>NC_088404.1:28386507-28717507 GCF_034236695.1 Oncorhynchus nerka | reverse complement strand
GCAGTACTCGTTCTCTCTAGCATTACTCTTTATCTCGAGCAGTGCTCTCTCTCTCTCTATTAGTGCTCTCTCTCTCTTGCATTACACTTTCTCTCTAGCAATACTCTTTCTCTCTGGGATAACTCTTTATTTCTAGAGGTGCTCTCTCTCTCTAGCATTAGACTTTCTCTCTAGCATTACTCTTTCTCTCGAGCAGTGTTCTCTCTCTCTCTCTCTCTCTAGCAATACTATTTCTCTATATCAGTACTCTTTCTCTCTAGCATTACTATTCCTCTCTAACAATACTATTTCTCTCTTGCATTATTCTTTCTCTCTAGCAGTGTTCTTTCTCTCCAGCAGTACTCGTTCTCTCTAGCATTACTCTTTCTCTCGAGCAGTGCTCTCTCTCTAGTAGTGCTCTCTCTCTCTAGCATTACACTTTCTCTCTAGCAATACTCTTTCTCTCTCGAATAACTCTTTCTCTCTAGCAGTGCTCTCTTTCTCTAGCAATACTCTTTCTCTCTAGCAGTGCTCTCTCTCTCTCTCTAACATAACTATTTCTCTCTGGCAGTGCTCTCTCTGTGTAGCAATACTCTTTCTCTCTAGCATTACTCTTTCTCTCTAGCAGTGCTCTCTCTCTCTCTCTCTCTTGCAATACTATGTCTCTCTAGCACTGCTTTCTCTCTCTAGCAATACACTTTCTCTCTGGCAGTGCTCTCTCTCTGTAGCAATACTCTTTCTCTCTAGCAATACTCTCTCTCTAGTATTACTCTTTCTCTCTAGCAGTGCTCTCTCTCTCTCTAGCAGTGCTCTCTCTCTCTCTTGCAATACTATGTCTCTCTAGCAGTGCTCTGTCTCTCTAGCAGTGCTTTCTCTCTCTAGCATTACACTTTCTCTCTAGCATGCTCTTTCTCTCTAGCAGTGCTCTCTCTCTCTCTAGCAATACTATGTCGCTCTAGCAGTGTTCTCTCTCTCTCTAGCAGTACTCTTTCTCTCTAGCAGTACTCGTTCTCTCTAGCATTACTCTCTCTCTCTAGCAGTGCTCTCTGTCTCTAGCAATACACTTTCTCCATAGCATTACTCTTTCTGTCTAGCAATACTCTTTCTCTCTAGCAATACTCTGTCTCTCAAGCAGGGCTCTCTCTAGCAGTACTCTCTCTCTAGCATTACTCTCTCTCTCTAGCAGTACTCTCTCTCTCTAGCAGTACTCTCTCTCTCTCTAGCAGTGCTCTCTCTCTCTAGCAATACTCTTTCTCTCAAGCAGTGCTCTCTCTCTCTAGCAATACTCTTTCTCTCTAGCAGTACTCTCTCTCTCTCTACCAATACTCTTTCTCTCTAGCAACACTCTTTCTCTCTGGGATAACTCTTTCTTTCTAGAGGTGCTCTCTCTCTCTAGCATTAGACTTTCTCTCTAGCATTACTCTTTCTCTCTAGCAATACTCTCTCTCTCTCTCTTGCAGTACTATGTCTCTCTAGCAGTGCTTTCTCTCTCTAGCATTACTCTTTCTCTCTTGCATTACTCTTTCTCTCTAGCAGTGCTCTCTCTCTCTAGCAGTACTCTTTCTCTCTAGCAGTACTCGTTATCTCTAGCAGTACTCGTTATCTCTAGCATTACTCTTTCTCTCTAGCAATGCTCTCTCTCTCTAGCAGTACCCTTTCTCTCTAGCAATAAGCTTTCTCTCTCTTGCATTACTCTTTCTCTCTTGCATTACTCTTTCTCTATAGCAGTGGTCTCTCTCTCTAGCAGTGCTCTCTCTAGCAATAATTTCTCTTTCTAGCAGTACTCTTTCTCTCTGGGATAACTCTTTCTTTCTAGAGGTGCTCTCTCTCTCTAGCATTAGACTTTCTCTCTAGCATTACTCTTTCTCTCTAGCAATACTCTCTCTCTCTAGCAGTGCTCTCTCTCTCTCTTGCAATACTATGTCTCTCTAGCAGTGCTTTCTCTCTCTAGCATTACTCTTTCTCTCTTGCATTACTCTTTCTCTATAGCAGTGGTCTCTCTCTCTAGCAGTGCTCTCTCTAGCAATACTTTCTCTTTCTAGCAGTACTCTTTCTCTCTAGCATTACTCTTTCTCTCTAGCAGTACTCTCTCTCTCTCTAGCAGTGCTCTTTCTCTCTAGCAATACTCTTTCTCTCAAGCAGTGCTCTCTCTCTAGCAATACTCTTTCTCTCTAGCAGTACTCTCTCTCTCTCTCTCTACCAATACTCTTTCTCTCTAGCAACACTCTTTCTCTCTGGGATAACTCTTTCTTTCTAGAGGTGCTCTCTCTCTCTAGCATTAGACTTTCTCTCTATCATTACTCTTTCTCTCTAGCAATACTCTCTCTCTCTAGCAGTGCTCTCTCTAGCAATACTTTCTCTTTCTAGCAGTACTCTTTCTCTCTAGCATTACTCTTTCTCTCTAGCAGTGCTCTCTCTCTCTAGCAGTGCTCTCTTTCTCTAGCAATACTCTTTCTCTCTAGCAGTGTTCTTTCTCTCCAGCAGTACTCGTTCTCTCTAGCAGTGCTCTCTCTCTCTCTAGCAGTGCTCTCTTTCTCTAGCAATACTCTTTCTCTCTATCAGTAGTCTTTCTCTCTAGCAGTACTCGTTATCTCTAGCAATACTCAGTATCTCTAGCAATAAGCTTTCTCTCTATCAGTGCTCTCTCTCTAGCATTACTCTTTCTTTCTAGCAATACTCTCTCTCTCTAGCAGTGCTCTCTCTCTCTCTCTTGCAATACTATGTCTCTCTAGCAGTGCTCTGTCTCTCTAGCAGTGCTCTCTCTCTAGCAGTACTATTTCTCTCTAGCAGTACTCTTTCTCTCTAGCAGTACTCGTTCTCTCTAGCATTACTCTCTCTCTCTCTAGCAGTGCTCTCTGTCTCTAGCAATACACTTTCTCTCTAGCATTACTCTTTCTGTCTAGCAATACTCTTTCTTTCTAGCAACACTCTGTCTCTCAAGCAGGGCTCTCTCTAGCAGTACTCTCTCTCTAGCATTACTCTCTCTCTCTAGCAGTACTCTCTCTCTCTAGCAGTACTCTCTCTCTCTCTAGCAGTGCTCTTTCTCTCTAGCAACACTCTGTCTCTCAAGCAGGGCTCTCTCTAGTAGTACTCTCTCTCTAGCAGTGCTCTCTCTCTCTTGCAATACTCTTTCTCTTTAGCAGTACTCTCTCTCTCTCTACCAATACTCTTTCTCTCTAGCAACACTCTTTCTCTCTGGGATAACTCTTTCTCTCTATCAGTGCTCTCTCTCTAGCATTACTCTTTCTTTCTAGCAATACTCTCTCTCTCTAGCAGTGCTCTCTCTCTCTCTTGCAATACTATTTCTCTCTAGCAGTGCTTTCTCTCTCTAGCATTACTCTTTCTCTCTAGCAATGCTCTCTCTCTCTAGCAGTACCCTTTCTCTCTAGCATTACTCTTTCTCTCAAGCAATACTCAGTCTCTCTAGCAATAAGCTTTCTCTCTCTTGCATTAATCTTTCTCTCTCGCATTACTCTTTCTATATAGCAGTGTTCTCTCTCTCTCTAGAAATACTCTTTCTCTCTAGCAGTGCTCTCTCTCTCTAGCAGTGCTCTCTCTAGCAATACTTTCTCTTTCTAGCAGTACTCTTTCTCTCTAGCATTACTCTTTCTCTCTAGCAGTGTTCTTTCTCTCCAGCAGTACTCGTTCTCTCTAGCAGTGATCTCTCTCTCTCTAGCAGTGGTCTCTTTCTCTAGCAATACTCTTTCTCTCTAGCAGTGTTCTTTCTCTCCAGCAGTACTCATTCTCTCTAGCAGTGCTCAGTTCTCTAGCAATAAGCTTTCTCTCTATCAGTGCTCTCTCTCTAGCATTACTCTTTCTTTCTAGCAATACTCTCTCTCTCTAGCAGTGCTCTCTCTCTCTCTTGCAATACTATGTCTCTCTAACAGTGCTCTCTCTCTCTAGCAGTACTCTTTCTCTCTAGCAGTAGTCTTTCTCTCTAGCAGTACTCATTATCTCTAGCAATAAGCTTTCTCTCTATCAGTGCTCTCTCTCTAGCAGTGCTCTCTCTCTGTAGCAATACTCTTTCTCTCTAGCAATACTCTTTCTCTCTAGCATAACTCTTTCTCTCTCTAGCATTACACTTTCTCTCTAGCATACTCTTTGTCTCTAACAGTGCTCTCTCTCTCTAGCAATACTATGTATCTCTTGCAGTGCTCTCTCTCTCTAGCAAAACTATTTCTCTCAAGCAGTGCTCTCTCTCTCTCTAGCAGTTATCTTTCTCTCTAGCATTACCCTTTCTCTCTAGCAGTGTTCTCTCTCTAGCAGTACTATTTCTCTCTAGCGTTACTCTTTCTCTCTAGCAGCGCTCTCTCTCTCTCTCTAGCAGTACTCTTTCTCTCTAGCATAACACTTTCTCTCTAGCAGTGCTCTCTCTCTCTCTAGCAGTGCTCTCTCTCTCTAGCAATACTCTTTCTCTCTAGCGGTGCGCTGTCTCTCTAGCAGTACTCTTTCTCTCTAGCATAACTGTTTCTCTCTAGCAGTGAACTCTCCAGCAGTGCTCTCTCTCTTTAGCAGGGCTCTCTCTCTCTCTAGCATTACTCTTTCTCTCTAGCAATACTCTTTCTCTCTAGCAGTGCTCTCTCTCTCTCTAGCAATACTTTTTCTCTCTAGCAGTGCTCTCTCTCTCTAGCAGTACTCTTTCTCTCTAGCATTACTCTTTCTCTCGAGCAATACTCTCTCTCTCCAGCAATAGTCTTTCGCTCTAGCAGTGCTCTCTCTCTCTCTAGCAGTTCTCTCTCTCTTTAGCAATACTATTTCTCTCTAGCAGTGCTCTCTCTCTCCAGCAGTACTCTTTCTCTCTAGCAGTGCTCTTTCTCTATAGCAGTGCTCTCTCTCTCTAGCAGTGCTCTCTCTCTCTAGCAAAACTATTTCTCTCAAGCAGTGCTCTCTCTCTCTAGCAGTTCTCATTCTCTCTAGCATTACCCTTTCTCTCTAGCAGTGTTCTCTCTCTAGCAGTACTCTTTCTCTCTAGCATAACACTTTCTCTCTAGCAGTGCTCTCTCTCTCTCTAGCAGTGCTCTCTCTCTCTAGCAATACTCTTTCTCTCTAGCGGTGCGCTCTCTCTCTAGCAGTACTCTTTCTCTCTAGCATAACTCCTTTTCTCTAGCAGTGCTCTCTCTCTCTAGCAGTGCTCTCTCTCTCTCTCTAGCATTACTCTTTCTCTCTCGAATAACTGTTTCTCTCTAGCAGTGAACTCTCTGGCAGTGCTCTCTCTCTTTAGCAGGGCTCTCTCTCTCTCTAGCATTACTCTTTCTCTCTAGCAGTGCTCTCTCTCTCTCTAGCAATACTTTTTCTCTCTAGCAGTGCTCTCTCTCTCTAGCAGTACTCTTTCTCTCTAGCATTACTCTTTCTCTCTAGCAGTGCTCTCTCTCTCTCTCTAGCAGTGCTCTCTCTCTCTAGCAATACTCTTTATCTCTAGCATTGCTCTTTCTCTATAGCAGTGCTCTCTCTCTCTCTAGCAAAACTATTTCTCTCAAGCAGTGCTCTCTCTCTAGCAGTTCTTTTTCTCTCTAGCATTACTCTTTCTCTCTAGCAAAACTCTTTCTCTCTAGCAGTGCTCTCTCTCTCTCTAGCAATACTTTTTCTCTCTAGTAGTGCTCTCTCTCTCTAGCAGTACTCTTTCTCTCTAGCATTACTCTTTCTCTCGAGCAATACTCTCTCTCTCCAGCAATAGTCTTTCGCTCTAGCAGTGCTCTCTCTCTCTCTAGCAGTTCTCTCTCTCTCTAGCAGTGCTCTCTCTCTCCAGCAGTACTCTTTCTCTCTAGCAGTGCTCTCTCTCTCTCTCTAGCAGTGCTCTCCCTCTCTAGCAATACTCTTTATCTCTAGCATTGCTCTTTCTCTATAGCAGTGCTCTCTCTAGCAATACTTTCTCTTTCTAGCAGTACTCTTTCTCTCTAGCATTACTCTTTCTCTCTAGCAGTGTTCTTTCTCTCCAGCAGTACTCGTTCTCTCTAGCAGTGATCTCTCTCTCTCTAGCAGTGGTCTCTTTCTCTAGCAATACTCTTTCTCTCTAGCAGTGTTCTTTCTCTCCAGCAGTACTCATTCTCTCTAGCAATACTCAGTCTCTCTAGCAATAAGCTTTCTCTCTCTTGCATTAATCTTTCTCTCTCGCATTACTCTTTCTATATAGCAGTGTTCTCTCTCTCTCTAGAAATACTCTTTCTCTCTAGCAGTGCTCTCTCTCTCTAGCAGTGCTCTCTCTAGCAATACTTTCTCTTTCTAGCAGTACTCTTTCTCTCTAGCATTACTCTTTCTCTCTAGCAGTGTTCTTTCTCTCCAGCAGTACTCGTTCTCTCTAGCAGTGATCTCTCTCTCTCTAGCAGTGGTCTCTTTCTCTAGCAATACTCTTTCTCTCTAGCAGTGTTCTTTCTCTCCAGCAGTACTCATTCTCTCTAGCAGTGCTCAGTTCTCTAGCAATAAGCTTTCTCTCTATCAGTGCTCTCTCTCTAGCATTACTCTTTCTTTCTAGCAATACTCTCTCTCTCTAGCAGTGCTCTCTCTCTCCTTGCAATACTATGTCTCTCTAGCAGTGCTCTGTCTCTCTAGCAGTGCTCTGTCTCTCTAACAGTGCTCTCTCTCTCTAGCAGTACTCTTTCTCTCTAGCAGTAGTCTTTCTCTCTAGCAGTACTCATTATCTCTAGCAATAAGCTTTCTCTCTATCAGTGCTCTCTCTCTAGCAGTGCTCTCTCTCTGTAGCAATACTCTTTCTCTCTAGCATACTCTTTGTCTCTAACAGTGCTCTCTCTCTCTAGCAATACTATGTATCTCTTGCAGTGCTCTCTCTCTCTAGCAAAACTATTTCTCTCAAGCAGTGCTCTCTCTCTCTAGCAGTTATCTTTCTCTCTAGCATTACCCTTTCTCTCTAGCAGTGTTCTCTCTCTAGCAGTACTATTTCTCTCTAGCGTTACTCTTTCTCTCTAGCAGCGCTCTCTCTCTCTCTCTAGCAGTACTCTTTCTCTCTAGCATAACACTTTCTCTCTAGCAGTGCTCTCTCTCTCTCTAGCAGTGCTCTCTCTCTCTAGCAATACTCTTTCTCTCTAGCGGTGCGCTGTCTCTCTAGCAGTACTCTTTCTCTCTAGCATAACTGTTTATCTCTAGCAGTGAACTCTCCAGCAGTGCTCTCTCTCTTTAGCAGGGCTCTCTCTCTCTCTAGCATTACTCTTTCTCTCTAGCAATACTCTTTCTCTCTAGCAGTGCTCTCTCTCTCTCTAGCAATACTTTTTCTCTCTAGCAGTGCTCTCTCTCTCTAGCAGTACTCTTTCTCTCTAGCATTACTCTTTCTCTCGAGCAATACTCTCTCTCTCCAGCAATAGTCTTTCGCTCTAGCAGTGCTCTCTCTCTCTCTAGCAGTTCTCTCTCTCTTTAGCAATACTATTTCTCTCTAGCAGTGCTCTCTCTCTCCAGCAGTACTCTTTCTCTCTAGCAGTGCTCTTTCTCTATAGCAGTGCTCTCTCTCTCTAGCAGTGCTCTCTCTCTCTAGCAAAACTATTTCTCTCAAGCAGTGCTCTCTCTCTCTAGCAGTTCTCATTCTCTCTAGCATTACCCTTTCTCTCTAGCAGTGTTCTCTCTCTAGCAGTACTCTTTCTCTCTAGCATAACACTTTCTCTCTAGCAGTGCTCTCTCTCTCTCTAGCAGTGCTCTCTCTCTCTAGCAATACTCTTTCTCTCTAGCGGTGCGCTCTCTCTCTAGCAGTACTCTTTCTCTCTAGCATAACTCCTTTTCTCTAGCAGTGCTCTCTCTCTCTAGCAGTGCTCTCTCTCTCTCTCTAGCATTACTCTTTCTCTCTCGAATAACTGTTTCTCTCTAGCAGTGAACTCTCTGGCAGTGCTCTCTCTCTTTAGCAGGGCTCTCTCTCTCTCTAGCATTACTCTTTCTCTCTAGCAGTGCTCTCTCTCTCTCTAGCAATACTTTTTCTCTCTAGCAGTGCTCTCTCTCTCTAGCAGTACTCTTTCTCTCTAGCAGTGCTCTCTCTCTCTCTCTAGCAGTGCTCTCTCTCTCTAGCAATACTCTTTATCTCTAGCATTGCCCTTTCTCTATAGCAGTGCTCTCTCTCTCTCTAGCAAAACTATTTCTCTCAAGCAGTGCTCTCTCTCTAGCAGTTCTTTTTCTCTCTAGCATTACTCTTTCTCTCTAGCAAAACTCTTTCTCTCTAGCAGTGCTCTCTCTCTCTCTAGCAATACTTTTTCTCTCTAGTAGTGCTCTCTCTCTCTAGCAGTACTCTTTCTCTCTAGCATTACTCTTTCTCTTGAGCAATACTCTCTCTCTCCAGCAATAGTCTTTCGCTCTAGCAGTGCTCTCTCTCTCTAGCAGTTCTCTCTCTCTTTAGCAATACTATTTCTCTCTAGCAGTGCTCTCTCTCTCCAGCAGTACTCTTTCTCTCTAGCAGTGCTCTCTCTCTCTCTCTAGCAGTGCTCTCCCTCTCTAGCAATACTCTTTATCTCTAGCATTGCTCTTTCTCTATAGCAGTGCTCTCTCTCTCTAGCAGTGCTCTCTCTCTCTCTAGCAGTTCTCATTCTCTCTAGCATTACCCTTTCTCTCTAGCAGTGTTCTCTCTCTAGCAGTGTTCTCTCTCTAGCAGTACTATTTCTCTCTAGCATTACTCTTTCTCTCTAGAAGTGCTCTCTCTCTCTAGCAGCGCTCTCTCTCTCTCTAGCATTACTCTTTCTCTCTAGCATAACACTTTCTCTCTAGCATTGCTCTCTCTCTCTCTAGCAATACTCTCTCTCTAGCGGTGCGCTCTCTCTCTAGCAGTACTCTTTCTCTCTAGCATAACTCCTTTTCTCTAGCAGTGCTCTCTCTCTCTAGCAGTGCTCTCTCTCTCTCTAGCATTACTCTTTCTCTCTCGAATAACTGTTTCTCTCTAGCAGTGAACTCTCTAGCAGTGCTCTCTCTCTTTAGCAGGGCTCTCTCTCTCTCTAGCATTACTCTTTCTCTCTAGCAGTGCTCTCTCTCTCTCTAGCAATACTTTTTCTCTCTAGCAGTGCTCTCTCTCTCTCTAGCAGTACTCTTTCTCTCTAGCATTACTCTTTCTCTCTAGCAGTGCTCTCTCTCTCTCTCTAGCAGTGCTCTCTCTCTCTAGCAATACTCTTTATCTCTAGCATTGCTCTTTCTCTATAGCAGTGCTCTCTCTCTCTAGCAGTGCTCTCTCTCTCTAGCAGTTCTCATTCTCTCTAGCATTACCCTTTCTCTCTAGCAGTGTTCTCTCTCTAGCAGTACTATTTCTCTCTAGCATTACTCTTTCTCTCTAGCAGTGCTCTCTCTCTCTCTCTAGCAGTGCTCTCTCTCTCTCTCTAGCAGTGCTCTTTCTCTCTAGCATAACACTTTCTCTCTAGCAGTGCTCTCTCTCTCTAGCAGTTCTCTCTCTCTCTCTAGCAATACTCTTTCTCTCTAGCGGTGCGCTCTCTCTCTAGCAGTACTCTTTCTCTCTAGCATAACTCCTTTTCTCTAGCAGTGCTCTCTCGCTCTAGCAGTGCTCTCTCTCTCTAGCATTACTCTTTCTCTCTCGAATAACTGTTTCTCTCTAGCAGTGAACTCTCTAGCAGTGCTCTCTCTCTTTAGCAGGGCTCTCTCTCTCTCTAGCATTACTCTTTCTCTCTAGCAATACTCTTTCTCTCTAGCAGTGCTCTCTCTCTCTCTCTAGCAATACTTTTTCTCTCTAGCAGTGCTCTCTCTCTCTAGCAGTACTCTTTCTCTCTAGCATTACTCTTTCTCTCGAGCAATACTCTCTCTCTCCAGCAATAGTCTTTCGCTCTAGCAGTGCTCTCTCTCTCTCTAGCAGTTCTCTCTCTCTTTAGCAATACTATTACTCTCTAGCAGTGCTCTCTCTCTCCAGCAGTACTCTTTCTCTCTAGCAGTGCTCTCTCTCTCTCTCTAGCAGTGCACTCTCTCTCTAGCAGTGCTCTCTCTCTCTCTAGCATTACTCTTTCTCTCTAGAATAACTCTTTCCCTCTAGCAGTGCTCTCTCTCTCTATTAATACTCTTTCTCTCTAGCATTGCCCTCTCTCTCTCTCTCTAGCAGTGCTCTCTATCTAGCAGTGCTCTCTATCTAGCAGTGCTCTCTATCTAGCAGTACTCTTTCTCTCTAGCAGTGCTCTCTCTCACTCTCTAGCATTACTCTCTCTCTCTCTCTAGCATTACTCTTTCTCTCTAGCAGTGCTCTCTCTCTAGCAATACTCTCTCTCTCTAGCAGTACTCTTTCTCTCTAGCATTACTCTTTCTCTCTAGCAGTGCTCTCTCTCTCTCTCTCTAGCAGTGCTCTCTCTCTCTCACTAGCAGTGCTCTCTCTCTCTAGCAATACTCTTTATCTCTAGCATTGCTCTTTCTCTATAGCAGTGCTCTCTCTCTCTAGCAGTGCTCTCTCTCTCTCTCTAGCAAAACTATTTCTCTCAAGCAGTGCTCTCTCTCTAGCAGTTCTCTTTCTCTCTAGCATTACCCTTTCTCTCTAGCAGTGTTCTCTCTCTAGCAATACTATTTCTCTCTAGCATTACTCTTTCTCTCTAGCAGTGCTCTCTCTCTCTCTAGCAGTGCTCTCTCTCTATCTCTCTAGCAGTGCTCTTTCTCTCTAGCATAACACTTTCTCTCTAGCAGTGCTCTCTCTCTCTCTCTAGCAGTCCTCTCTCTCTCTCTAGCAATACTCTTTCTCTCTAGCGGTGCGCTCTCTCTCTAGCAGTACTCTTTCTCTCTAGCATAACTCCTTTTCTCTAGCAGTGCTCTCTCTCTCTAGCAGTTCTCTCTCTCTCTAGCATTACTCTTTCTCTCTCGAATAACTGTTTCTCTCTAGCAGTGAACTCTCTAGCAGTGCTCTCTCTCTTTAGCAGGGCTCTCTCTCTCTCTAGCATTACTCTTTCTCTCTAGCAATACTCTTTCTCTCTAGCAGTGCTCTCTCTCTCTCTAGCAATACTTTTCTCTCTAGCAGTGCTCTCTCTCTCTCTAGCAGTACTCTCTCTCTCAGCAATAGTCTTTCGCTCTAGCAGTGCTCTCTCTCTCTCTAGCAGTTCTCTCTCTCTTTAGCAATACTATTTCTCTCTAGCAGTGCTCTCTCTCTCCAGCAGTACTCTTTCTCTCTAGCAGTGCTCTCTCTCTCTCTAGCAGTGCACTCTCTCTCTAGCAATACTCTTTATCTCTAGCATTGCTCTTTCTCTATAGCAGTGCTCTCTCTCTCTAGCAGTGCTCTCTCTCTCTAGCATTACTCTTTTTCTCTAGAATAACTCTTTCCCTCTAGCAGTGCTCTCTCTCTCTCTATTAATACTCTTTCTCTCTAGCATTGCCCTCTCTCTCTCTCTAGCAGTGCTCTCTATCTAGCAGTACTCTTTCTCTCTAGCAGTACTCTTTCTCTCTAGAATAACTCTTTCCCTCTAGCAGTGCTCTCTCTCTCTATTAATACTCTTTCTCTATAGCAGTGCTCTCTCTCTCTAGCAGTGCTCTCTCTCTCTCTAGCAATACTCTTTCTCTCTAGCAGTGCTCTCTCTCTCTACCAGGGCTCTCTCTCTACCAGGGCTCTCTCTCTACCAGGGCTCTCTCTGTAGCAGTACTCTTTCTCTCTACTATTACTCTTTCTCTCTATCAGGGCTCTCTCTCTAACAGTTATCTTTCTATCTTGCAGTGCTCTCTCTCTCTAGCATTACTCTTTCTCTCTAGCAGTACTCTTTCTCTCTAGCAGTCCTCTCTCCCTCTAGCAGTACTCTTTCTCTCCAGCAGTGCTCTCTCTCTAGAAGTGCTCTCTCTCTCTAGCAGTACTCTTTCTCTCTAGCAATACTTTCTCTCTAGCAGTGCTCTCTCTCTCTCCAGCAGGGCTCTCTCCAGCAGTGCTCTACCTCCCTAGCAGTGCTCTCTCTATCTCTAACAATGCTATCTCTCTAGCAATACTTTCTCTCTAGCAGGGCTCTCTCTCCCTAGCAGGGCTCTCTCTATGTCTAGCCGTGCTCTCTCTAGCAGTGCTCTCTCTAGCAGTGCTCTCTCTCCCTAGCAGTGCTCTCTCTATCTCTAGCAGTGCTCTCTCTGTCTAGCTGTGCTGTCTCTCTAGCAATGCTCTCTCTCTAGCAGTGCTCTCTCTAGCAGTGCTCTCTCTATCTCTAGCAGTGTTACCTCTAGCAGTGCTCTCTCCAGCCGTGCTCTCTTTCTCTCTAGCAGTGCTCTCTCTGTCTAGCTGTGCTGTCTCTCTAGCAATGCTCTCTCTAGCAGTGATCTCTTTCCCTAGCAGTACTCTCTCCAGCAGAGCTTTTGCTCTCTCTCTAGCAGTGCTCTCTCTAGCAGTGCTCTCTCTAGCAGTGCTCTCTCTATCTCTAGCAGTGCTCTCTCTGTCTAGCTGTGCTGTCTCTCTAGCAGTACTCTCTCCAGCAGAGCTTTTGCTCTATCTCTAGCAGTGCTCTCTCTAGCAGTGCTCTCTCTATCTCTAGCAGTGCTCTCTCTGTCTAGCTGTGCTGTCTCTCTAGCAGTACTCTCTCCAGCAGAGCTTTTGCTCTATCTCTAGTAGTGCTCTCTCTAGCAGTGCTCTCTCTATCTCTAGCAGTGCTCTCTCTAGCAGTGCTCTCTCTAGCAGTGCTCTCTCTCTCTTTAGCAGAGCTCTCTCTCTCTAGCAGTGCTCTCACTGTCTAGCAGTGCTCTCTCTCTAGCATTACTCTTTCTCTCTACCATTACTCTTTCTCTCTAGCAGTGCTCTCTCTCTCTATTAATACTCTTTCTCTCTAGCATTGCCCTCTCTCTCTCTCTCTAGCAGTGCTCTCTATCTAGCAGTGCTCTCTATCTAGCAGTGCTCTCTATCTAGCAGTACTCTTTCTCTCTAGCAGTGCTCTCTCTCTCTCTCTAGCATTACTCTCTCTCTCTCTCTAGCATTACTCTTTCTCTCTAGCAGTGCTCTCTCTCTAGCAATACTCTCTCTCTCTAGCAGTACTCTTTCTCTCTAGCATTACTCTTTCTCTCTAGCAGTGCTCTCTCTCTCTCTCTCTAGCAGTGCTCTCTCTCTCTCACTAGCAGTGCTCTCTCTCTCTAGCAATACTCTTTATCTCTAGCATTGCTCTTTCTCTATAGCAGTGCTCTCTCTCTAGCAGTGCTCTCTCTCTCTCTCTCTAGCAAAACTATTTCTCTCAAGCAGTGCTCTCTCTCTAGCAGTTCTCTTTCTCTCTAGCATTACCTTTCTCTCTAGCAGTGTTCTCTCTCTAGCAATACTATTTCTCTCTAGCATTACTCTTTCTCTCTAGCAGTGCTCTCTCTCTCTCTAGCAGTGCTCTCTCTCTATCTCTCTAGCAGTGCTCTTTCTCTCTAGCATAACACTTTCTCTCTAGCAGTGCTCTCTCTCTCTCTCTAGCAGTCCTCTCTCTCTCTCTCTAGCAATACTCTTTCTCTCTAGCGGTGCGCTCTCTCTCTAGCAGTACTCTTTCTCTCTAGCATAACTCCTTTTCTCTAGCAGTGCTCTCTCTCTCTAGCAGTTCTCTCTCTCTCTAGCATTACTCTTTCTCTCTCGAATAACTGTTTCTCTCTAGCAGTGAACTCTCTAGCAGTGCTCTCTCTCTTTAGCAGGGCTCTCTCTCTCTCTAGCATTACTCTTTCTCTCTAGCAATACTCTTTCTCTCTAGCAGTGCTCTCTCTCTCTCTAGCAATACTTTTTCTCTCTAGCAGTGCTCTCTCTCTCTCTAGCAGTACTCTCTCTCTCCAGCAATAGTCTTTCGCTCTAGCAGTGCTCTCTCTCTCTCTAGCAGTTCTCTCTCTCTTTAGCAATACTATTTCTCTCTAGCAGTGCTCTCTCTCTCCAGCAGTACTCTTTCTCTCTAGCAGTGCTCTCTCTCTCTCTCTAGCAGTGCACTCTCTCTCTAGCAATACTCTTTATCTCTAGCATTGCTCTTTCTCTATAGCAGTGCTCTCTCTCTCTAGCAGTGCTCTCTCTCTCTAGCATTACTCTTTTTCTCTAGAATAACTCTTTCCCTCTAGCAGTGCTCTCTCTCTCTCTATTAATACTCTTTCTCTCTAGCATTGCCCTCTCTCTCTCTCTAGCAGTGCTCTCTATCTAGCAGTACTCTTTCTCTCTAGCAGTACTCTTTCTCTCTAGAATAACTCTTTCCCTCTAGCAGTGCTCTCTCTCTCTATTAATACTCTTTCTCTATAGCAGTGCTCTCTCTCTCTAGCAGTGCTCTCTCTCTCTCTAGCAATACTCTTTCTCTCTAGCAGTGCTCTCTCTCTCTACCAGGGCTCTCTCTACCAGGGCTCTCTCTCTACCAGGGCTCTCTCTGTAGCAGTACTCTTTCTCTCTACTATTACTCTTTCTCTCTATCAGGGCTCTCTCTCTAACAGTTATCTTTCTATCTTGCAGTGCTCTCTCTCTCTAGCATTACTCTTTCTCTCTAGCAGTACTCTTTCTCTCTAGCAGTCCTCTCTCCCTCTAGCAGTACTCTTTCTCTCCAGCAGTGCTCTCTCTCTAGAAGTGCTCTCTCTCTCTAGCAGTACTCTTTCTCTCTAGCAATACTTTCTCTCTAGCAGTGCTCTCTCTCTCTCAGCAGGGCTCTCTCCAGCAGTGCTCTACCTCCCTAGCAGTGCTCTCTCTATCTCTAACAATGCTATCTCTCTAGCAATACTTTCTCTCTAGCAGGGCTCTCTCTCCCTAGCAGGGCTCTCTCTATGTCTAGCCGTGCTCTCTCTAGCAGTGCTCTCTCTAGCAGTGCTCTCTCTCCCCTAGCAGTGCTCTCTCTATCTCTAGCAGTGCTCTCTCTGTCTAGCTGTGCTGTCTCTCTAGCAATGCTCTCTCTCTAGCAGTGCTCTCTCTAGCAGTGCTCTCTCTATCTCTAGCAGTGTTACCTCTAGCAGTGCTCTCTCCAGCCGTGCTCTCTTTCTCTCTAGCAGTGCTCTCTCTGTCTAGCTGTGCTGTCTCTCTAGCAATGCTCTCTCTAGCAGTGATCTCTTTCCCTAGCAGTACTCTCTCCAGCAGAGCTTTTGCTCTCTCTCTAGCAGTGCTCTCTCTAGCAGTGCTCTCTCTAGCAGTGCTCTCTCTATCTCTAGCAGTGCTCTCTCTGTCTAGCTGTGCTGTCTCTCTAGCAGTACTCTCTCCAGCAGAGCTTTTGCTCTATCTCTAGCAGTGCTCTCTCTAGCAGTGCTCTCTCTATCTCTAGCAGTGCTCTCTCTGTCTAGCTGTGCTGTCTCTCTAGCAGTACTCTCTCCAGCAGAGCTTTTGCTCTATCTCTAGTAGTGCTCTCTCTAGCAGTGCTCTCTCTATCTCTAGCAGTGCTCTCTCTAGCAGTGCTCTCTCTAGCAGTGCTCTCTCTCTCTTTAGCAGAGCTCTCTCTCTCTAGCAGTGCTCTCACTGTCTAGCAGTGCTCTCTCTCTAGCATTACTCTTTCTCTCTACCATTACTCTTTCTCTCTAGCAGTGCTCTTTCTCTCTAGCAGTGCCCTCTTTCCCTAGCAGTGCTCTCTCCAGCAGTGCTCTCGCTCTCTCTCTAGCAGTGCTCTCTCCAGAAGTTCTCTCTCTAGCAGTGCTCTCTCTATCTCTAGCAGTTCTCTCTCTAGCAGGGCTCTCTATCTCTAGCAATGCTATCTCTCTAGCAATACTTTCTCTCTAGCAGGGCTCTCTCTCCCTAGCAGGGCTCTCTCTATTTCTAGCAGTGCTCTCTCTAGCAGTGCTCTTTCCAGCCATGCTCTCTCTCTCTCTATCAGTACCCTTCCTCTCAAGTATTAATATTTCTCTCAAGCAGTGTGCTCTCTTTCCAGCAGTGCACTCTCTCTAGCAGTGCTCTTTCTTTCTAACATTACTCTTCCTCTCAAGCATTAATCTTTCTCTCATGCAGTGTGCTCTCTTTCCAGCAGTGCTCTCTCTCTCTAGCAGTGCTCTCTCTGTCTAGCAGTGCTCTCTCTCTCTAGCAGTGCTCTCTCTGTCTAGCAGTGCTCTCTCTCTAGCAATGCTCTCTCTCTCTAGCATTACTCTTTCTCTCTAGCATAACTCTTTCTCTTTAGCAGTGCTCGTTCTCTATAGCATTGCTCTTTGTCTCTAGGAATACTCTGCTCTCTCTCTCTCTCTCTCTAGCAATACTCTTTCTCTCTAGCAGTGCTCTATCTCTCTAGCAGTGCTCCCTCTCTCTCTCTCTAGCAGTACTCTCTCTCTAGCAGAATAATTTCTCTCCAGCATTACTCTTTCTCTCTAGCAGTGCTCTCGCTCTCTCTCTCTAGCAATACTATTTCTCTCTATCAGGGCTCTATCTCTAGCAGTTATCTTTCTATCTAGCATTACTCTTTCTCTCTAGCATTGCCCTCTCTCTCTCTCTAGCAGTGCTCTCTATCTAGCAGTACTCTTTCTCTCTAGCAGTACTCTTTCTCTCTAGAATAACTCTTTCCCTCTAGCAGTGCTCTCTCTCTCTATTAATACTCTTTCTCTATAGCAGTGCTCTCTCTCTCTAGCAGTGCTCTCTCTCTCTCTAGCAATACTCTTTCTCTCTAGCAGTGCTCTCTCTCTCTACCAGGGCTCTCTCTCTACCAGGGCTCTCTCTCTACCAGGGCTCTCTCTGTAGCAGTACTCTTTCTCTCTACTATTACTCTTTCTCTCTATCAGGGCTCTCTCTCTAACAGTTATCTTTCTATCTTGCAGTGCTCTCTCTCTCTAGCATTACTCTTTCTCTCTAGCAGTACTCTTTCTCTCTAGCAGTCCTCTCTCCCTCTAGCAGTACTCTTTCTCTCCAGCAGTGCTCTCTCTCTAGAAGTGCTCTCTCTCTAGCAGTACTCTTTCTCTCTAGCATTACTCTTTCTCTCTAGCAATACTTTCTCTCTAGCAGTGCTCTCTCTCTCTCCAGCAGGGCTCTCTCCAGCAGTGCTCTACCTCCCTAGCAGTGCTCTCTCTATCTCTAACAATGCTATCTCTCTAGCAATACTTTATCTCTAGCAGGGCTCTCTCTCCCTAGCAGGGCTCTCTCTATGTCTAGCCGTGCTCTCTCTAGCAGTGCTCTCTCTAGCAGTGCTCTCTCTCCCTAGCAGTGCTCTCTCTATCTCTAGCAGTGCTCTCTCTGTATAGCTGTGCTGTCTCTCTAGCAATGCTCTCTCTCTAGCAGTGCTCTCTCTAGCAGTGCTCTCTCTATCTCTAGCAGTGTTACCTCTAGCAGTGCTCTCTCCAGCCGTGCTCTCTTTCTCTCTAGCAGTGCTCTCTCTGTCTAGCTGTGCTGTCTCTCTAGCAATGCTCTCTCTAGCAGTGATCTCTTTCCCTAGCAGTACTCTCTCCAGCAGAGCTTTTGCTCTCTCTCTAGCAGTGCTCTCTCTAGCAGTGCTCTCTCTAGCAGTGCTCTCTCTATCTCTAGCAGTGCTCTCTCTGTCTAGCTGTGCTGTCTCTCTAGCAGTACTCTCTCCAGCAGAGCTTTTGCTCTATCTCTAGCAGTGCTCTCTCTAGCAGTGCTCTCTCTATCTCTAGCAGTGCTCTCTCTGTCTATCTGTGCTGTCTCTCTAGCAGTACTCTCTCCAGCAGAGCTTTTGCTCTATCTCTAGTAGTGCTCTCTCTAGCAGTGCTCTCTCTATCTCTAGCAGTGCTCTCTCTAGCAGTGCTCTCTCTAGCAGTGCTCTCTCTCTCTTTAGCAGAGCTCTCTCTCTCTAGCAGTGCTCTCACTGTCTAGCAGTGCTCTCTCTCTAGCATTACTCTTTCTCTCTACCATTACTCTTTCTCTCTAGCAGTGCTCTTTCTCTCTAGCAGTGCCCTCTTTCCCCTAGCAGTGCTCTCTCCAGCAGTGCTCTCGCTCTCTCTCTAGCAGTGCTCTCTCCAGAAGTTCTCTCTCTAGCAGTGCTCTCTCTATCTCTAGCAGTTCTCTCTCTAGCAGGGCTCTCTATCTCTAGCAATGCTATCTCTCTAGCAATACTTTCTCTCTAGCAGGGCTCTCTCTCCCTAGCAGGGCTCTCTCTATTTCTAGCAGTGCTCTCTCTAGCAGTGCTCTTTCCAGCCATGCTCTCTCTCTCTCTATCAGTACCCTTCCTCTCAAGTATTAATATTTCTCTCAAGCAGTGTGCTCTCTTTCCAGCAGTGCACTCTCTCTAGCAGTGCTCTTTCTTTCTAACATTACTCTTCCTCTCAAGCATTAATCTTTCTCTCATGCAGTGTGCTCTCTTTCCAGCAGTGCTCTCTCTCTCTAGCAGTGCTCTCTCTCTCTAGCAGTGCTCTCTCTGTCTAGCAGTGCTCTCTCTCTAGCAATGCTCTCTCTCTAGCATTACTCTTTCTCTCTAGCATAACTCTTTCTCTTTAGCAGTGCTCGTTCTCTATAGCATTGCTCTTTGTCTCTAGGAATACTCTGCTCTCTCTCTCTCTCTCTAGCAATACTCTTTCTCTCTAGCAGTGCTCTATCTCTCTAGCAGTGCTCCCTCTCTCTCTCTCTAGCAGTACTCTCTCTCTAGCAGAATAATTTCTCTCCAGCATTACTCTTTCTCTCTAGCAGTGCTCTCGCTCTCTCTCTCTAGCAATACTATTTCTCTCTATCAGGGCTCTATCTCTAGCAGTTATCTTTCTATCTAGCATTACTCTTTCTCTCTAGCAGAACTCTCTCTCTCTCTAGCAGGGCTCTCTCTAGCAGTGCTCTCTCCAGCAGTGCTCTCCCTCCTTAGCAGTGCTCTCTCTATCTGTAGCAGTGCTCTCTCTCTCTAGCAGTGCTCTCTCTCTCTCTCTAGCAGTGCTCTCTCTAGCAGTGCTCTCTCTAGCAGTGCTCTCTCTCCCTAGAAGTGCTCTCTCTATCTCTAGCAGTGCTCTCTCTAGCAGTGCTCTCTCCAGTCGTGATCTCTCTCTAGCAGTGCTCTCTCTCTTTAGCAGTGTTATTTCTCTCTAGTAATGCTCTCTCTAGCATTACTCTTTCTCTCTAGCATTACTCTTTCTCTCTAGCAGTGCTCTTTCTCTCTAGCAGTGCCTTCTTTCCCTTGCAGTGCTCTCTCCAGCAGTGCTTTTGCTCTCTTTCTAGAAGTGCTCTCTCTAGCAGTGATGTCTCTAGCAGTGCTCTCTCTCTCTAGCAGTGCTCTCTCTCTCTAGCAGTGCTCTCTCTAGCAGTGCTCTCTCTTGCAGTTCTCTCTCTAGCAGTTATCTCTCTCTCTCTCTAGCAGTGCTCTCTCTGTCTAGCAGTGCTCTCTCTCTCTAGCAATGCTATTTCTCTCTAGAATGACTCTTTCTCTTTAGCAGAGCTTGTTCTCTATTGCATTGCTCTTTCTCTCTAGGAATAATATTTCTCTCTAACAGTGCTCTCTCTCTCTAACAGTACTCTCTCTCTCTAGCAATACTATTTCATTTTAGCACTGTTCTTTCTCTCTAGTATTACTCTTTCGCTCTAGCAGTACTCTCTCCCTGTAGCAGTACTCTTTCTCTCCAGCAGTGCTCTTTCTCTCTAGCAGTGCTCTCTCTCTCTAGTAGGGCTCTCTCTATCTCGAGCAGTGCTCTCCCTAGCAGTGCTCTCTCCAGCAGTGCTCTTGCTCTTTCTGTAGCTGTGCTCTCTCTAGCAGTGCTGTCTCTAGCAGTGCTGTCTCTAGCAGTGCTCTCTCTCTATCAATGCTCTCTCTCTAGCAGTACTCTTTCTCTCTAGCATAACACTTTCTCTCTAGCAGTGCTCTCTCTCTCTCTAGCAGTGCTCTCTCTCTAGCAGTACTCTTTCTCTCTAGCAATGCTTTTTCTCTAGGATTACTCTGTCTCTCTAGAATTACTCTTTCTCTCTAGCAGTGCCCTCTTTCCCTAGCAGTGCTCTTTCCAGCAGTGCTCTCTCTTCCTAGCAGTGCTCTCTCTCTCTAGCAGTGCTGTCTCTCTGGCAATGCTCTCTCTCTAGCATTACCCTTTCTCTCTAGCATGACTCTTTCTCTCTAGCAGTGCTCTTTCTCTCTAGCAGTGCCTTCTTCCCCTAGCAGTGCTCTCTCTAGCAGTGCTCTCTCTCTCTCTCACTCTAGCAGTGCTCTCTCTCTCTCTCTCTAGCAGTGCTCTCTCTCTCTAGCATTGCTCTTTCTCTCTAGCAGTGCTCTCTCTCTAGCAGTGCTCTCTCTCTCTAGCAGTACTCTTTCTCTCTAGAATTACTCTTTCCCTAGCAGTGCTCTCTCCAGCAGTGCTGTCTCTAGCAGTGCTCTCTCTAGCAGTGCTCTCTCCAGCAGTTCTCTCTCTAGCAGTGCTCTCTCTATGATGAGCAGTGCTCTCTCTCTCTATCAGTACTCTTCCTCTCAAGCATTAATATTTCCCTCAAGCAATGTGCTCTCTTTCCAGCAGTGCTCTCTCTCTCTCTAGCAGTGCTCTCTCTGTCTAGCAGTGCTCTTTCTCTAGCAATGCTCTCTCTCTAGCATTACTCTTTCTCTCTAGCATTACTCTTTCTCTCTAGCAGTACTCTTTCTGTCTAGCAGTGCTCTCTCTCTTTAGCAGGACTCTCTCTTTCTGGCAGTGCTCGCTCTCTCTCTAGCAATACTCTTTCTCTCTAGCATTACTCTTTCTCTCTAGCAGTGCTCTTTCTCTCTAGAAGTGTTCGCTCTCTCTAGCAATGCTCTTTCTCTAGCATTACTCTTCCTCTCTAGCAGTGCTCTCTCCAGCAGTGCTCTCTCTAGCAGTGCTCTCTCTAGCAGTGCACTCTCCAGCTCTCTCCAGCAGTGCTCTCTTGCTCTCTAACATTACTCTTCCTCTCAATCATTAATCTTTCTCTCAAGCCGTGTTCTCTCTTACCAGCAGTGCTCTCTCCAGCAGTGCTCTCTCTCTCTATCAATGCTCTCTCTCTAGCAGTGCTCTCTCTCTAGCAGTACTCTTTCTCCCTAGCATTACTCTTTCTCTCTAGCAGTTTTCTATCTCTCTCTAGCAGTACTCTTTCTCTCTAGAAATGCTCTTTCTCTAGGATTACTCTGTCTCTCTAGAATTACTCTTTCTCTCTAGCAGTGCCCTCTTTCCCTAGCAGTGCTCTTTCCAGCAGTGCTCTCTCTTCCTAGCAGTGCTCTCTCTCTCTAGCCGTACTCTTTCTCTCTAGCAGTGCTCTCTTTCTCTCTCTCTCTCTCTCTCTCTCTCTAGCAGTGCTTTTTCTCTTAAGCATCCCTCTTTCACTCTAGTAGTGCTCTCTCTCCCACTATGATTGCTTTCTATCTGTCTCTTTGTCCTTCTGACTGTCTGTATTTCTCTTCTCTTTGTTTTCTGTATTTTTCCCTCCCATTCTGCTCTGTCATTCCCCTTATTTCATTGCCATTGTTCAAGCATAAAACCTAATCAATTTGAGTGATATCATCTGACTTCATTATTGTTATTTGTTGTTGCCATTGTTGTTGATGCATAACAATTAGCTGTTATCAACCACATAATTGTCAGCATCATCATTTGTGTCAACATTTTAAGCAAAAAATGATTTTCGTCCATATTCAAGTGAAAATGATAGTACTTCTTATCAATCATGCTTTGTTAAACTGATATATTTGTAAGATAACCAAATGAGCATATTGTTGGCACTGTGTGTAATCATTAAACCTCTAAAGAATCCACTCAAAGTTTCTATTGAGAGATCTGGTAGACGTGATCCTTTGAGTTCTATCCTTGGTGCTATGCAGTACGCGCACACACACACATGCACACACTCTAGCACACACTTGCACAAACACATACACACACTTGCACAAACAGGCACACACACACATACACACAGGCATGCGTGTCTCCCCTTCTGTATTTTTCACACAAGCAATCCTAGTTGTTGAGTAGCAGATGAGTGTGTGTGTGTGTGTGTGTGTGTGTGTGTGTGTGTGTGTGTATGTATGTGCGGTATGAAGCTATCTGGCTCACAGCTCTTCTGATACGAGGCAGTCTTCTAATCTGGCCTACAGACGGTACATTACACTCTGCTTCTCTGGTACCACGTCAGCAGTTCCTTTCTTAACTCCACCATCCACTTCCCCTCCTCAATACCTGTAATGAACGATATGCTTAGCGCTGATATCTGAAATCCTCTTAATAACCTCTACAGGATTGTCGTCGTCGTCCCCCCCCCCCCCCCCCTCCCCCACAGGAAGGATAAGCTAACGTAGGCTAATGTGATTAGCATGAGGTTGTAAGTAAATGAACATTTCCCAGGACAGAGACATATCTGATTTGGGCAGAGAGCTTAAATTCTTGTTAATCTAACTGTACTGTCCAATTTAAAGTAGCTATTACAGTGAAATAATACCAAGCTATTGTTTGAGGAGAGTGCACAATTATAAACTTGAAAATGTACTCCTAAAAACAATTGGCACATTTGGGCAGTCCTGATACAACATTTTGAACATAAACGTATATGCAATGGTTCATTGGACCAGTCTAAAACTGTGCGCATACACTGCTTCCATCGAGTGGCTAAAATCGAAATTGCGTCTGGGCTGGAATAATACATTATGGCCTTTTGCTTGCATTTCAAAGATGAAGGTACAAAAAACTAATGTAAAACATGTTTTTTTCTTTGTATTATCTTTTACCATACATAATGTGCTATATTCTCCTACATTACCTTCACATTTCCACACACACACACACAAGTGTTTCCTTTCAAATGGTATCAAAAATATGCATATCCTTGCTTCAGGTCCTGAGCTACAAGCAATTAGATATGGGTATGTCATTTCAGGCGAAAATTGAAAAAAGGGGCAGATCCTTTCTTAAGGAAGCAGCAATGACAGCTGCACCTACCCTCACCTCTCTCTGTCTTTCTCTCTCTGGCTGAGAGAGAAGGATGGAAAACCTCATCGCATGAGTTTCCTCCCGTTGCGTGTTCTGTTCTCTCCTGTTACACTTTGTGGTGAGACGTGTCTGTGAGGATTTGGAGATTGGGCTGAGGAGGAGCAGAGAGGTGTAAGAAGGGTGTAAGCGTGCGGAAACACAAGGCTTACATGCTCTGGGAGGCTTCTCTCAAACTGAGACACACAAAGCTTGATTCAATCAGATCCGCTTTAGCCGCATCCGACACCACCAAAACATCTGCTATGCGGATAGCTGCTATCGCTGGTTAACACTTGATCTGATTGAATCTAGGCTTCAGTCTCCCAAATACAGGCTGCTCATACCTGAAACAGAGAATCCGGATTGAGGAACTTGTATATGTGTGTGTGTGTGCTAGATACATGGAAGTCGGTGGAAATGGCTGTTTGTTGGAGTTGTAAGAGTTAGGAGGGACAGAGTGATGGGTTGTGATCTGAGGCAGTTAGAAGGAGTGACAGAATCTTCAGTTCACACTCTGTCACTTCCCAAACCATTAAATATTTTATGCAGTTAGTTAAGCCTGCACATTATCAATGCATAAACACTTAATGGTTCAGATATTCACTGTTGATTTTATTACACAGTTAAACAATTTAATTTAACTTTAACAACAGCTTTATGTGACCATGTTAAATGTAGAATAAAAGCAGCAGCCAACCTGTGAGGCAGCTGAGGAACCAACAGGACTTCGATCCCTGGAGGAGTCTCCTGGGAGTAAGAGAGGGGAACATCAGAGGTGTTGCTCTAATGTCTAATCACCCCAGTCCTTTAGCATGGCCCTTTGATGAGAGACCAGGAGCCTGAGTCTTCATGGCCCCGGTATGCTCCACGGTCCTGCAAGTGTGTGTGTGTGTGTGTGTGTGTGTGTGTGAGTGATGTGGTCACTTCCCCTGGCCCAGAGAGACAGACTGACATCACGCCCTGTGACCCAGACTAGCCTCAGTGGTGGACAGATGAGTAGGCCTACTGAATGAGAGCCAATCACTCTACTCTACTACTCTCTCCTCTCCTCTACCATCATACATTATGCCATTCTCAACTTTTTTGCTCTTTGCCCTCACTCCTCTTCCTTCCCACTGCTCTCCTTTACTCCATGCCTCCCTCATCACGTTCTCTCTTCTGCCTTTCTTTTTACTATGTTGATCTTTCCCTCCCTCACTCCTCTCCACTAGTCTTATGCTATTTCTCTTCTCTCCGTTTCCTAACCCCTTTCCACCCACATAGGTCCATAGAAAACAGCTGTAATAAACGTGTAATTTGAGGCCAGTTTCAACAGTAAACATGTTATGGGTATTATACAACTCAGCTGGCATGCTCCATGAGAAAGTTAAAACATGTAATATGAAATGTGCATGTAATGTGTCTTCAGATGACTCCCTCAGTGTCATGCTTAAAGCCTGAAACCTTCCTATATCCCAGTGTTTGGCAGGCTTTCATAGGAGACTCAAACATTCTGAGGGGTGGGTGATTCCATATATTGTTAATTAACTCCTCTCCCCCGTGCCTCACCATATAGGGCTTTCATCTTCTCGGCTTTTTCACAAACTACTTTTCCCAGTCTTCTTCATTGTCTCTTTTTTTCTCTCTTCTTAGGAGGAAATTATCTTTGTACCTGCCTTCATATCTCTCCCCAGTTAAGCACTTTCATAAGGCCCACTCATCTTTAATACCAGTATCTCTCTCAGTAAAAATGTTTCATCATTTATTCTGTGAATCTGAAGTTTTCAAGGGGCCCAAAACAATTATCTTCCCCTTCATGAAGAATTGACAGCTGGTATGTGTTCTACTGAAAACCTAAAACAGAAGGGTGAATAGGAATCAATTTCACAGTCAGATGAATCGGAGGAACATTTCCTTGTCAAAAATAATTAATCAAAGAGAAGAGACTAGACGAGGTAAAACCAGGAAATATTATCTTCTCAGTGGGACGCTGTCCGTCTGTAATGACATCTTTTTTTATATAATCCCTCCCTCCCACTCTTTCACTCCCTTCAAAACCCTCCTTACACTCCACATGCTAATTCAGTCAGCCACTTAATCAGACATATTAATGCTATATCTCTCTCCTGATTGTGTTCATTCTATTTGTATATATATATATATATATATATAATAAGGCAGGCAGGCAGGCAGATAACGATCCCTCCCTACTTCTGGAACTACATAACACAGTGTCTTAAGTATCCACATTTGTTAATACAATTGTGAATTAGCGCTGGGTGGTAAAACCATTGAATAGAATCTATGATTGTGGTTGTACATTGGAGCAGTTAGGAACTGATAATGCAATAACATGGTAGGTCATGTCCATCACGCATTGTTGCTGCTAATAGTCCCTCTTGTCATTGGTTTTATAAGACTGGCAGCCATTTCTGAGGTCTTAACAGATGTTGTGAAAGACCAGATGCAGCAGGCCTGTCAACTACATTAGAATAAGCAGGCCTTCTCTGTCCTCATTGTCAATGACTGAGAAGGGCATCTGGCTAAACACCATACCATTGTCTCTCTATTAGCCTGTCTGTGTGAAACATAATGGTGTCGTATTTTTCAGCATTACAGGCTGGTTGTCAGTAGAGGCGATTACAAGGAAACATGTAAACACATCATGTTGCAAATAATGCACACACACACACACACACACACACACACACACACACACACACACACACACACACACACACACACAGTGAAACATCGCTTTTGTTCATATTTCCACAAAAGCTGTACACCACCAGGTTACAAAGATTGTCTAAGGGTCATTTTTGTTTTAAAATAATTTACACACCACAATAACCACAAAGACACACACACACACACACACACACACACACACACACACACACACACTACAATACACATAAAAGCCTTTGACAGTTTCACAAAATAGGTTGAAACAGAAAAGCCTGTAAGCACAATTTAAGAGAAATTATGTATATGGCTGGGAAATGTGTTAATTACAAATCATATTAAAGTAGAGCTTTAGCTGCATTTTAATTTAATGAAGTCACAGATCCTGTAACACAGAATTACCAAATCATATTCTTTGTTCCAGATACATGTATTCCCACTTAATTCCCACTTTAGTCCCTAATTTGCCTTATCTCATCACCATCATCTCCCAAGACGTATTTAATATAATAAAAGAAACCAGCATTACTTATAAATCCCTGTCTGTATATGAGACACGTCAAGACAGGAATAAAGCAACATTCAATTGTTATGGATCACTGTCAGGTCCTAGTTATGACTCTATTATGACTATTATTGGCAGCTTGGAAAAGCTCTCTGATTCTCCCCAACCTCCTAGTTAGAGGTCTGCACGGGAGTGATTTCTTCATCCCGCTCCCGCCCACACCTGCAGCTTTTCATTCTGCCCTCGCCCACACCCGCTGCTTTTCATACTGCACCCACCCACACCCGCTGCTTTTCATACTGCACCCACCCACACCCGCTGCTTTTCATACTGCCCCCGCCCACACCCGCTGCTTTTCATACTGCCCCCGCCCACACCCGCAGCTTTTCATACTGCACCCACCCACACCCGTTGCTTTTCATACTGCACCCACCCACACCCGCTGCTTTTCATACTGCCCCCAGCCACACCCGCAGCTTTTCATACTGCCCCCGCCCACACCCGCTGCTTTTCATACTGCACCCACCCACACCCGCTGCTTTTCATACTGCACCCACCCACACCCGCTGCTTTTCATACTGCCCCCGCCCACACCCGCAGCTTTTCATACTGCACCCACCCACGCCCGCTGCTTTTCATACTGCACCCACCCACGCCCGCTGCTTTTCATACTGCCCCCGCCCACACCCGCTGCTTTTCATACTGCACCCACCCACACCCTCAGCTTTTCATACTGCACCCGCCCACACCCGCTGCTTTTCATACTGCACCCGCCCACACCCGCTGCTTTTCATACTGCCCCCGCCCACACCCGCAGCTTTTCATACTGCACCCGCCCACACCCGCAGCTTTTCATACTGCACCCGCCCACACCCTCAGCTTTTCATACTGCACCCGCCCCACACCCTCAGCTTTTCATACTGCACCCGCCCCACACCCTCAGCTTTTCATACTGCACCCGCCCACACCCTCAGCTTTTCATACTGCCCCCGCCCACACCCGCTGCTTTTCATACTGCACCCGCCCACACCCGCTGCTTTTCATACTGCACCCGCCCACACCCGCTGCTTTTCATACTGCCCCCGCCCACACCCGCAGCTTTTCATACTGCACCCACCCACGCCCGCTGCTTTTCATACTGCACCCACCCACGCCCGCTGCTTTTCATACTGCCCCCGCCCACGCCCGCTGCTTTTCATACTGCACCCACCCACACCCTCAGCTTTTCATACTGCACCCGCCCACACCCGCTGCTTTTCATACTGCACCCACCCACACCCGCTGCTTTTCATA
Organism: Oncorhynchus nerka; assembly: GCF_034236695.1. NCBI lineage: Eukaryota > Metazoa > Chordata > Actinopteri > Salmoniformes > Salmonidae > Oncorhynchus > Oncorhynchus nerka. The sequence continues at coordinate 28,690,443 of NC_088404.1, read as the reverse complement.
CTGCCCCCGCCCACACCCGCAGCTTTTCATACTGCACCCGCCCACACCCGCTGCTTTTCATACTGCACCCGCCCACACCCTCAGCTTTTCATACTGCACCCGCCCCACACCCTCAGCTTTTCATACTGCACCCGCCCCACACCCTCAGCTTTTCATACTGCACCCGCCCCACACCCGCAGCTTTTCATACTGCACCCGCCCACACCCGCAGCTTTTCATACTGCACCCGCCCCACACCCGCTGGCTATCTGTCCGACTCCCACCCGCTACTGCAAAAAACTGGTCCCAAACCCAACCACAGTCCAGCAATGCTATTTTAAGGATATGTGACGCAACACACTTGCCAGGCTTAGTCCCAGGAAACCTGAGCCCTATAGTTAATATCAAAATAAGCCAAAATAACCTAAGAGAAAAAAAAGAAAAAAAAGAAATTACCAGAGATTCTCACATGGCCCATTATATTAGGCTATCGGTATTACTAGTCTTAGTTTGAAGAGAGTAGAGTTGGAAAGACTTGCACTTTCAATTTTCAGACGGAGACAAACATATTTATTTTTAGGCAATGTAGTAAACTATAGCCTAATCATATTCATTAAGTACATTTCAGTGGACAGATAAACTGCCCCGTGATTCTCCGCCCATGCGTAGGCTATAGCCTACTCTATGAGACCACACATGGCTACTGAACTTGAAGCAGCAAGCATGATGACAGCGGGTCACTTGCACTTTCTCTTATGTTTTGCATATAGGATATAGCCTACATTTTAGGATGAGGATTTGCAGGCAGAGACAAATACATGGGGTAATCAATATTTATTGAAACATTTTTGCACTGCACCTCGACTCATGTTGGTTGAGCCCCTTTCACTTCTTTCCATGATTAATATTCAATTACAGACACCGTACTAAACTATTATTCTAATCATACTTAAGTTCATTTCCTTGGAAAGATAACCCCCACGTGATTCTCCACCCATGCATAGGCAGCCTACTCTATTGCATTGAGCCCACACAATCAGACTACTACAGGCACACTTGATCTCGCGAACACAACTAGAAGAGGAGAGGTAGACTGATTGAAGTCGAAGCAGCGGATTTTGAGTTTGTGAATAATGCAACAAATATGTGCTATCAATACAAAAGGCAATGCTAACCCATGCCAAGAAGAAAGAAGTCCGTTTCCTAATAATCTGCAGGACCCCAAAAATATTTTCATCCCAAAGTTGTCTATCTGACCTCCGGCTCCCACCCACAGCACGAAAAATGACGACTGGAACACAAAGGTTGATGTCGGGCCTTTAAAGATATTTGAAGTATGTGTGATGAACAGCTATTCAGTTACAAGTCTTTCAAATGTTTCATCGACATTTGTTGTCTCGACACAAAATGTTGTCTGGTCTTCAGACATTGTCCTAACAGCGGGGCATCCAGACATTCTTTATTAGCTGGATTGCACACACAGCAGGCTATTCCCTCCCTTCATTTTAGCTATTTCTCCCAATGTCTTCATTCTTCTCTCCACTCCAAACACATCTCCATCTACGTGTACTATTATCTCTCTTTCTCTATACATCTCTTTCTTCCTTTTCTGTCTCTCTTTCAATTACATCCCCCTCTCCCCTTCCTCCCTCCCTCTCTCTTGTTACTTGGTGGTGTGGTCAGTGTGTGTGTGCGCTGGCCTGGTGAGAGAGCTGGTCCAGATACAGATGGATTTACCATTAGGTGATGATTAACGGGAGGACCCGGCCCAGGTGATTTCAGCATTCACAGCCCCTCCGGGACCTCCTGTTCCTGGCCAGGGTGGCCTCACCTTCACCCTTCACCACCCCAGCCTCGACCCCCCCACCCCAATCCTTAATTATAAAAGCGGCTGTGTTGCCCATTAATTGGGCCTGACAACACTTCTTGGTCATTTCCACAGGGTGATGGAGGGTGACCTGTGGGTTAGATGGTGATAGGGCGGCCAGAGGAGTAGAAGGAGCACAGATTGCTGACATCACTTGATTTGTTGGACTTCTACTCCTGGAGCGATACACCTTGTGTCCATGAGTTCAGGAGAGATAGAGAGAGAGAAAGATACGAGCATGGTATATGTTAGCCCTACTGCTGTAGTGGGGAGGTGGTAGCGTACAAGCATAAGTCTCTGGAGACTTGGAGGAGGTATTGCAATCTCTAGGTTTATTGGGTTGAAATTGAGGTTGCACATTGTGTGGAAAATTACTTCAAGGGTTGGTGAATTCAGAAGTTATTATCAGTAGACCAAAAAAACACCAGTAAATTGTTGTGCTTATCCCATACATAGGACCCATCATTTGATACAATCGGTTAGAGTGCCATTCACCCATATGGAAAGGTAGAACACATTTCACAGAAAAATACAGAAATCAAAGTGAAATGGTGCCTTCAGGACTTTAGTGTTAGGATTTTTTATTAATGTTGAGAGATGTCTAGACAACTATTCAAAATATATGCTGCTGTTCTTTCCATTCATTCTCCTCCTCGGAGCATCAGCTGCACTAACCTGACCTCTCTCCATCCCGTGGCTGATCTGAAATAGACAGCACGTACTCTATACTGTTCTCCTAGCATTAACTATATATAGTTCAAACAGTGAACGCATATCAATGAACTGTAGGTTGCATCTCCCCATCCTTCCATGGTAGGACCCAGCCACAGAGGAGGCTTCTCCAGCCCTGGTACTCTTCTCTCTCTGACATAATGTTTGACTATGTATTTTCCTCTGTCCTCATTAGAGAGAACAAATATCTCTTCCCGTTACGAGACAATGACTCTAGATCCACAGTTGGAAATGTGATGATGCAGTGTTTTGTCAAAGTAGGAGGTGTGTGTGTGTGTGTGTGTGTGTGTGTGTGTGTGTGTGTGTGTGTGTGTGTGTGTTTATGGAGATATCATTGTTGATGAGGATGACGATGATGATGATTAGTGTGGCAATGCTCATATCCATCATCTCCGTCATCTTCTTTGTTAGTATAATTAGTCACTCTCAGTTGAATATATGCTTTGCGGCATCAGCTAGCTCCAGAGAGAAAAAGAGGGAGAGAGCGAGAGATGCACTGGTTTGGGCCCTCAGGGAGTGTATTGTGTGATGTGTGATGAGTTCATTGTTGTACACACAAACACTCACAAACACTCGTTCTCTCTCGATACTATTTCTCAAACACACACACACACCCATGCACGCATACACAAACACACACAAACATACACAGACAAAGTCACACACACAGAGACACATTTGGATGCTCTGGGCTTACGCAAGGCTTTAATGCCATTAGCTGCGTGCGCCTGCAAATAATGCAACAATATTGTGGAACAGCGCCCACTGGGCCGCAGCATGGATGAGATAGAGAGAAAGCGAGAAAACCCTGACAAGGGATCTCAATAGTCTACAGAGACTTCCTCTCCATGTCTCCTGCCTTCATCTGCTCTGAGGGGAAGGAAATGTACAGGTGAAAGCAAGTGCTGGATAGGGATCAACCATATTACTGTCACCTGTTCTTTGTTTCAGTACAGAACAGTGCAGATGAAGGTGAGGGGACGAGGAGAGGAGTCCACTGTAAACCCAGTCTGAAAATAAGGACAGCGGTCCGGAAAGGCCTCTACTTTTATGTTCCTGAGGATCAAACACTCCCTTATTAACACTCGTCCCTTTGCATTAATGGATGGAAGGATTGAGGGCTTTATCGGTGTGTTTTTTTTACTCCTCTATCATTTATTCAGTGAATGGATCCTCTATTTCCTCTCCTCAGTCTATGGTTAGATGTGTGCTGTCCCTGGGGTATGTGGAGCAGCCCACCCCCCACTGAGTAGAAAGTCTTCTTTTTGGCCCAGCTGGACGTTCGCTCCTCCAGTTATGTAACGCTTGGTTCCTCAAAAGCACCGAAACCTGCCTCAGCAGAGCCGAAAGGGAGAGGAGGGAGGGGGCAGGGGATAGAGCCAGGAATGTAGAGAGATATTTTTGGAGAAGAAAGGGGTTTGGGGAGGTATGAGTTATGAGTTATTTTTTTGTCATGTGGGTGGATAAGATTTTTATGGTTTCCACATGGTTAATGAAAACAGGTTCAGTCTGCCAACATAGTCTCCAGCGATACTCGATATAGGCCTAGCCAGAATTCTGTGTCAGTAATGTATTTTTAAAGGTCTATAGCTGGAGTGGGATGTACTAATAAGAGTCTCTGTGATTCCATGCCTATCCGGTAGAACATTTCCTTTCGCTAAGCCCTTGCTTTGGCGGTACTACACTCGCCCCGCTTCAACAAAGACCTTGGCACCCTCTACGCAGTACCAATGCACTCCGCTAGCCGCAGTTGCCAAGTGAGGATCCCACAAAACCAAGTGTCATCCAAGCAGTTTGGCTTGTCATTGTAAACACAGCCATTATTTTCTCTTTTTTTAAGTATTCATAATGAGTAATTTTTCCTCTCTTCTCCTTTCAGGGTGAGCCAGCAGCCGAAAGCGAGCAAACGTGAGGATGGCCAGAAACCACGGAGACTGTAAATAAATTGGCAGGTGAGAGCAGAACAAGAGGCAAAAGGAGAGAAAGAGACAACCAGGGGCTACAGGCTAATCCTGGATTAGCCACAGGGCCTGACTCCGCCCAGTCTGATGGGGAGGCATTTAATGACAGGGACATGACTCCTCATTGGCCTGAAGGGAGGTCCAAAGAGACCTGGGTTTCGGGGTGGCCTTTGTCAGGCAGTGGTGTCCTATCACAATAAAAATTGATATCTCAGTTCCAATAATATTCCTTTATGCAGTTCCAGGAAATAACAAAGCATACAGTAGCACAAAAGATGCGCTAATTCTTTAGTCATTGTGGAAGAATGATTATGTAACTAAAAAACAGTATCAATTTCAAGTATTCGACTCTTGATTACTAAGTTAGCCCCTTGATATTTACTCTCCTTAGCGCTTTGATAGCAATATTAAATGATCTTAATTCTCTGTGTTGTCCCCTTTGCAGTGGTGATTTAAGCATGTAAATCTTGGTGGGGCAAACCGTGCCAGCAAAGCCACGACACAACATAACACTAAAGAATACATTAATTGCACTATAGCGGTGACAAACGGTGCCCACAAACTGTTAGGACCTAAATAAAGCTGTCCCAACAGCAGAGCTTTCTTTTCAGAACCATGGAGTGAATCCTTACCACCGCTACATCTGGCTATCAGTGGAGACTTGTCTGGCAGCGAAACAGTTCATTAAGCCTAATTTATTGCCTTTAAAAAAACATAGCTGATATGGCTGACTTGCTTAACCCTTGTGTTGTCTTAAGGGTCAAAACCCCCCACTATGTTTAACAGCAGAGAAATCCACCTAAATGATATTTTTTCAACTTGAAATTTGATGACTTTTCCTAGAGTGACCCCAACATTAGAAAAGTGAAACATTGCCTTTGTTCATATTTCCATGAAAGCTGTACACCACCAGGGTACAAAGATTGTCTTAGAGTCATTATACAATGATTTTACACACCACAAAAAAACACAAAGACACACACACACACACACACACAATGAGAAAATGAGATTATGTGTGCTACTAATTGAACTCAGCCAGCAGCTCCTGAAGAGGAAGATCACCATGGTTGGCACAGTTAGAAAGAACAAGCCTGAGCTCCCCGCTGCACTCCTCGCAACAAGGGGGAGAGAGGCCTTCTCATCAAAGTTTGCCTTCACCCCAGCCACCACTCTAGTTTCTTACCTCCCAAAGAGGAACAATAATGTGGTCTTCCTGAGCACACTGCATAAAACAGCTAAGATCAATGATCGTGAAGACTGGAAGCCAGCCATCATCCTGGACTACAACCACAAGAGAGGACAACCTGGACAAGATGATGGGAACTTACAGCTGCAGGAGGATGACTGCCCGCTGGCCCCTGGTCATCTTCCATAACATCATTGATGTGTCCTCATACAATGCCTTTGTGATATGGAACAAGATAAACCCTACCTGGATGCCTGATAAGTGGAACAAGTGCCTTTACCTCCTGGAGCAGCAGGGAAGGGCACTTGTAATCTCACATATTCAAAGAAGGGAGCGCCTCCCCCACACAGCAGCCTCTGCAGCGCTTGTGAAAGCTGTTCAGGGGGCTGAATCTTGTCCTGATCCACCTGAGGCTGCAGCTGGGGCAGGCAAGAGGAGGAGATGCCAATGCTGCCCCCAAAGAAGGAATGGAAAACAAATACTATGTGCTGCACATGAGAGAAATACATCTGCAAAGTCCATGCACACACACTTGCATACTGTCTTACATGTGCTAATTAGAGTTGATTGATTTATATTCTTCCCATTTTTGTTTTGTATCTATTACCTTATTTTATAATTTTTTATTGTTGTTGTTTATATACCTTGTGGGTGGAGGCAATGGTTACAAAAATGGGAGAAGACTAGTATTTTGTAGTTGAATTCATCATTGCACAGTATATAAGAATATATCTCTATGTTGCCAAAAAAGTTCAAGACTGTTATTGTTTCCCTTCAAATAAATGCATTCAAAACTACGTTCTGCTACTTTCTTATGCTATACAATTGCAAGTTCTTGCAAAAAATATATGTTTACAGCTATGCAGTACCTTTAGCAATAATAATAATAATAATAAACCTCTACTTTAGTAAAGAAAACAATTATGACAGGTGTGTTGTAATTAAAAAGAGTGGTGTCCACTGATTAAATGCAGTCTTTCTGCATTGTGAAGAGGGAAAACCCAGATATTCACAAAGTTTGTGATGAATGACAGGTTATATTTTCATGCAAAATAAAGGCTATAATGCTACATGTGTACCACCTAGTCAGAACAGTAGGCTAAGTTATGTGGGGGAAAGGGACCCAATTATTAGGGTGAGGCACATGGGCTACTAACAACTAACTACACAACATACACTTAGTATTACACAGTAAATGTTCCTTTTGTTCAATAAAGATTATTTTATATCCAAAATACCTCCATTTGGTTGGTGTATTATGTTCAGAAATCCACAGGCTTGAGCGGTCACGATCAAGCAGACGGAAATTCCAAATAGTATCCGTAAAGTTCATAGAAACATGTCAAATGTTTTTTATAATCAATCCTCAGGTTGTTTTTACAATATATAATCGATAATATTTCAATCGGGACTGTAGCTTCTTCAATAGGAGAGAAGGAGAAAATGTCTGCTCCAAGCTGTTGCGCATGCAAAATGCTGCTGGCACCCAGCCATCCAATGACTCGATGTGACCCTTCTCTCTCATTTTTCAAAATAAAAGCCTGAAACTATGTCTAAAGACTGTTCATACCATGGGGAAGCCATAGGAAAAGGAATCTGGTTGATATCCCTTTAGCGAAGGCAGGCATTGGAACACAGAGCTTTCAGGAAAAACAGCACTTCCGGGTTGGATTTTCCACAGGTTTTCACCTGCAATATCAGTTCTGTTATACTCACAGACAGTATTTTGACAGTTTTGGAAACGTTCGAGTGTTTTCTATCCTAATCTGACAAGTATATGCATATTCTAGATTCTGGGCCTGCGAAATAGGCAGTTTCATTTGGGTATGTTCTTCATCGAAACATCAAAATACTGCCCCCTACACTCAACAGGCTAATCTATTTTGATTTCAGGCTGTACCACAACAAAATGTGGAATATGTCAAGGGGTATTAATACTTTTTGAAGGCACTGTATATTAGGAATTGTTCTGCACCTTTTGCATATAGATAAATGTCTAGATAAATGCACACATATTTTTTCTGGCCTGTGTTTCATTCAAATATTCAAGTTAAATAGAATTTATTGTGGTGGAACCTATTAAAAAAGTGGTGTTCTGTTCATAAATATGAATTCCCCCTGTGAAGAAATGTTTAAATGTTTAATAAAAAAAAACATATTTTATTTTTGCACCCCCACTTTCAGACAAAGTCATGCGACCACGCGTGTGAGTATCTGTTTGTCTGTGTGCTCGTCGTGTGTGTTACTGATGGGCTAAAAGCAGAATCACCAGGAGCTCGTGTGTGTACTGAAAATGATGGGGCATGAGAGAGAGCTCCTGGAGCTCAATTAGCTGTTATTAACTAGATATAGGCAGTCTATCGTGGGAATGACACTCCTCCATCCATAGGCTTGGTGTCTGGATTGCTCAGTTGACTCTGTCTCTTCCTCCATTCTTTGGTATGTGTATTGTAGCTCAGTCAGCATGAGTCATTAAGCTCCCCGATGCAGTGTTCCACACAAGCACTTCAAGATGAAAACTACATTAAAAAATACACCTCTGGTTTATATGCTGAAACAGAAATGCAATCCGTTGTTACTGTACCGTGCTTATCCAATTGTATTTGAAACGGAAATCCAAACTCATAACACACATTTGATTATAGTTACCCCATTCACAGAAACCAAATGGGTCACAAAGGTTATTCAACGCAACACTTCCTCCGTTCTTCACCAAACACCTGGGTTGGTTAGTTGTTGCCCTCACTGGTAGCCTTTAGCAGACAGCTGTTCCCTGGGAGCTGCCTCTGTCTCTCTCTCTTCCTGGTCCAGCAGCTGTTGTGTCTGTGGCACGTCTTCCATCACACAGACCAGAGGCTGCTGCTGCTGCTCTAGCCTGCAACCTGGCGGCCCAGGGTTGTGACCTCTAGATGGCCGGGTCAGACTTTATGTTGTGCATGGTCACCCTGTCCTCTGCCAGACACCCAGGTTGACAGGACTAATGTGGACAGAGAGAGAGAGGTGCTTCTGACTGCCTCACATAGCCATGAAATGACAGCATAATGTTTAGAGGCCATTTTCTAACCACAGTCACTCGGAATCCTTAACAGGATGAAGCATCATAGAATGGGAGGTACACACACACACACACACACACACGAACACACAGCATGACCAAATGCGGACTCACACAAACGCAAACATAGACAGACTCACAAAGGCACACACACAGGACACTGACTTGGGGATTTTATCCTTGCCTATGTGATAGAGCTATTTGGACATTGATTGTGAAAGAAAACATGTAGGGAGATTGATCTAGACCGATACACATCTCCTGAGTTGTGCCCTCCTCTCCCTCTCCTCAGCCTGAGATGATCGATAAAGCACCTGGGTGTCAGATGCTGCTTAATTGTGGAAATAAATCAGTGACATTAAAGGACAACAGACTACAACAACAGACCTCTCCATTGGTCAGTGAAGAAATTGGTCAGGAATTCAGTGAGGCATACACAATAGCAATTACAAAGAAAATCTGTGTATGTGAAAGAAAGGGAGGTATTGACAGAGGGTATGTGTATGTCAGTATATATGTGTGTGTGATGTGGGTTTGAATGAATGAGCCTGTGTATTTGCAGAATGTAAACTTACCTTGACACAATGCTCTGTGCTTTCTGTCTGTGAGTGCGTTTGTGTGCCGGTGTGTGTCTGTATCCGTATCTATTCATGAGTGTGTGTGTGTGTGTGTGTGCCTGCGTGCGTGCGTGCGTGTTTGTGTGCATGTGCATGATGCTGTGGTCCTACATGGGTTACAGGGCCAACAGTCTAAATGAGCTCTCTGCCCGAAACTCGTGTCTAAAGAGGCCAATCGGAATTACTGCGCCTCATTTGTCATGAAAATGTGTTGCTCCGGGGTCATTCCCCGACTGGGGGATCGGACGATTGCTCCAGCTCTGTGGCTGGCTCGGCGCTGTAGACGTAGCCCATGGATATGATCCCAGCTCATTTGTATAGTGAATGGGCTGCCCTGCAGACACGTTACATGGTTATTTTCATGCTCCGATGGCCACATCGCCGTCCCTGACACTGGCTGGATGTAGACCGATGGTCAGTGTTGACTCACAAATGAGCCACTGCCAGCCACCCCAGTGGCAGAAATTGAGACATATCATACATACGAAATAGCGTCAAATAAAAGTGTGCGGTGAGAATCTGAGTCGTGTGTGGTTGTATATGAATGTATCAGGTGCTTCACAGTAGATGTCTAGTACCTTAAATAATGGTTGTTCAAATTAGCATAATCAAAATGCATGATTATACGTTGCTTCTATATAACACATACTCACTCAGGTGTTTATAGAAGAACCATGTAAGAGTTCATTTAGAACCATCGCAAGGTATCTCAAGGGCTTACAAATCCTTACAAATCACAAGGCTTGTTTATGTAACACATAACCTTGATATGTTGCTTTGGTGTACTTTTCTTTTCTTATTTTGATACAAGCATGCTATACATGCAGTATAAGATTCAATGGGTATAGCTACAGTGCATTTGAAAAGTATTCAGACCCCTTGACTTTTTCCACATTTTCTTATGTTACAATCTTATTCTAAAATGGCATTTCCTCATCAATCTACACACAATACCCCGTAATGACAAAGTGAAAACAGGTTTTTATAAATGTTTGCACATGTATAAACCCCCCCCCCCCCAGAAATATCACATTTACATAAATATTCAGACACAGATAAGACTCAAAATGGAGCTCAGGTGAATCCTGTTTCCATTGATCATCATTGAGATGTTTCTACAACTTGATTGGAATCCACCTGTGGTAAATTAAATTGATTGGACATGATTTGTAAAGGCACACACTTGTCTATATAAGGTCCCACAGTTGACAGTGCATGTCAGAGCAAAAACCAAGCCATGAGAAAGAAGGAATTGTCCGTAGAGCGCCAATACAGGATTGTGTTCAGGCACAGATCTGTGGAAGGGTACGAAAACATTTTGGCAGCATTGAAGGTCCCCAAGAACACAGTGGCTTCCATCATTCTTAAATTGAAGTAGTTTGGAACCACCAAGACTCTTCCTAGAGTTGGCCACCTGGCCAAACTGAGCAATAGGGGAGAAGGTCCTTTGTCACGGAGGTGATGAAGCACCAGATTGTCACTCTGAAAGAGTAAAAGGCACATGATAGCCCGCTTGGAGTTTGCCAAAAGGCATCTAAAGATTCTCAGACCATGAGAAACAAGATTGAACTCTTTGGCCTGAATGCCAAGCGTCACGACTGGAGGAACCTGGCACCATCCCTATGGTGAAGCATGGAGGTAGCAGCATAATGCTTTGTGGATGTTTTTCAGTGTCAGGGACTGGGAGACCAGTCAGGATCGAGAGATGAACTGTGTGAAGTGCAGAGTGATCCTTGATGAAAACCTGCTCCACAGCGCTCAGGACCTCAGACTGGGGCAAAGGTTCACATTCCAACAGGACAATGACCATAATCACACAGCCAAGACAATGCAGGAGTGGCTTCGGGACAAGTCTCTGAATGTCCTTCAGTCAGAGCCCGGACTTGAACCCGATCAAACATCTTTGGAGAGTCCTGAAAATAGCTGTGTAGAGATGCTCCCCTTTCAACCTGACAGAGCTTGAGAGGATCTGCAGAGAATAATGGGAGAAACTCCCCAAATATACAGTGAGGGAAAAAAGAATTTGATCCCCTGCTGATTTTGTACGTTTGCCCACTAACAAATAATTGATCAGTCTATAATTTTAATGGTAGGTTTATTTGAACAGTAAGAGACAAAATAACGTCAAAAATGTTATAAATTGATTTGCATTTTAATGAGGGAAATAAGTATTTGACCCCCTCTAAATAAGAAAGATTTATGTCTCCCAGGTGTCTTTTATACAGGTAACGAGCTGAGATTAGGAGCAAACTCTTAAAGGGAGTGCTCCTAATCTCAGTTTGTTACCTGTATAAAAGACACCTGTCCACAGAAGCAATCAATCAATCAGATTCCAAACTCTCCACCATGGCCAAGACCAAGGAGCTCTCCAAGGATGTCAGGGACAAGATTGTAGACCTACACAAGGCTGGAATGGGCTACAAAACCATCGCCAAGCATCTTGGTGAGAAGGTGACAACAGTTGGTGTGATTATTCGCAAATGGAAGAAACACAAAAGAACTGTCAATCTCCCTCGGCCTGGGGCTCAATGCAAGATCTCACCTCGTGGAGTTGCAATGATCATGAGAACGGTGAGGAATCAGCCCAGAACTACATGGGAGGATCTTATCAATGAGCTCAAGGCAGCTGGGACCATAGTCACCAAGAAAACAATTGGTAACACACTACGCCGTGAAGGACTGAAATCCTGCAGCGCCCGCAATGTCCCCCTGCTCAAGAAAGCACATATACATGCCTGTCTGAATTTTGCCAATGAACATCTGAATGATTCAGAGGACAACTGGGTGAAAGTGTTGTGGTCAGATGAGACCAAAATGGAGCTCTTTGGGATCTTTGGCATCAACTCAACTCAACTGTTTGGAGGAGGAGGAATGCTGCCTATGACCCCAAGAACACCATCCCCACCGTCAAACATGGAGGTGGAAACATTATGCTTTGGGGGTGTTTTTCTGCTAAGGGGACAGGACAACTTCACCGCATCAAAGGGACGATGGACGGGGCCATGTACCGTCAAATCTTGGGTGAGAACCTCCTTCCCTCAGCCAGGCATTGAAAATGGGTCGTGGATGGGTATTTCAGCATGACAATGACCCAAAACACACGGCCAAGGCAACAAAGGAGTGGCTCAAGAAGAAGCACATTAAGGTCCTGGAGTGCGCTAGCCAGTCTACAGATCTTAATCCCATAGAAAATCTGTGGAGGGAGCTGAAGGTTCGAGCTGCCAAACGTCAGCCTCGAAACCTTAATGACTTGGAGAAGATCTGCAAAGAGGAGTGGGACAAAATCCCTCCTGAGATGTGTGCAAACCTGGTGGCAAACTACAAGAAACATCTGACCTCTATGATAGCCAACAAGGGTTTTGCTACCAAGTACTAAGTCATGTTTTGCAGAAGGGTCAAATACTTATTTCCCTCATTAAAATGCAAATAAATGTATAACATTTTGACATGCCTTTTTCTGGATTTTTTGTTGTTGTTATTCTGTCTCTCACTGTTCAAATAAACCTACAATTAAAATTATAGACTGATCATTTCTTTGTCATTGGACAAACATACAAAATCAGCAGGGGATCAAATACTTTCCCCCCCTCATTGTATGTGTGCCAAGCTTGTAGCGTCATACCCAAGAAGACTCGAGGCTGTAATTGCTGCCAAAGGTACTTCAACAAAGTACTGAGTAAACAGTCTGAATACTTATGTGAATGTGATATTTCTTTTTTTTTAATTGTTTTTTATACATTTTAAAAATGTCTAAAAAACTGTTTTTGCTTTTTCATTATGTGGTATTGTGTGTAGATTAATAAGGAAGGCTGTAACATAACAAAATGTGTAAGAAGTCAAGGGGTCTGAATACTTTCCGAATGCACTGTATATTTCATTAATTTAAATGAAAATTGTACAGCAGAAACTATTACAGTACAGAATGTGTTTTAAAGTAAAAATAATGTTCTCCCCTTTATTCCCTCAGATATGATTCAGTAACTGGCACCTTTTATGATATATACTGTGCTTGACTACTGGACTATGCATTTCATCCTGATGAATTTTTAATCCAGTTCTGTGTGGATGAACAGATGAGTTGTGAGCACAGTTCACATTATGTATGTAGTTAATTTCTCTGTATGTGTCATTTATTTCTCTGTCCCATTTCCCCTTCCCTCCCTCCTCTCTATCTCTACCAGTTTAAGGAAGAGAACTCTAATCCAAAATGTTGAAATCCCACAAAACACTGACTGAGTTTTATTTATCAAAAATGTGTTTTCATATTTGTTTCTCCCTAATGTACGTTTTGACGAGTCCTGTTGCATTTATTTATTCATTAATTTGTTTAGTCTTTCATGCATGGTGTTTTCCAATTATCCTCCATTAGCTTACTCTTCCCAAACTACACTGAACAGCCTCAATTCAGCAGGGCATGGACTCTACAAGGTGTCGAAAGCATTCCACAGGGATGCTGGCTCAAGTTGACTCCAATGCTTTCCACAGTGTGAGGTTGACCATTCTTAATACACAAGGGAAACTGTTGCGCGTGAAAAGCCTAGTGGCGTTGCAGTTCTTGACTCAAACTGGTGCGCCCGGCCCTCTCTTACTATACCCCGTTCAAAGGCACTTACAGTTTTTGTCTTGCCCATTCACCCTCTGAATGGCACACAAACATTTACATTTACATTTACATTTAAGTCATTTAGCAGACGCTCTTATCCAGAGCGACTTACAAATTGGTGCGTTCACCTTATAAAATCCAGTGGAACAGCCACTTTACAATAGTGCATCTAAATCTTTTAAGGGGGTGAGAAGGATTACTTTATCCTATCCTAGGTATTCCTTAAAGAGGTGGGGTTTCAGGTGTCTCCGGAAGGTGGTGATTGACTCCGCTGTCCTGGCGTCGTGAGGGTGTTCCACCATTGGGGGGCCAGAGCAGCGAACAGTTTTGACTGGGCTGAGCGGGAACTGTACTTCCTCAGTGGTAGGGAGGCGAGCAGGCCAGAGGTGGATGAACGCAGTGCCCTTGTTTGGGTGTAGGGCCTGATCAGAGCCTGGAGGTACTGAGGTGCCGTTCCCCTCACAGCTCCGTAGGCAAGCACCATGGTCTTGTAGCGGACAATCCATGTCTCAATTTTCTCAAGGCTTAAAAAGTATTATTTAACCTGTCTCCTCATCTTCATCTAAACTGATTGTGGATTTAACAAGTGACATCAAAAAGGGATCATAGCTTTCACCTGGATTCACCGGGTCTGTCTATGACAGGTGTTCTTAATGTTTTGTATACAGTCTATTTCTCCAACAAATTAAAAAAACAAGTTATGAGTTATGTGACTTAAAGCTTAGTCTGTCACTTAAAGTGTAATATTTCCTTCAATATAATACTTTAATAAATTGTATTAAAATTGCTTTGCAAATTATAACTGTAATTTTGTGCCAGAAAAGCTTGCGTTGTGATAGACTGTCTGTCTCTACAGAAGCTTGTACAGCTAATACAGAAAACAGTTATTTCATTGTAAAGACCAAAAACGAAGATTGCATTTTGAAATGTGATTTTGATCCATCAACCAAACCCTTCAATCTCCCACTCATTGTGGACATCTGAATCAGAGAGGTGTTGGGGGCTGCCTTAATCGGCATCCACGTCAAGCAGTTGTTGTTGGGGGTTAACTGCCTTGCTCAAGGGCAAAACTGTAGATATGTTCCACCCTGCCAGCTCAGGGTTTCAAACCAGCAACCTTTCGGTTACTGGGCCAACGCTCTTCACCCGCTGGGCTACCTACCTACATATGAAGCTATTGTAATGGTAAAGATGATTCAGGGAAAAATATCTCTCATAGACGTGTCTTGGGATTCAGTGGGAAGAAGGACAGTGAAGAGTATTATACAACAATCTAGTATGCCTAGCAGCGGTATTTCCCTTTGTGATCATTGGCATGGCAACCAAGGACAGGAAGTAAAATGATGGCAACCAAAGAATGATTACTAACGAGACTCAAAGTATTAACTTTCTGCGGTCCCCTGATGAAGTGTATGTGTGTTGTGTGTTGTGTGAGTATGTGTTGGGGGCTGGGAGGGGAGGCAGCTGGGATATCAATGGGTGGGGTCTGTTTAGTTGTAGCATGCTGCTATGGGAATCCCATGTCCCTGGGCATCTCATGCTGTAACACTGTAGTGTTTCTCCAAATTATTCACTGTGCTTAAACAAATAGCACAGTTTCAGTACCGGTGCTATGCTTGCTGTAGTCATGCAGAAAACAAGTGCTCTGGGTGTACTCAAAAGCAACAACACTCGCTGTTTTTTAATCTGTAGACTTTGCCCCAAAGGGAAATTGTGCCCTCTCTTCCCACCTCTCTCTCCATACCCATGCTTTAGATTAAGAGCAGTAAACCCTTTGCTTATTAAATACAACCATGCCAGCGATAACATCTATGGTAATCCTATCTGTTGCATTGGTCACAGTTTTTGTTTTTCTCATGTTCAGTTTGTGCTCATGGTTATGTGAGATGCATAGTGAGAGTAGTATGTGCAGCAGCTAGGGTTGCAAGGGATGGTATATTACTGGAAACATTTGAAGTTTACCAGTAAACTGACAGAAATTTGGCATCGTTTAAGGGATTTATGTGTACTATCACAAGACATCTAGATGGCCCTTTTGTGTACTTCCATTTATCACAGGTGTTTGTAATAATCTCTGACCCTCTCTGTGGCCTAATCACATGTGGAATACAGTTGAAGTAGGAAGATTACATTTAACCTCTATTGTTTGTATAGATGAACATGGTACCTTCAGGCGTTTGGAAATTGCTCCCAAGGATGAACCAGACTTGTGAAGGTCTGCAATTTGTTTTCTGAGGTCTTGGCTGATTTCTTTTGATTTTCCCATAATGTCAAGCAAAAAGGCACTGTGTTTGAAGAAAGGCCTTGAAATACATCCAGAGGTACACCTCCAATTGACTAAAATTATGTAAATTAGCCTATCAGAAGCTTCTAAAGCCATGATATCATTTTATGGACTTGTCCAAGCTGTTTAAAGGCACAGTCAACTTAGTGTATGTAAACTTCTGACCCACTGGAATTGTGATACAGCGAATAATAAGTAAAATAATCTGTCTGTAAACCATTGTTGGAAAAATTACAAAACTATAGTTTGTTCACAAGAAATTTGGAGTGGTTGAAAAATAAGAGGAGACTTTGTATGGATCAAATTCCGTTAACGGGATCGAAAACAGCCAGTGAAATTGCAGGGTGCCAAATTCAAACAACAGAAATCTCATTTAAATTCCTCAAACATACAAGTATAACACCATTTTAAAGATAAACTTCTTGTCACTCCAACCACAGTGTCCGAATTCAAAAAGGCTTTATGGCGAAAGCATACCATGCGATTATGTTAGGACAGCGCCTAGTCACAAAAACATACAGCCATTTTCCAGCCAAAGAGAGGAGTCACAAAAAGCAGAAATAGAGATATAGAGATAAAAATGAATCACTAACCTTTGATGATCTTCATCAGATGGCACTCATAGGACTGCGTGTTACACAATATATGAATGTTTTGTTCGATAAAGTTCGTATTTATATCCAAAAATCTCAGTTTACATTGGCGTGTTATGTTCAGTAATATTTTACCTCCAAAGCATCCAGTGATTTTGCAGAGAGCCACATCAATTTACAGAAATACTCATCATAAACTTTGATAAAAGATACAAGTGTTATATATAGGATTAAAGATAAACATCTCCTTAATGCAACTGCTGTGTCAGATTTCAAAAAATATTTACGGCGAAACCACACATAATCTGAGTACAGCGCTCAAAACAAGCCATTACAGTTACCCGCCAAGTTGTGGAGTCAACAAAAGTCAGAAATAGCATTGTAAATATTCACTTGCCTTTGATGATCTTCATCGGAATGCACTCCCAGGAATCCCAGTTCCACTATAAATGTTGGTTTTGTTCGATAAAGTCCATCTTTATATCCAAATACCTCCTTTTTGTTCTCACGTTTAGTTCACTAATCCAAATGCACAAAGCGCGGGTACTAAGTCCAGACAAAAAGTCAAAAAAGTTCCATTAATGTTCGTAGAAACATGTCAAACGATGTATATAATCAATCTTTAGGATGTTTTTATCATAAATCTTCAACAATATTCCAACCAACAATTCCGTTGTCATTAGAAAGGAAAGTGAGCGACCGTCGCACTCACGGCCACGCGCAAGACACAACTAATGGCTTTCAGGCTGACCACTTGTTGAAACAGCTCTTATTCGCTCCCCTTTCACAATAGAAGCCTGAAACAACGTTCTAAAGACTGTTGACATCTACTGGAAGCCTTAGGATGTGCAATCTGACCCCATTTACACTGGATTTTGGATAGGCAATCACTTGAAAAACTACAAACCTCAAATTTCACACCTCCTGGTTGGATTGTTCTCAGTTTTTTGCCTGCCATATGAGTTATGTTATACTCACATACATCATTCTAACAGTTCTAGAAACTTCAGAGTGTTTCCTATCCAAATCTGCTAATAACATGCATATCCTAGCTTCTGGGCTTGAGAAGCAGGCAGTTTACTTTGGGCACGCTTTTCATCCAGACGTGAAAATACTGCCCCTATCCCAAAGAAGTTTTAATGACTCCAACCTAAGTGTATGTAAACTTCCGACTTCAACTGTAAATGAAATAATTGAATAAGTTGACAAAAAATATATAAAATGACAATGCTGTAAGGCATTGTTCTAAATATAAGCCATCAACTTAGCGAATACCATTGGTGTTTAATATGAGTGTTTCAGAATGAAAGATCCTTTATATCTTTTTTACACACTATTAATTTGTTTGATTAGATTATGTTAATATGTACTTGATTTCAATGTTTTGGCATCAAACTGGTGGCAGTTGTGAAAAAAGGCAATAGTTGAAAGTGTTGCAGAGTTAATAAAAAAAATCATGCAAATGTTGATTAGATGCATTTTCATTAGATAGGCTATTTGCTCTTGAACCATATGGTCGATCTACTAGAAACTCATGGACACAGATGTAATACATTATTACTATATATTAATGTTTTTTTAAAGTTTTTAAAGTATAAATTCCCAAAGTTACAATAGATATATATATAAATATCTGTATTTATTATGGATCCCCATTTGCTGCTGGCAGCTACTCCTTTCTGGGGTCCAGCAAAATTAATACAGTTACACATTTTAAAAACATTACATTTATAACAGATTTCACAACACATTAAGTGTGTGCCCTCAGGCCTCTACTCTGCTAGCACATATCTATATCACAAAATCCATGTGTACATGTGTGTATAGTGCGTATGTTATCGTGTATTTGTATGTAAATGTCTATGTTTGTGTTGCTTCACAGTCCCTGCTGTTCCTTAAGTTGTATTTTTATCCGTTTTTTTTAATCTAATTCTACTGCTGGCATGATTTATTTGATGTGGAATAGAGTTCCATGTAATCATGGCTCTATGTAATACTGTGCGCATCCCATAGTCTGTTCTGGACTTGGGGACTTGACAAGAGTCTGGTGGCATGTCTTGTGGGGTATGCATGGGTGTCTGAGTTGTGTGCCAGTAGTTTAACAGACAGCTCGGTGCATTCAACATGTTAATACCTTTCACAAATACATGTAGATACTGTTGATTACCAAGATGCAAGCAGATACTGTTGATGACCAAAATGACAAAAGATTCCGGTAACTTTGGTATACAGCAGGTTCCACACTTCTAGCAACAATCCTTCTCAGGGACTATCCCACCCAGAAAACATCCCTTGACAGCTCGAATTCAATCAAATCCACCACAGCAATGTTAACATAATTTTACATGGTGTTAACAATATGATTTGAAATATGGGTAAAAGAGAGAAAAAAAATATGGGAAAAGGAGCTCCTGCTTAAATACTGCATTGCGAGTGTGATTGATTTGGTATTTTTGGTCCCCTGTTCTCTCCTCTTATTGGAGCACTGTGTAAAATGTCAGGCTCTGCCAGAGCTGACCTGATTCAGTTTTGCATCTCATTAATGTGTGTCTCTCTGTAGGCACCTCACAGTGCCATCATGTAATTTCCTTCCACCATCCACAGGCCGTCCCAGCCCGCCTCCTCCTACCTCACAGAACATCCTCTGGGTCCCCAACATCCTCATTCTCCTATCCTCTCATACCATCCATGCTATCCATATCACATGCCAAGCTCTGTCAAAACCCCACCATGTGACTAGCAGTCATGACAAAAACAACTCATCATGATTGCGCGCTGAAGCGATGACCAAGTGGAAAAAGCCTCAGCAGCATTTTTCGCTGGTTTCTTCTCTCTCTTTTATCCCTGCTCTATGGCAGCCGTGAATGTGGCTGCAGTGAAGGGGGAAAGGGAACGTTTGTGGGCCGCAATTTTAAAAAAGTCCTTTCTACGTAGTGCTCTTTGCCCAGGGTAGAAGCAGACACCCTTGTATCTTTGTGTGCTGCAGTTACGGGGGCTGGGGGGGTTGTGTGTGAGTTTCTGTGCTTGTGTTTATGTACACATGCATGTGCCTTTGTGCAGGCATACTTTAGTGTGTGTGTATATATGTTTGTATGTGTTTCCCTGTGTCTCAGGTTCATCGAGGAAGGTATCTGACAGGCCAGGGTGGGCTGAGCTCACTGAGCAAGGTGTCCTTTGTGTTTGTGAAGTATGAGCCCTTCCACTGGAGGGATATTGATTTGGTGTATCATGCAAAAGATGGGCCTTTTGTTTTTGCCACTGCCAAAGTCTATTTCCACTTGGTTGCCTCCAGGTGCTGCGTTGACAGGTCCTCCTATCATGTCCAAAAGAGCGAGAGAGAGAGAGAGAGAGAGGGAGAGGGTGTGAGGCAGGATCATACTAGTATTCTGTGAGTAGTTGTGCCGTGTCCTGTGGGTTGTAATAGAAATGACAGTGTTTTCAGAGACTGTGTGACTAATGCTTCCAGTCAAACAGAGTTAGGTTACATCTACAGTTTGCATACTATTTACATTATGCAGTTACCAGTTATGCCTTTCCATAGGTAAAGAGTATATCAAATGAAACATTGAAATTGGTTCAGATTATTGCAGATAATATTTATATTTTAACCTTAAAAAATAACATCACTTCACTCACTACATCATAGCCTTTCATTTTCTGATTCAGCCATTGACAAATCACATGGAAGCTACTTTATTTGAAACATTATTAAACATGTGAATGAGGTAATCCAACAACAGGATGAAGAAGATAACCCATCTCTAAATATGTGGTAAGAACTAGATATGTGACCGACCGGCTCGATTCGGTCTTATGTAGCAAAATTTGAAATTGTGTATTTTACATTGGGATAAAAGTAAAGACACTACAGCTGAGGAACAATGGGAAAGTAATTCTGATTTCACAGTTGAAAGTAATCTTGTAACCCCACTTTTGAGAAAATGGCCCTTGAATATTTGGGTACACCTACTGGAGAGCTCGTCTTTGTCTAAACCCATTCAGCATCGTTCACACCCTCTTAAGCCTTAGCCACACCCATCTTTTAAGGACTCACATGTGAGGCCATGAGGTAAACAAACTGTATATCAAATGAAATTGAAGTTTATTTGTCAGATGCAGAGGATACAGAAGGTGTAAACAATACAATGGTTACTTGCATAGTAAATATCAAAAACAGAAAGTGTCCAGATAAAAAATATTGTATAAATATTTTATCATTATTAGATGACGCTTACCTGACACACTTCTCTAAATGTATGGGTCAGGGTCATGTGAAGGAAATGCTATAACCACCCCCCAGCCACATCTAGCTAAGTGGATGGGTCACTATTGTTTAGACATATACACATGAAATACAATAGATGGCCATAATCACCCCCAGACACACCTGGCTAATTTGATGGGTTATGTAATAATCCGGCTGAAGTGGAGTCTTTTATTTAGACATGGAGCTAGCTAGCTAAAGAATGAACCAGCATAATCCCAACTCATACTACTACCACTACAAACATTGTCATATCTGTAGTATGAATCTGTTGAAAGCTACACTATAACGTGTAAGCTTCATCATTTGAGTCAATTGGAGTTGTACCTGTGGATGTATTTCAAGGCCTACCTTCAAACTCAGGGCCCCTTGCTTGACATCATGGTAAAATCAAAAGAAATCAGCCAAGACCTCAGAGAAAAAAATGAGACCTCCACAAGTCTGGTTCATCCTTGGGAGCAATTTCCAAACGCCTGAAGGTACCATGTTCATCTATACAAACAATAGTAAGCAAGTATAAACACCATGGGCCAACGCAGCCGTCATACCGCTCAGGAAGGAGACGCGTTCTGTCTCTGAGAGATGAAAGTACTTTGGTGCAAAAAGTGCAAATCAATCCCAGAACAACAGTAAAGGATCTTGTGAAGATGCTGGAGGAAACAGGTGCCAAAGTATCTAAATCCACAGTAAAACGAGTCCTTATCGACATAACCTGAAAGGCCGCTCAGCAAGGAAGAAGCCACTGCTCCAAAACCGAAATAAAAAAGCCAGACTATGGTTTGAAAATGCACATGGGGACAAAAATTTTACTTTTTGGGGAAATGTCCTCTGGTCTGATGAAACAAAAATAGAACTGTTTGGCCATAATGACCATCATAATGTTTGGAGGAAAAAGGGGCAGTCTTGCAAGCCGAAGAACACCATTCCAACCGTGAAGCACGGGGGTGGCAGCATCATGTTGTGGGGGTGCTTTGCTGCAGGAGGGACTGGTGCACTTCACAAAATAGATGGCATCACGAGGGAGGAAAATTATGTGGATATATTGAAGCAACATCTCAAGACATCAGTCAGGAAGTTAAAGCTTGGTCACAAATGGGTCTTCCAAATGGACAATGACCCCAAGCATACTTCCAAAGTTGTGGCATAATGGCTTAAACGTGGCACCGTCATGGGTTGCCACCTGTCCAACAGATCAGTTCTTCAAATTTCTGCCCTGGTAGAGCTGCCCCGGTCAACTGTAAGTGCTGTTATTGTGAAGTGCAACAACGGCTCAACCGCAAAGTGGCAGGCCACACAAGCTCACAGAACGGGACCGTCGAGTGCTGAAGCATGTAGAAATGGTCTTTTATTGGTTACAACACTGACTATCGAGTTCCAAAATGCCTCTGGAAGCAACGTCACCACAATAACTGTTTGTAGGGAGTTTCATGAAACGGGTTTCCATGGCCAAGCAGCCGCACACAAGCTTAAGATCACCATGCGCAAAGTTTGCTGACATTGGACACTGGAACAGTGGTGAGATGAATCACACTTCACCATCTGGCTGTCCGGCAGAGTAAACTGGATTTGGTGGATGCCAGGAGAACAGTAACTGCCCGAATGCAGAGTGCCAACTGTAAAGTTTGGTGGAAGAGGAATAATGGTCTGGGGCAGTTTTTCATGGTTCGGGCTAGGTCCCTTAGTTTTAGTGAAGGGAAATCTTAATGTTACAGCATACAATGACATTATAGATGATTCTGTGCTTCCAATTTTGTGGCAACAGTTTGGGGAAGGCCCTTTCCTGTTTCAGCATGACAATGCCCCCGTGCACAAAGCGAGGTCCATACAGAAATGGTTTGTCGAGATTGGTGTGGAAGAACTTGACTGGCCTGCACAGAATGGAAGCATGTCCCCGCAGCAATGTTCCAATATCTAGTCGAAAGCCTTCCAAGAAGAGTGGATGCTGTTAGATCAGCAAAGGGGGGACCAACTCCATATTAATGCCTGTGATTTTGGAATGAGATGTTTGACGAGTAGGTGTCCACATACTTTTGGTCAGGTAGTGTATGATCCCTTATTGATGTCACTTGTTAAATACACTTCAATCAGCATAGAGGAAGGGGAGGAGACAGGTTAAAGAAGAATTTGGCGCCCAACTCAATATTAGGAAGTTATTGTTTGGTATACCCAGTTTATATTCCTACCTACAGTATGTGGTGAATTTAAGTCAAATTTATATTGCAATGGTTACGCCTTATATACTGTAAAGGTTGACCTTTTTTACCCTGGTATTTGTATTCATGGTTGATGTTGTGTACAGTTTGCGATCCTTAACCTCAAAGTATTGTCCAGTCATTGCTCTGAACTGGGTCTGCATTGATTACTCTTCCCCTGCTATCTGATGGCTTGGAATCTAGTTGAAACATATACCTCTGGCTACATTGGCTTTGTCGTATCAAAGGGCATATACATCCCAAAAATAAAGAGACTGGGCAGCAGAACTAGTGATGCTCTTCTCCTGCTGCCTGATGGCACATGGGCTGTAGTCATTACACCCACTGTACCTAGCAGTGTGGCGAGAGGACTATCAGGGAGCGTGATTGCATGAAGCTACGCCATGATGCTGGGCCATGCTCTGAGGGCAGAGAGCTACTGTGCTGATCAGGGTAATTGGCCTCTGCAGTCCAGCTCTAGGATTCGGTAGTAATTGTCTCAGACTGCTTGTCCAGGGTCAGATGGTGTTATACGTCTAATGATCAAGGTTGGGTTTTCAGTCTGAATCGGATCCTACATCTTTGGTGAGGCACAACATTTACCCTGTGCATAACTCTAATCACCTGGAATTGCCTGATTGTTGACATTGTGGAGGCCTTTTCATTTCATGACAGAGATGGCAAGTTTTAAACAGCTCTCCTTCTCAAACAGTTCTCCCCATTGTTAACTACATAGAAAATGAATTCACAAATCTTGCTTATCTAATTTTTGCTGCTTTCTGCCAATCTGGGTCATGCTTTAGCCGTTTCCCCTGCTCTCAGGCTTCCAAGAAGCCTACTGCCAGTTCATCGTCTCTTATGGGGACAAAAGTTTAAAAACCTATTCATTTCTTAATCTCATTTTGTTTATCTTTTTTCCATCTAATTCCCTCCCAGCTCTAAATCCAATTTCGCTGCTCTCATTGTCAGTGAGGAGACGGATTGCTTCGTAAATCAACTTCATCTTCTTTTCTCTCTCGTCATGAATTGGATTGCGTACCTTTGATTTCATTGTTTAATTTATTTCAAGGCTCGATTGGTGGAGAATTAGGGGATGAGGAAATAAGTAGAGAATGACATTGCATAAGGGGATAAAAGATACAGCTGTCTATGGGGTGCTTTAAAAGTAGCTGCTAATTTAACTTCTGCTGGATGTAGGTAGTGAGTCTTACTGTATTTTATGGACAAAAGTTTGATCAGCTTAATTTAATGTACTGCACTGAATACATCCCCTCAAATAGTCACCTCCAATACAATGTCAATCCATAAGGCATGGTAACCAATGAGTTATGAGAAAGAGACCAGGCATGCCAAAATAAAGTAACATTGTGCTCTAAATTTCTAACCATTGTCAATTTCTTTCTGCCTTAATTAATGCCCAACAAATTAAAGGAGCCGTAATGGAATGTGATTTTCAGCCTTGTGTGTGTTCCCTGTCACATTTCCCTGATCTCCTGAACAGAAACACCATGTCCACCCTCAGGCTATGGGCTGATCAGAATTGGGGTAAAGGTAATTAAATAATTAATGGCCTTGGTAATCATGAAATTAATCGGTAGTTACAGTAATAGCCTGCCCATCCTCCAGTGAAAATGGGACGTATTTTGTTCCAGAGCTGGCCCTATGGCTGGACTGACACATTGGAGAATGTACTGTAGCTAAGACCTTCTTCAAGAGCACTAGTGTGGCTCCCTCATACATACTGTAGGTTGCAACACTGAAGTCAAATGTCATTAAAATACAGTACTGCATCATGGTGATTCCACTGATCCACAGTGACAGTCAGACAGACACAAAGCTATATGAGCACAAGCATGACAAATATATACTCATGTCTGAACCTGCTGCAAAAGTACATATAGAAACTTAAGAGCACAAACACATGAAAGTACACATGCATAATTTATTCTTACATACTAAGGCATGCATGCACACATGCCTGCAAACACACACACATGCCTGCAAACACACACACATGCCTGCAAACACACACACACATGCCTGCAAACACACACACATGCCTGCAAACACACACACACACACACACACACACACACACACACACACACACACACACACAGAGGGGAGGCAAGCATGGTACAGCATACACATCCCCTAACAACATGACATATGATAGATAATCATTCCCTGCTATCTTTGTGGCTCTGCCTTTTCACAGTCCAGTCACAGAGGCCTCTGAGCATCACTGCGAAGTGTAATCAGAACTTTCCTAAAATGTCTGCTTGATTGAAGGACTGGTGGGTGGCAACTTTCCTGTTATTTATGTCCCCACAGTCTGAAATATAAATCACATCACAGCTTCAGACATGGCTGTGCCTGCCTCCACTCCTCCTCTCCACTGGAGAGATACAGCACACATGTTGGAGGAATTATTGTGATTTTGTTTTATGTGACTGAGATTGAGACTGCAAGGGGAACACTCTCAGAAACAGAAATAGATATAAAACACACTGCCAAGGTCATTGCCAGTTCACATTGTGAGTGAGTGAGTGAGTGAGTGAGTGAGTGAGTGAGTGAGTGTATTGTGGGGTGGACGGGATCATTTCCCTCTCTGTTTTTATGTTTGGGGTTTTGGCACCTTATGGTCTTGTCAGATCCTATCTGAAATGGTTGATGTGGCCATACCCTGTATGCACCTGTGAATGACAGAGGATTGCTTATATTTTGGGCTCTGTGTGGTGCATGTCTGTGTGCATGTGTGTGCGTGTATGTTGGTGTCTCTGTCTCTGTTTTGTGTATGTGTGTGTGTGTGTACTTAATCCTGTAACCTTTTCTTTAGGCAGATTATGCATAGGGGCACACTGCCACACCAGCGGTCACAAGTCATGACAGCAGTCAAATTCCACGTGAACGTTTAGTCACAGTAATTAGGTTTCTCTAAGCTCTGATGCTGCTGATGGCCATTAGTAGCCTACCAAACTTGATAACTGCCTGGTACTCAGCACACTACTGGCCCTCTAATCACTCTGACATCAATGAACATTTGAAAATCATGACAGCATGAGCTCATGTTGCGCAACATTTCTATAGGCTATGGAATTGCGTGAGAAAAGTGATGGCCTCGGCAAAAGGTTTAAAAAAGGAAGAACCCATCAGCTTTCTACACACTAGGCCTACTATATTTATTTCTCAACTTTCTAATATTAAGCGCCTTGCTTCTCTTTACAACAGGAGTGTAGCCTACCTGGCTGGCATGAAAAGAAACACGGGAAAAGTGTCCTCCATATGTATTTAAGTGCATAGATGACATGTATTTTTTTCCGCTGCCCCTGTTTCGAGTCAGGTGCTGATAATGGTCCATTCTAAATCACAACCAATTTAAAACATATATTATTTAGTGTATGTAAAGACAAGATTTCATCAAGAATAGTGTGATGGTTAACAATATTAGCCTATCACACGTGAATGATATATTAGCCTATCACTTGTGAATGATGCCCAGTTTATTGCTTTGCAATGGGTGTAGAGCCTAGCTGGCATAATATACATAGCGTGTGAGTTTGCGGAAGATACTTTTCACTATTAAAATGCACCTTTATAATAAAAGCATTACATGCCTAATTGCATTTGTGGTCAATTTTGAGAATTGGTTTTCCTGCTTAATGGAACATTTGCTCTTATAGCCAGCCTACTGCTGTGTGAACATTGCTGCGCTTATAATGGGAAGAAACAGCCTAATAGTTGATCAACATTCTAAGCTAAATGTTCTCATCTGTTGCGTCAGCATCATTGCTTAAAACAGGTGTTTTGATGATAGTGATTGTATTCATTTGGGATCTATCACATCCCACAACTGTCCCAGATATGTTTGGAATATTTGTTTCTCGCACAGAATAGAATAGGTCAACTGTTGTACTAGGGGGGATAGTAGATTGACATAGGCTAGTGCTTTTGCTGTCCGTGTCACGCCCTGACCTGAGAGAGCCTTTTTATTTCTCTATTTGGTTAGGTCAGGGTGTGATTAGGGTGGGCATTCTAGTTTTTGGTTTTCTATGTTGGCCTGGTATGGTTCCCAATCAGAGGCAGCTGTCTATCATTGTCTCTGATTGGGGATCATATTTAGGCAGCCCTTTCCCACCTGTTGTTTGTGGGATCTTGTTTTTGTGTAGCTGCCTGTGAGCAACCCAGAACGTCACGTTTCTTTTTTCTTCTGTTTTGTTTGGTGAGTTTCCTATTTATTAAACATGTGGAATTCTACGCACCTTGCGCCTTGGTCCAATCATTCAAACAATCGTGACAGTTCGTTAGGCCTACTCATCTTGTTGACTGATGAAAAGTAAATGTGGACATTTCTTCCAATATCTTCCTTATGCACCTCAGAGTTGGATAAGGACACAGATCACGAGACCGATAGCCATGTGAGTGAGAGGTGCTTCGACATGCAGCCGGGAGAAGGAAACTATCATTATTATATTCAGCCCAAGGGCACAATGGGCACTGGCCCCGAAAGGCATAGATTCTTTTAGGGGGCATTACGGCCACACAAAGTGGATGCAGCCGGGAAACTCGAGGCATTATCAAGTGCTTGTCAAATTGGAAATGAGAGACTGATGAAGTGTGTTCGGCCTTTGCAACAAACAAAGAGCTCATGCCTTTCATTGAACTTTTTTCAAATCATCATTAGAGTTGCATCATGCAGCCTTAGAATGTATAAACATCTAATCATATAGCCCAACATTTGTATCACAATTAAAGTTACATAAATGACTCTAAATTAAAAGGATCGGCGTTCCATCAACAGGACAGTTGTAAATCATTCAGTGTGTTATGTCAAGATCATAGATTTTAGAGAAACAACCAACTTCGGTACATATAAGTGTCTTATATTGGCTGAAAGCTTAAATTGTTGATAAAATATAACAGTACTGTCCATTTTAAAGTAGCTATTACTGCAAAAAAATGCCATGCTATTGTTTTAGGAGAGCTCCTAACAACAAAACACTTTTTTCAACGTGATAGGTTTGATAAATTCACCTCTGAAGGTGAAATGTGTACTTACAACCTGAAATTTTGCTCTGATTTATCATCCAAAGGGTCCCAAAGATAACATGAAGTGTCGTTCTGTTAGATAAAATCCTTTTTCATGTCCTAAAAAGGTCCATATAACACACACGATTGATTTTGTATTTCCACATGTTTAATTTGCAAATAAAGGAATCTGTGAAAATCTCACCCTGAACGTTGTTTGAACGAGTCAAATCACGTTCATATCTATTCCTCAACGATCATAGAAGGTAACATAACTTCACTATTTCATTAGGAGTGTAGTATATCCTATAGGACACCATATTTGGTCAGAGAGCGACGACTTCATGGCACGCCAAAGACGCGGGTGGCCATCACTCGAACGACTGTATCTTTGTCAAATAAGCAACAATCGGGGTCAAACAAAGCTATCTAGATAGCCAATGAGCTGGGATTTACGGGAGTAAACCATGTATATGTCATAAAATGTAGGTACTAACCTTGTACGACATCATGCCTTTTCATTTTGGACAAAAAATATTAGGATATTCAGAGTTATGAATTTATGAAAACTGGTTGTTTTGCAAGCTAAATAAAAGTCCAAGTATACAGATTTGATGATATTCTTGCAGAAAAATTGAATATGAACACGAATGTGTTTTTCATGATTTGCCCAAATGTACATGGGGACTTCACACTAAAAGTCTTGAGGAGCAGTCATACTCCAAGTTATCCATCTGAAACTTTGCACATACACTGCTGCCCTCTTGTGGACACTATCGGAATTAAAACCAGAGTGGTGGCTATAACAGTGACCTTTCTCTTGCATTTCAGATTGTGTTAAAAATACACCGGTTGATTTTTTTCTACCAGATCTATTGTGTTATATTCTCTACATTCAATTCACATTTCCACAAACTTCAAAGTGGTTCATTTCAAATGTTACCAAGAATATGCATATCCTTGCTTCAGGGCCTGAGCTACAGGCAGTTAGATTTGGGTATGTCATTCAGGACAAATTTGAAAAAAAGGGGGTTTTAAGCATATAGGAGTACCTGTTTCTTTGTTAACTGCTCAACACGGAATAGCCACTCCCTATAATAATTTTGGGAAAATATCCTTTCTATTTTATTCAGCTATTTTCAGTTCTATTCTTCATACTATAAAATAATTAAAATAATGCCATGGATCTCTAAGAATATCTTGTCAGCTAAATTAATTAGTGTAGCCCATAGCCATTGGCATAGCCAGATCATGGCCCACAGTAACATAAGGACAACTCAAAGTATGCTATTCTGTTCTTCTAAAATAGACTACATATCATGTTTCGTTTTTCAAATGTAGATGTTCAAAAGGTCTGCATCAGTGACTTGTAGGCGAAATTTGGAAACCAGAAGAAGCTAAATGTGTTTATGTTAATTAACGGTCAATTACCGTGAGACCGGCAGTTATTTGCTTGACAATCACCGGCTGACTAAATGTAATGACCGCCACATCCTTAATTATGCACGGTTTATCCTTTCAATGTTTCATTTCAGAAGAACTGCATTAAAAGACTCAGAGCTCATGTACACATGTTATAATTATATATTGTAAACACATTATAATCACATCATATTGCAATACATGATGGAGTTGCATTTACATTCCTCCCTTTTAACCTACGCCTCCCCTTTCTCCCTTCTTCTCTCGTTTCAGCTCTCCCCAACCCCGCCTCTTCCCAAAGAGTGGATGATCCAGCCAATGAATTATGAATGTTGAACAAAATGACCTCTTCTTGGCAGCAGCAGACGATGAGAGGTCCTAGGTGGAACCGGGTCCTGTCCGACCCTTTGTTCGTGCTGCTTCTGGCCCTCCAGCTCCTGGCGGTGGCGGGCCTGGTGCGCGCGCAGACCTGCCCATCCGTCTGCTCCTGCAGCAACCAGTTCAGCAAGGTGATCTGCACCCGGCGGGGACTACGTGATGTCCCAGACGGCATCTCCACCAACACACGATATCTGAACCTTCAGGAGAACCTCATCCAGGTGATCAAGGTGGACAGCTTCAAGCACCTGCGGCACCTGGAGATCCTCCAGCTCAGCAAGAACCACATCCGCAACATTGAGATTGGGGCTTTCAACGGCCTGGCTAGTCTCAACACCCTGGAGCTGTTCGACAACCGCCTCACCACCATCCCCAACGGGGCCTTTGAGTACCTCTCCAAACTCAAGGAGCTGTGGCTGAGGAACAACCCAATCGAGAGCATTCCATCGTATGCGTTCAACAGGGTGCCCTCACTACGGAGGCTGGACTTAGGGGAACTGAAACGCCTCTCGTATATCTCAGAGGGAGCTTTCGAGGGACTCAGCAACCTGCGCTACTTGAACCTGGGCATGTGCAATCTCAAGGAGATTCCCAACCTCATACCCCTGGTCAAGCTGGACGAGCTAGAGATGTCAGGGAACCAGCTGACGGTCATCAGACCCGGCTCCTTCAAAGGGCTGATCCACCTACAGAAGCTGTGGATGATGCACGCCCAGATCCAGACCATTGAGAGGAACTCCTTTGATGACCTGCAGTCGCTTGTGGAGCTCAACCTGGCCCACAACAACCTCACTCTGCTGCCCCATGATCTCTTCACCCCCCTGCACCACCTGGAGAGAGTCCACCTCCACCACAACCCCTGGAACTGCAACTGTGACATCCTGTGGCTCAGCTGGTGGCTCAAAGAGATGGTGCCGGCCAACACCAGCTGCTGCGCCCGCTGCAGTTCCCCAGCAAGCCACAAGGGGCGCTACATCGGTGAGCTGGATCAGAACTATTTCCATTGTTATGCACCGGTTATCGTAGAGCCTCCGGCTGACCTGAACGTGACAGAGGGCATGGCAGCGGAGCTGAAGTGCAGGGCCAGTTCTCTGACCTCAGTCAGTTGGATTACACCCAATGGCTCCATTATGACCCACGGTGCATACAAGATCCGCATTTCCGTGCTTAACGATGGCACTCTCAACTTCACCAACGTCACCATGCAGGACACGGGCACCTACACCTGCATGGTGAGCAACTCAGCCGGCAATACCACAGCATCTGCCACGCTCAACGTGTCATCCACAGAGAACGTCCTCAGCTACTTTACCACAGTGACAGTGGAGACCATAGAGCCAGTGCATGACGAGGGGCGCACCACAGTTGGGCATAATGTGGGCCCTACCCCCTCAGCCGGCTCCTGGGAGACCGTCTCATCCACCTCTACCACCACCACCACGGCGCGGACACCCCTCTCCACCCGGGTCACAGAGAAGACCTTTACCATCCCCGTCACAGACCTAAACGGTGGCTCAATGACCGGCCTGGACGAGGTGATGAAGACCACCAAGATCATCATAGGCTGCTTTGTGGCCATCACCCTCATGGCCGCTGTCATGCTCATCATCTTCTACAAGATGAGAAAGCAGCACCACCAGCAGAATCACCATGCACCCCAGCGCACCATCGAGATCATCAACGTGGACGAGGACTGTGTGACGGGCGGGCCGGCCATGGAGGGCCACCTGACTCTTCCCCCGCTCGAGCATGAGCACCTCAACCATTACAACACCTATAAGACTGCGTACAACCACGTCTCCACCATCAACTCCATACACAGCTCGGCGCACGAACCTTTGTTAATCCGGGCCAGCTCGAAAGACAATGTACAAGAGACCCAGATCTAAAACTTTTTTCATAATGAGACGAACTGATAAAATTACTAATAGGGACATTAGTTATGAGGACTATGAATGGGAAGTGGAGGACTTGACTCACTGTGTGTCCAGGGTATCAGTGGTTGATGTTTATTCAATGACATTGGGAAGGAACTAGGGTATGTCTAATGTTTCAAAAAGTGTCTTTACAAAACAGAAGTTATTTATTTAAGAAAAAATATATTGTGGTTAATCAAGAAAAAAACTGTATTCTGCAATTATTTTTTCAGTACTTATTTCATCAGATGTTTTGATTTTCTTCATTTGAGGGAGGGTGGTTTACTAATATGCTTACAAACTCTATGTGAATCTAATGCTAACCATAAGTGTGTATGTGATGGCAAGTTGGCAATCACTTTTTACCCCACATACTTTGAGAATATCTAGATAACCGCAGAGATTACCTCCTGCCACAAATTAATTGATGAAATCTTTTGTGACCATCTGTTAATTTAGATGGATTAAAAGCTTGGTTGTTATCTGAGGGTGAACGCTGGGACTGTCAGCGATGAAATCTGATAATAACACAATATTTCATTAAATATTCCACTCAAATGCATTAGACACAGATGTACACTTGGCTCTGCCATCGATAGATTGGGGACGTTAAACGAGGGAAGTGTGTTCCAAACTAACCCAGGGCCAACTGTTAGCAACAAGCGATTCATAGTTGTTTCACTGTGTTTATTTTGCCAGAAAATCACACGTTTCACACAGTGTTTTTGTCTCATTTACACGTTGTGCATTTATACTATTTGTTATTCCTTCTTTATTCTATTTGCTCTAATCCATCATAACTTTGTGAGTCACAAAAAGATGCTTTAAGATCACTTTGGCAAATGTAGTCAGGCATATTAGAGCTCCCTGAACGTCACACCCCTTGTTTCCATCTTACACCATCTGTTATAATGGTGTGCCATTCCATCACAGATATGGGCGCATTTGCAGAAGATTGCTGTATCATATGTGGTTCCTGAGAAATTAAGCACTTCTCCAGGTGTTGAAAGATCTAATAATTTGTCCAAAAGAAGATCCCTAGAACTCCCCCAATAATTCTGATGAGACTCCTGTATGAACTCTCTGTGACCTCTGACCCCTGACTTCAAGGAGCTGACTGGTGAGTGGGAGAGGGGGTTTAGGACCCCAAACACAGCTGTTTCTTCCAGCACATTGCCTGTCGTCTGTAGTCTGTTCCCACATTGGGCACGGCAGCCTCAGATTCACACCGGGATCCTGCCAAGTGCAGGATGAAGCCCAGAGGACAGAGTGCCAGGGCTTTTGCAGAGAGGGGATTTAGGTATGAAGCGTGTGACGTCGGGCATCAAGCAGATGTTCAGGTCACACCTGCATCCCTCTACCTCGGCCATGGCACCATTTCCATTTTAATTGATGTGCCTGCAGGGGCTTTGGGTGGACAGCTTTTCACAGGTACCCTGGAAAACGTTCAATAGGCCCCACAGTGAAAGATGGTGCCATAAATACAGAGGCCAAACAAGTACCCTTCACATCCAAGGCTTAGCCACATGCCCCAGGTGTCTCTTTATAGATGAAGTGAACTGATATTTTTTTCTCCCTTTTACTTTTGTTCTCCACACCCTCCATAATGTCAAACATCTAAGAAAGAGTATGCAACAGTCCTTTTTCATTCGGTTCCATTCTGTTTCTGAGAAAATAAATGATTGTGTAGTACATTTACATTTTCCAGAAGGTTGGGGGTAAATTCTTATCATTGTTTCCCATCCAGATGTCATCTAGTTCTTCTCTGGGAGAAAGCACTATTAATGATATGATGTCAAATACAGTAGTGGGCTGATTCATTCACCATAGAAATCATGACCTTGAGCGGAAAGGCATGAGCTAACAG
Source organism: Oncorhynchus nerka (assembly GCF_034236695.1). Lineage (NCBI taxonomy): Eukaryota > Metazoa > Chordata > Actinopteri > Salmoniformes > Salmonidae > Oncorhynchus > Oncorhynchus nerka. The sequence goes on along the minus strand of NC_088404.1, from coordinate 28,656,496 downwards.
AGTTCCCATTGCCTAGATGCTTTACTCATTATTCATAGTCAAATGGAAATATTTCTATGGATAGTGTTAATGGAAATACACCTCAACTATGTTACAGTGACGTAATAGCATGTCATCTCCTTTGCACTTGACCAGTGTTTGGCATTTAACAATAGGGTATAGAGGTTGTTGCAGATGATAATGCGAAGTTGTGTCATCCCAGTTATTTTTACACTTAAACCCAGACAGTAGGGGATGCAGAACCAGAGAATAGATAAATGATGCAATCAGTATAAAAGTCACTTCTACGGTATACTTTTGGCAGCAAGTGCACAGAAAGACTTAATCCACAAAGATGAATGAATCTTATTTTAATGTCATGTGCGACTTAATGACGTCATTAATAATTAAGTTAACTCCATCTCACATGAGCTTCTACAACCCAGTTTTAGTCAACATGAAACAAATATGTTCCTCAGTGTGACATCCCTGCCAATACAATAATTACTCATGGTGAAACATGTTTACATGAAGTTTAGCACAGTGGTAAACCATGTCTTTGTGTGTTTGGGGATGATGGTGTGGTCTGGATCCAAAAGTTTGAAATAAGAGTTTATCCATCTTCCCTTCTCTTTCCTTCATCATTTGGAGTCTTTTATAGTGGATCTATTGACATTTATTCAATCCATCGCATTCTGTATGTACTGTATCTCAATGTTTCGGTTGGGTAGATGGGGCAAGATGTTTTTCTTTCCAGGTCATTTTTATTTTTCTCTGAAAGGGAATGCTGTTCTAGTGGTAGATTTATATCAAGATACATTTTGAAATAAAATAAAACAAAAAAAAACATTTGTAAATTTTAATTTGACATGTGCCAACAAACTGTTCAACAAGTGAAAAAGAGAAACATGCTGTAAAAGAATAAGAAATTGATTATCATGTAAGTATACTTTCATGACCTTTTAAAAAAGATTAAGATTGATTATAGAAACCAGAGTTTGTAGTTCATACACAAAAATAAGGTTACAAATAAACTATTGTTGTTTTTCTGTATGGTCTGGTTCTTATTTACAACCTTTTTTTCTCTGTAGTTAGAGCCACAAAACAACACACCACCGAGAAGTGTTTTCTGTGCAAGGAAGGTCATCCGTTGAGGTTGCGGTATAAGTAAGTGAATATGCCGGCTGTATATGAAGTGATAATAGCTTTTTCTCCTTCTTTTCATTGCATACAGCATCACGGTCTCTGCATATAATTATGGAGATTGCCAGCAGGTTACAACAATGACTAATGTTCTTGTAAATGGTTGATTGTCTACAGTGGGAATGATTATCAAATTACCACTAGCACTCGTCCTTGTCAAGTTTCATATTAAAGACTTAGATATAGACCTGGAAAGTGTGAATGATGATGGTTATTACTTACTTTAATTGTTGTACAATCTGGTGAAGAACAGGAAACTGTAACAGGGTCAAAAGGATACAAGGTGCTAACAATATGCCTCGCTTCTCAAATGACTTGTCCTCTTACTAGCTACTTACTAACTAGTAATGATAACTAACTCTGATCTAACAACCACAACAGTAAACACATTGTCACCATCCCTGTAAAACCCCACACCTCCCGGGAGGAGAGGTCTGGATTTACAACTGCGCTTGACTTTTTCACACCAAGGTTTATGAGATTTGGATTAAACTAATCATAAAATCTGATTGTAATTAGAGATAATCTAGGCAAGTCTATTGTTAGCACACTTTACATAACTGAGGATTCAGACGCTTGAGGGGAGGAGAAGAAGCATTAGCAATGAAATTCAATTGAAATATAAATGTTCTGCAACTTGGATGAATTTGTCTTTTGTGTGTTTGTTTGTGCAATAACAGGGTGTTGATACAAGCCACAGTCATTATAACCCAGTTGCCTTCTCAAAATCAAATCAAATCAAATCCCAGTTGCTTCCTCAGTGCAAACATATTTTGAAGTTCGTAATAGGCACCTGTAAACTATTTGAAATGGGATGTCTGGCTTCGTTTGCAGAATCAAGTAAAATGACATTTACCTGAAATAATGTGCTCTTGTATCCATTGTAGCCACATTTTTCCCAAAACGTATCTATGTATGTTTTTTTATATATTATTTTATTTCACCTTCATCTAACCAGGTAGGCCAGTTGAGAACAAGTTCTCATTTTCAACTGCGACCTGCCCAAGATAAAGCAAAGCAGTGCGACAAAAACAACAACAGAGTTAGACATAAACAAACGTACAGTCAATAACACAAAAGAAAAATCTATGTATCTGATAGACTCAAAGTTCTCTGGTGTGTAAAATAACATCAAACTTTAGAGGACTTTAGATGCTTGTTTATTAGACAAAAATGCCTACCAGCCTGTGACAGGATTGTGTCATTTTCTGCCTGGATTACATCTTGCAGGCGTTATTGAATGAGGGATTCAGAAGCCTGAGTATAGGACCTGTGCATCAGTTAACACACTGTGTGCTACTGTCTGATCCTGCAAGAAATGCTACAGCTGCTTTACAACACAGCAGGCAAATGTGTAGTTAGCAATGTCTAAATGTACTGTACCTGTTTTACTCTTACTGTTTGAGCACTAAAAACAGCATGACAGTCTACTGTCGGGTTTGCTTTGTTATTGATGAGAATACATTTTCTCTCAGCCTCATGGAAAAATGTGTGGAATAGCATGAGATTAGCTATACAACTTTAGCTATACAATTAGCTATACATTTTTTCTCTTTGCCCCACGGTGTGTGTGTTTGAAGGACAGGTTGGGGGTGGCGGGCTGCTTTGGTTCCAGCAGGTGTTTAGGCAAGAGAGTGGGCAGTGCTGAATATTTTTTTTTAGCTCTAGCAGACTTGACTGCCAATGCGTAGGACTGATCCAGCATTACTCCTGATTTTAGAATGGGGACAAAACGATGCACCATGGTTTAAGCAGTGTGGTGCACATAATTGGTATTGTTGTTGATACCTCTGTCTATATCTCTTTCAATGAATGCTATTTCAATTGCTAAAATCATTTATTTCAACCGCAATTCATTACACTACATTTTTCAAATGTTTTCTTTCTACTCAGAGAGATGTGCAAGGTGCACATACAAAAAGCTGAGGCCCCTGCTGTTCCTTGAAGGAACAATGCATTACGATGCCAAGCACTTTTCCCTTTGATCAAGGTCGAGGATGTGCCATGGTTAGTATTCATAACATCAGTCTATTCAAAACACAGCCCTGGGCCCACTGTTCCACCTGCTTCTCCTTAATACACCATTAAACTCCTCATTTCTCTCCTTAGCCTTCGCTTCAGGCAGCCTGGGTAAATTAACGGCTGATCAATGCTAGGGCCTAGTGTGCCACTCTCATGTTCCTCTTAGCTGTGCCCTGTCTCTTTGGAACCACTCTTAGAGATGTTTTATCTATCTATGTGCAGCTTTGTTGTTGTGTACCTCTTAGAGCCTCTTACATTCTCCTTTTTTTAGGAAAATAAATGACTGATGTCAGTGAAACCATATTGGTCTTCCAGTCCCTTTCAGAGCACCCTTCAGAATGGATCTCTGGTTTGCATTGGTGTGGATGCTTTGTCACTCACTTTTCATTTCATATGCTGGTGATTGGTATCATAATTACATCACAACATCAATCTCCCCGTCCTTCAGAGGGCTTATTAATCCGCTTTGTCATTTATGTTTATCAATTAATCAATCAGCCAATTAACCACAATGAACTAGTCCTGCCTACAGGCTCTCCACACACACACACACACACACACATAACACACACACACACACACACACACACACACACACACACACAATCAAGAACTCTAAAAAAAATCAAGAACTCTACTGTTAGAGCCGATTTGGACATATTTGTATAAAAGACCGAACATATGGAGCTCCATGTATATTTGTGTAAATATATTAAATAATAATGTAAATGATGAAATATTAAGTACGTACCTTTATGATTTATATTTACCTGATTGAAATATATTCATTTGTTGTTAGTGTAACTTAGTTTTTGCCCCCCCCTCTTGCCTATTCATTGTATTGTGGTAAGTGTGTTAGGATAAAGGCAGGAAGTTGGGCCTTCGGGAGGGGAAGAGTCCTTGCTAGATGCGGGAGCGGTATAGTTTTTTGACCATACAGACATACAGACATACAGACAGGTCATAATATGTATTTTCCATATAAAGTATTCTATGCTTCAAGTTGATTGAAGAATCATTTATTTGTTAGATATAAGAAGAATAAACATTTTTGTTGCACCATATCCCTGGATGTCATTGAATGTTTGGCCGTTTGGAAACCTTGACTGTGGACTGTATGCGTACCAAACAACCCGCTTCAGGCTTGGGCAGTGGCTATGGTAAAGACTAAAGGAAGCCACTACACTACTCTTTCTGGGATATATATACAGTGTTTTTTAATCGCTTTGGTACAATTTTCACAAGTATTTGGTAAAATTTCACAACTGTACAAATCTCAAAACAATCATCTAAACTTTAAGCATATTTTCAATTGACTGTGCAGCACACAACATCACACAGTAACATCACACAGTAACTTTTTCACCAAACCTAATCAGTGTTTCATCTAGAAATAACTTTTATATAAAGTAATTGCCTTTCACAATGCAATGCTCACAATATTTTTCTCTGCTCATTTGTTTGAATACATTTGACTCTAACTGCGCTTAATGGTTAATCACTTAACCATTTGATAAACCTATAGATTTTTAAACGGGCTTGTTTACTTAATATGGATTTTGAGAACTACAGAAATAAACGTGTGTTTATGAATGACATGTATGATACATGATAACCATACATAATGACTACTCAATGTTGGTCCCTCTCCTTGTTCGGGCGGCGTTCGGTGGTCGACGTCACCGGTTTTCTAGTCGCCACCGATCCACTTTTCATTTTCTATTTGTTTTGTCTTCATTGTACACACCTGGTTTCCATTCCCATAATTATGTTCCTTATTTAACCCTCTGGTTAAATATGGTTTTGTGCGTGTTTGTTCTCTGTTAAACTGTTGTTACATTTTTGTGAACTGGATTGTTTTCATTGAGTGGAAATTATTTTGTTGTCCTATCAGGGGTCCTATCAAAGAGGTCAAAAAGGTTGGCATGGGCCCCGTCAAAGAGGTGGACATCAGAGAGGGAGAGGCAGACGGCAGGGAACTGTTGTGTCTAATGAAGTCCATACCATCGTCCTTTGACCATGTGGTAAACAGAGGCCTTACCATAGCAGAGGCTGCCAGATTAGTTCACCCCAATCTGAAAAGATCAACTGTCAATTTGATTATAAGAAAATTTTGCCAAGAAAAATGCTTTACCATTACTTTTAAAGTAAATTACTTCTTGTAATACATTTAAATTCACAAAACATGTTACATTATTCTTACAATATGATCTATTGACAGTATAGTCCATCATTTTTAAAATTTGATTTAACCTTTATTTAACTAGGCAAGTCAGTTAAAAACAAATTCTTATTTACAATGATGGCCTACCCCGGCTTCCCCTAACCCGGACGACACTGAGCCAATTGGGCACCGCCCTAAGGGACAGCCGATCACAGTCGGTTGTGATACAGCCTGGGATCAAACCAGGGTCTGCAGTCATGCTTCTAGCACTGAGATGCAGTGCCTTAGACTGCTGCGCCACTCTGGAGTTCTATCCTCAGAACTGCTAGATGGCCCCATGGTGGGGACCGTGGCCGTGTGTTTGACCAACCAGGAATGACATATGGCTGTCTGAAATAAAGCAGACCATTTAGGAGAACAATAACACTTTTGCCAATGTGGCAACCATCAGCCTACCAACAATTGCCCACCTTTTGAAGAGGCATCAGGTATCTATGAAACACATTTACCTGGTGCCTTTTGAGAGAACCAACCCCTGAGTGAAACAACTGAGGGCCGAGTATGTTCAGGTACAGCACTATATACTGTATTACTATTTGATGCACATGCTACTTTACAATATCATCTTAGAATTATACTGCAAAAATAACTATCTTTATTGGTGAAGCAGGCTTCAACCTGGCCAAAACCGTGGGCGGAACCTCATCGGCGAACGGGCAACCATCCAAGTGCCTGGACAATGTGGGGGAAGCATCTCCATGTGCACAGCTTTCTCTGAAGATGGTGTGGTAGGTCGTAGGCCATTCCTTGGATCCTACAACACTGCACACCTCATTGTATTTCTCAATGGAATTGAGCAGGCCTGTCAAGGTGAAGGGGTCACCTACAGTGCATTGGGAAAGTGTTCAGATCTGTTGACATTTTCCACATTTTGTTACGTTACAGCCTTATTCTAAAATGTATTAAATAATTTTTTCTCTCTCATCAATCTACACACAATATCACAAAGGCAAAAATAATATTTTTATTTATTTTGTATTTTTACTGAAATATGTATTACATTCAGAACCTTCCTAAGTACTTTGTTGAAACACCTTTGGCAGTAATTACAGCCTTGTGTGCTTTTGGGTATGACGCTGCAAACTTGGCACACCTGTATTTGGGGAGTGTCTCCCATTCTTCTCTGCGGATCCTCTCAAGCTCTGTCAGGTTGGACAGGGAGCGTTGCTGCACAGCTATTTTCAGGTCTATACAGAGATGTTCAATCGGGTCCAAGTCAATGACTCTGGCTGGGCCACTAAAGGACATTCAGAAAAAAACACCTCCATGACCAAGGCCCTTCTCCCCCGATTGCTCAGTTTGGCTGGGCGGCCAGCACTAGGAAGAGTCTTGGTGGTCCCACACTTTTTCTATTTAAGAACGATGAAGGCCACTGCGTTCTTGGGGACCTTCAATGCTGAATAAATGTTTTGTCACCCTTCCCCAGATCTGTGTCTCAACACAATCATGTCTCTGCACTCTACGGACAATTCCTTCAAACTCATGGCTTGTTTTTTCTCTGATATGCTCTGTCAACAGTATGTAGAGAGGTGTGCCTTTCCGAATGCTCTGTATGTCATTGTGTGGGCAGTCCATAAGCGCAGACGAAGGATATCAAGGATCTGGAATGATTCTGTATGGAGGAATGGTCTAAGATCCCTTCCAATGTGTTCACCAACTCATTAAACTTTTTAGAAAAAGGTACTGAAATGTATTGAAAATAGGGATGTCAATCATTTTGTTCCCTACCTTTTTGAGGAACAAAAAAATGACTTGTTAAACAAAATCTCTTTCTCTGAGCTATTTAATTAGTATAAAATAATATAATTGCCCAATTTTTTGCAAACAATATAATAATTATTTATTTCATACAGTCATTTTTGCTAATCTTTATCAAGGGTGTAAATAATTCCATACCTCACTGTATATCCCAGAACAACTTGTTTACAGGTCATGATTTTGAGGTCAGGATTTTATATTTTATATCAAATTTCTTGGATTTTACAAAACTGCAAAATATGAATAATATGGTCTTGGCAGCTTGTGTCTGTTGTTGCTACTGCTGTCCATCAATGAGTTGGATGTGGTCTTGCCCTGAACATTACTGATAAAGGGCATGCCCTGAAAACCACTCTGTTTATTAAGGGGCTGAAAATGCTCTCCCTCTCCCTCCCTCCCTCTCTCTCCCTCTCTCTCTCTCCACAGCCAACCTTTCTTCAGCTTAGTCCTGCAGGGCCACGTTGTCTAAAAATCCCATTCCACTTCATCTGCTTTCCCAACATATGCTTTCCCAACAACTACCGACAATAATTGCCCTCAGCAAAATCCCATTAAATGCATAGATCTGTGAAAAGAGGAAGCTAGCGTAGCATTCTGGAAACTCTATATCTAGGATCCAATGTAGTAGAGGAATGGGTCTTTCTGTATCAGATTTATGATTCACTGCATATGTTTACCACGGGGGAATTTTGTTGGATATACAGAGGCGGAGGAGAGTCTGAGAGAAAGGAATGACTAAGCGCTGTTGAACATATACAAATGACACAGGTCACAAGACCCATTTGTTCTGTGAGATTAATGCCTTGTGCTCTGCAACAAAATTTCTGTTGTGACTTTCGGGGGAGGAAGAGCTGAGCTACAAACAAATGATATATGTATGTAATTGGTAGGCTAATAATATATGGTCCTCCAATTCATCTTTCCATCAATGGTGTGGATAGGCTTATTAATGCATTACTCCTCCATAGGCCATTTGTTAGCTGTGTATGTGAACCACGGTGAGGATAAACAGAATATACAGGAGGAGTCCTTGGGTGTACAGCTGGAGACCTTGGATATAGAATAGAGAATGAGATCAAATAAGATGCATGCACATGAGTTACTTCAGGACAAGAAAGGGGTCTACTTTAGGGAAAGAACATAGTAAAGCTTCTGGGAGAGTTGTGAGCTATGCCAAACCCTTCCAGATCCTAAAAAGATTTACCCCTAGGATAAATTTGATCACGCATTGTAGAGTGCTTGACATTTAAAGGTAATTTCAGATTCTGCCGTTTCTACAGTGAACGTGATCTCTGCGAACGTGGGACCATTGCCTTTAAAAGCAGTATTGTTGACAGTGCTCTACAAAAATTAAGTCGTAATGAATCCCAGTCACGATCTTTTCTGTCAATCAAAAATCCTCGTTCTGACGTGTCATCTATATGTGGAGCAGTCCAACTCTCTCATAGAGGAAATAAAAACGTGTTCATTAAGACTGAAGTTAATGTATGCCCGTCTGCAGATAGCTCCTGGGTATATTGTATCTAGCTCTCTCTATGACCTCTGAGTGCACATGCTAACTAGAGAGCCCTAGTTTGAGAGTAAAATAATTGCAACACTTTAAATTATGTTTCCCCTATTACTATGTAACTGCACAGTAATAACTGTAGTAACAACATAGTAGTTACATTGATAATACTATGTTAATGCAGTATAATAGGTTGTAGTGGTATTAGTTATTACACAATTGGAACAAGGTCTGTGTAATTACACATCCACTTGCTGGAGGTTATTCCACAAGTGTAATTGCTGATGTTTTTACAAATGTTGTTGTTCCACTATGTAACTAGTGTTTAGTAATTACATGTGTAATAACCTCCAGCAAGTGGATGCACATTAACATCTGCTAATCTGTGTAAACGACAAATGAACTTTGATTTTAATCACCTGAAAATTACCTGTGAAATACCATGTAAATAATTCAAACCAAAATGTGACCTTGATACCTGTAACTACACACTTTGAAATGAGGGAATTGAATTTGAAAGGATTCAATTAGAATCTTTGTCAAATCCATTAAAGAAAAGTCCAACTGAAAACTTTCCTCCTTCTCCTAATTTTGTCATGTTTAGCCTATTCTATCTACAAAGGTTGCTATATTGTAACTACATTAGTAATTAAACATATCACTTCACTTTACATTCAATTGCTTGCTCCTGGATAAGTACATTTTAAATACATGTATATACCTTGTAAAAACATTGTAATTACATAACTGGTTGTTAAAGATTATTATATTGTAAGTACAATGTAACTAAAGTGGTTATTTGTCTCCTAATTATTCCTGGCAACTCAATTGTCTGCAAAGGTTGTTACATTGTAATTAAATACCCTGTTGAGTTTCACTTTACATTAAGTTGCTTGCTCCTCTGTAGGTGCATGATAATTATAATAATAATGTATGTAACATTAGTTACAAATTGGGATAAAGAAAATGTGTAAAACATCAGTAATTACACATTCCTCGTTCCAACTGTGTAATGACTGATACCGCTGCAATCCTATTAGCATATAATTACCTAGCAATGCTATTCTATGAGGAGACAGACTGCCATACAAGCAAGATATCTACTTACGTAGGCTACACCTTTTGTAACAAACTTTTCCAACTTTACCTTAAAATGGGCTAATTTGGAACACAAATATATACCCATCTTACTGAAATGTTATTCATGCTTTTTCTCTAGACAGTGCCATCTAACTGTCTACAAGAACACAATATGGCTATTTTGATGAATTGTCTATGTCAGCAAGTGAAATTTGAGCAAGTAATCCATATAAAGTTGTGGTGAAATTAAACTGGCAGAAAGTTGATGACATTGATAGATGTGCTCATTTTGCAAACCCAAAATATATCTCTTGTATCTCTGTTTCCCAATAACTGCTTCATCCTGACAAAAATATTGATCTAATTTCGGACTAAGTTTGTCCCTTCACGGTAACTTATGCATTCTCCAGTACCATTCTGCCGAGCCTTACAGCATACTGAACACATGTAACATACATTGTATACTGTACAGTACATTAGGGGTGTTAAACTCATTCCACTGAGGTCTTAGTGTCTGCAGGTTTCTGTTTTTTACTTTAAATTAAGACCTAGACAACCAGGTGAGGGGGGTTGCTTATTTTTATGGTTAAGTGCCTTGTTTGATGGCACATTGACAGATTTTTCATCTAGTTGGCTATGGGATTTGAACCCAACGCTCTTAATCACTAGACTACCTACACCTTTTGACATGCCTTCTTGCCCTGAGGCAAGTCATGTGCATGCATTGTTTCTGTATGCTTTTTTATGTGTTCCTATGAACTTGAGAGAAGTGCTCCTTTTATGTGCTGTCATGACGTTGTCCTGTGGGTGAGGTTTATGACCCCCCCCATAAATACCTTTCTCCCTTTCCTCTCTCTTGACTCTACAGAAAGACTCTTGAAAAGCCTTTGTTAAACATGGAGAGTCTGGGAACATCAAAAGTTGGGGGGAAAGGAACCATATTTCAGTAATCGAACTTGGAAATATGTGTTGGGAAGTCATGAATATGATGTCAGTTCAGTTGGCATCTGAGACATGATTACTGATGATAGGACGACAAACTGTATCTTGGAAAGTCTACACATTATACAGTGGGGAGAACAAGTATTTGATAACCTGCAAAATCGGCAGTGTTTCCTACTTACAAATCATGTAGAGGTCTGTAATTTTTATCATAGGAAAACTTCAACTGTGAGAGACGGAATCTAAAACAAAAATCCAGAAAATCACATTGCATGATTTTTAAGTAATTAATTAGCATTTTATTGCATGCAATAAGTATTTGATCCATCAGAAAAGCAGAACTTAATATTTGGTATAGAAACATTTGTTTGCAATTACAGAGATCATACGTTTCCTGTAGTTCTAGACCAGGTTTGCACACACTGTAGCAGGGATTTTGGCCCACTCCATACAGACCTTCTCCAGATCCTTCAGGTTTCGGGGCTGTCACTGGGCAATACGGACTTTCAGCTCCCTCCAAAGATGTTCTATTGGGTTCAGGTCTGGAGACTGGCTAGGCCACTCCAGGACCTTGAGATGCTTCTTACTGAGCCACTCCTTAGTTGCCCTGGCTGTGTATTTCAGGTCATTGTCATGATGGAAGACCCAGTCACGACCCATCTTCAATGCTCTTACTGAGGGAAGGAGGTTGTTGGCCAAGATCTCGCAATACATGGCCCCATCCATCCTCCCCTCAATACGGTGCAGTCGTCCTGTCCCCTTTGCAGAAAAGCATCCCAAAATAATGATGTTTCCACCTCCATGCTTCATGGTTGGGATGGTATTCTTGGGGTTGTATTCATCCTTCTTCTTCCTCCAAACACGGCGAGTGGAGTTTAGACCAAAAAGCTATATTTTTGTCTCATCAGACCACATGACCTTCTCCCATTCTTCCTCTGGATCATCCAGATGGTCATTGGCAAACTTCAGATGGGCCTGGACATGCGCTGGCTTGAACAGGGAGACCTTGCGTGCGCTGCAGGATTTTAATCCATGACGGCGTAGTGTATTACTGATGGTTTTCTTTGAGACTGTGGTCCCAGCTCTCTTCAGGTCATTGACCAGGTCCTGCCGTGTAGTTCTGGCCTGATCCCTCACCTTCCTCATGATCATTGATGCCCCACAAGGTGAGATCTTGCATGGGGCCCCAGACCGAGGGTGATTGACCGTCATCTTGAACTTCTTCCATTTTCTAATAATTGCGCCAACAGTTGTTGCCTTCTCACCAAGCTGCTTGCCTATTGTCCTGTAGCCCATCCCAGCCTTGTGCAGGTCTACAATTGTATCCCTGATGTCCTTACACAGCTGTTTGGTCTTGGCCATTGTGGAGAGGTTGGAGTCTATTGGATTGAGTGTGTGGACAGGTGTCTTTTATACAGGTAACGAGTTCAAACAGGTGCAGTTAATACAGGTAATGAGTGGAGAACAGGAGGGATTCTTAAAAGAAAAACTAACAGGTCTGTGAGAGCCGGAATTCTTACTGGTTGGTAGGTGATCAAATACTTAGTGAATGCAATAAAATGCAAATTAATTAAAAATCATACAATGTGATGTTATGGATTTTTGTTTTAGATTCCGTCTCTCACAGTTGAAGTGTAACTATGATAACAATTACAGACCTCTACATGTTTTGTAAGTAGGAAAACCTGCAAAATCGCCAATGTATCAAATACTTGTTCTCCCCACTGTAGTTATCAGATTCACATGGAATTGTTGTGCAATTTAAATGTTTAAATATGAAACTATTTGTGAAAATATTACATGTAATTTTAGCTTCCAAATGAGAGAATTGGGTTTTCATGAGTGAACTATGCTCAACTCAGTGGCCCTGCCCATGTGAACAGACATTGGTTATGAACTATTAAACACGCCCTTCTCTCCCCTCCTACATAAAGCCCTTGACGAAAATGTAACTTTCTGTTCCGAGGACGTTAGGGCGACAGTCCTACACTTAAAATGGCTCAGATAATAAGCTGTTCCAAGGATGTGTGGACTTGAGGTCCCCACGTTGAAAGGACAATGACCACCTACAGAACAAAACCAAACTTAGAGAACCTAATGAAATTAGCATCGAATTTCAATGTGAAGGTGACGACCTACACCCCGGAAGGATGAATTTCGACTTTACCAGCCAGAATATAGCATGAGCTTAAAAGTATGGCAACTTGGTATGAACTTTGAACTCTTATTCACTCCAGAAGTGATACCTCCTAGCCGTTGAGTTAGCAGCAGTTGCTAAACGTGGGCTATGAGAGGACAGACAAAGTATCCATTCTACCACACTCCAGTTCACCACTAGACATTCTTCAGAGGACCAGAGATCCATAAAGGACAAACCGGCCATCCATCAACGACCAATCTACCGAAACGCAGCTCAGAGTAAATATTTATTGCATTCTCATTTGAAATGGCTGGTTATTTAGAATGCATAAGATTCTGTATTTACGATAGCATAGCTACTCCCTTTGTTGCCCAGTCTTCCCGCTCTTTCACTCAAACCCAACCCCCTCTCTTTGTGTAACCAGCCGTTGTATCTGTTCCGTCCACCAGGGACGTTTTCTTCAATGACATAATAGGTCCATCAATGTATTATTCATTATGTGTATATGATTCATTCTGGGTATATGTAATTCTGTGTGATTAGTTAGGTATTTAGTCAATAAATAACTAAACACAGTTTTGTATTGCTGATTCAACTTGTTAGCCAGGGTTCGTGAAGATAACCAAAAATGTACCACTTTCAGATGAGACTAAACAAGGGGATGATTAAATATTGACTGCTATTGATGTAAAAGATTACCGGAAGATAACAGCTCTATAAACATTATTTCGTGGTGCCCTGACTTTCTAGTTAATTATTTACCCGATTAGTTTAATCAGGTAATATTAATTACAGAGAAATTCTTTCATAGAATAGCATGTCATATCACTTAATCCGGCATAGCCAAAGACACGACAATGCATACATAATGCTTTTAAGCAGAAACTTGTCCTGTTTGGTGACACTTTGTTATCATCCTAGGTTGCACTGGGGAACATACACTGAGTATACAAAACAATAGGACCACCTGCTCTTTCCACGACACACTGACCAGGTGAATCCAGGTGAAATCTATAATCCCTTATTGATGTCACATATTAATCTACTTCAATCAGTGTAGATGAAGGGGAGAAGACAGGTTAAAGAAGGATTTTTAACACTTAAAAGTTTCCTGTGTGTATCAAGACTGGTCCACAACTCAAAAGACATCCAGTCAACTGTGGGAAGCATTGGAATCAACATGGGCCAGCATCCCTGTGGAACGCTTTTTTGACACCTTGTAGTCCATGCCCCGACAAATTGAAGCTGTTCTGAGGGCAAAAGTGGGTGCAACTCAATATTAGGAATAAGTTCCTAATATTTTGTACACTCAGTAGAGAAAGAGAGAGAGAAAGTGAGAGAGGTTTTTTTAAATGTAGAGAAAGGGAGAGAAAAGCAAGACAGTTGTGTAATTGTAATTGACAGCAGAAGGTGGACATGCCCCAGATGAGATGACTTTGTAGAACCTTCCCTTTGTCCCGACTCAAGGTGAGTACTCCTGAGCTTTTGTGTGCATGTGTGTACAGTATGTGTGTTGAAGGGGTACTGCACAGCCCCCCCCCACTGAGAGAAACACTGGGACGTTTAGTCATCGCAGACAGCCAGACAGCTGTGGGTCTGCACCAGGAACCTGCTGTTAGATTAATGCCACTACTTGGATGGATCTCTCTGCCCGCGGGCAATGCTGACGTAGCAGGCGATTGGCTTTGTGGCTGAAAAGAATCATGCCATCTAAACCATTTCATTACTGTGGCGCGAGTAAAAGTTTTGATTTTGATTGTCATTTTGTGCCACTGTTGAATTTAATCTTAAATGTTTATTTTCAGTGTGCTTCAATAGCCACCAATGGAGTCATTGATTTTGTTTCTGTCAAATGCCTTTTTTCCCAGTACATTTTCCCCTAGCATATAAGACACTATATATGTAATGTATCTCCAACCATGATTTACTAAGCAATACCACTATACTCCCATCCCTCATTCATAGGAAACTGTGTCTGGATGAATACAGAGAATAATACATGGGGGTTTTCTATTATTAGCATGGCATTACAATCTCAAGGACATTAAAAACATCTAGAACATTAGCATTGCATAGTGATAGAGAAGCAACTGCTGTGGCCCAATGAGGATAAGGAGGACATGAGGATACAGTGGCTTGCGGAAGTACTTGACATTGGGCCACAGCAGTTGCCTTGGCATTTTTCATATTTTGTTGCCTTACAACCTGGAAATAAAATAGATTTTTGGTGGGTTTGTATCATTTGATTTACACAACATGCCTTTCACTTTGATAATGCAAAATATTTTTTTATTGTGAAACAAACAAGAAATTAGACCAAAGAAAAATAACACTTGAGTGTGCATAACTATTCAACCCCCCAAATTCAATACCTTGTAGAGTCACCTTTTGCAGCAATTACAGCTGCAAGTCTCGTGGGGTATGTTTCTTTGAGTTCTGGGCTTTGACTAGACCATTCCAAGACATTAAATGTTCCCCTTAAACCACTCAAATGTTGCTTTAGCAGTATGCTTAGGGTCATTGTCCTGCTGGAAGGTGAACCTCCATGCCAGTCTCAAATCCCTGGAAGACTGTAACAGGTTTCCCTCATGAATATCCCTGTATTTAGCGCCATCCATCATTCCTTCAATTCTGACCAGTTTCCCAGTCCCTGACAATGAAAAACATCCCCACAGCATGATGCTGCCACCATCATGTTTCACTGTGGGGATGGTGTTCTCAAGATGATGAGAAGTGTTGGTTTGCGCCAGACAAAGCATTTTCCTTGATGGCCAAAAAGCTACATTTTAATCTCATCTGATCAGAGTACCTTCTTCAATATTCTTGGGAGTCTCCCACATGCCCACATTTGGTGAACACACAACGTATTTGCTTATTGTTTTCTTTAAAACGTCTTATGGCTTGGGTGCAGGATTTCGACGTCTGGATGAGAAGCGCTCCCAAAGTAAACTGCCTGTTACTCAGGCCCAGAAGCTAGGATATGCATATCATTGGTAGATTTGGATAGAAAACACTCTAACACTCTAGGTTCCAAAATTGTTCAAATAATGTATGTGAGTATAACAGAACTGATATGGTAGGCGAAAACCTGAGGAAAATTCATCCAGGAAATGGGATTTTGTTTATTTGAATACCTATAGAGTATCTAAAGGGTTAGGACACAGATTGCAGTTCCTATGGCTTCCACTAGATGTCAACGGTCTTTAGACATGGTTTCATGCTTGTTTTCTGAAAAATGAAGAAGAAGGAGACCTTTCTGTCTGTGGACTGAGGAACAATGCAGAGCTGGTTTGCGTGCCTGACTGAGGGCGCACCGTTCGGAGTTTTTCCTTTCTATTGAAGACACTATTGTCCGGTTGAAATATTATCGATTGTTTAGACAATTGACAACATGAGAATGAATTATAAACATCGTTTGACATGTTTCGACGAACTTTACCGGTACTATTAGGATGTATTCGTATGCATGTTTTGACCGCCTTTGAGCCAGTGGATTACTGAACAAAACAGAGTTTTTGGGATATAAAGAGGGACTTTATCGAACAAAACAAACATTTATTGTGTAGGTGGGACTCTTGTCACTGCAACCATATGAAGATCTTCAAAGACAAGTGATTAATTTTATCTCTATTTCTGACTTTTGTAATTCTTTTACTTGAAAATGTTTGTATGCTTTTATAAGCGGGGTGCTGTCCTCAGATAATCGCATGGTATGCTTTCGCCATAAAGCCTTTTGAAATCTGACAAAGCGGCTGGATTAACAAGAAGTTAATCTTTTAGCCGATGTATAACACTTGTATTTTTTATGAATGTTTATTATGACTATTTCTGTATTTTGAATTTGGCGCTCTACAAATTCACCGAATGTTGTCAAAGTGGGTCGCTGGCGGCATGCCTGTGCCAGAAAGGTTAAGCAATGGATTTTTTCTGGAAACTCTTCCATAAAGCCCAGCTCTGTGGAGTGTACGGCTTAAAGTGGTCCTATGGACAGATACTCCAATCTCCACTGTGGTGCTTTGCAGCTCCTTCAGTGTTATCTTTGGTCTCTTTGTTGCCTCTCTGATTAATGCCCTCTTTGTCTGGTCCCTGAGTTTTGTTGTGCAGGTTTGTTGTGGTGCCATATCAGATATTGTTTTATAACCCAACCCTGATCTGTACTTCTCCACAACTTTGTCCCTAACGTGTTTGGAGAGCTCCTTGGTCATCATGGTGCCGCTTGATTGGTGGTGCCCCTTGCTTCGTGGTGTTGCAGACTCTGGGGCCTTTCAGAACAGGTGTATATATACTGAGATTATGTGACAAGTCATGTGACACTTAGATTGCACACAGGTGGACTTTGTTTAACTAATTATGTGGCTTCTGAAGGTAATTGGTTGCACCAGATCTTATTTAGCGGCTTCAAGGCAAAGGTGGTGAATACATATGCACATGCCACTTTTCTTTTTTTTGTGTAGAATCTTTTTAAACAATTGATTTAATTTCACTTCACCAATTTTCCATTACATGAATTCCAAATAAAAATCTATTTAAATTACAGTTTGTAATGCAACAAAATAGGAAAAATGCCAAGAGGGATGAATACTTTTGCAAGGCACTGTACATGGCAATTAAGCCCAAAACAGATTAGCTTCTTAGAGATTAGATCAGTACTTTAGCTGGAATGCCATGGGGATGTGTCCGAACAGCACTATTTCATCCATATTTGTTCTCACTCCACTTCACACTGTTTGGTTGATCCGCTTGAGGCAAATAAAAAACTTTTTTTAAGACAGTGAGACAGTGGCAGACATAAAAGAGGAGATACAGAAACAGCATTCACCAGCAGAATGAGTCTCCTCAGAGTTTGCCAACCCAGGACAGGAGGCAAAATCAAGTGAGGACAATGCTCCTCCATTATTCACATACAGTTTATGATGATCTTATCTGTAGACATTGCCACATAATAAATATAAATGTTCACCTGTATTTATTGTAAGTTGTTATATAATGTGAATAAACAATACGTTTTACAAAATACAGTGCATTCAGAAAGTATTCAGAACCCTTGACTTATTGCACATTCTGTTACGTTACAGACTTACTTAAATTGATTAAATCATTTTTTTTCACTAATCAGTCTACACACAATATCTAATAATGACAAAGCAAAAACAGGTTTTGGACATTTTTGCAAATGTATAAGAAAAACATAGCACATTTACATAAGCATTCAGACCCTTTACTTTGTTGAAGCACCTGTGTCAGTGATTCAAATAAAATAAAATGTATTTATATAGCCCTTCGTACATCAGCTGATATCTCAAAGTGCTGTACAGAAACCTTGCCTAAAACCCCAAACAGCAAGCAATGCAGCTGTAGAAGCACGGTGGCTAGGAAAAACTCCCTAGAAAGGCCGAAACCTAGGAATGAACCTAGAGAGGAACCAGGCTATGTAGGGAACCAGGCTAAACTGACCCTAGCCCCCCGACACATAAACTACTGCAGCATAAATACTGGAGGCTGAGACAGGAGGGGTCAGGAGACACTGTGGCCCCATCCGATGATACCCCCGGACAGTGATTACAGCCTCGAATCTTCAGATTTCCATCAAGGATCTCTCAGGTTTCATCCAGGATCCCTCGTCAGACCAGAGAGTCTTGATTCTCATGGTCTGAGTTCTTTATGTGCCTTTTGACAAACTCCAAGTGGGCTGTCATCTGCCTTTTACTGGGGAGTGGCTTCCGTCTGGTCACTTTACCATAAAGGCCTGATTGATAGAGTGCTGTAGAGATGGTTGTCTTTCTGGAAGGTTCTTCCATCTCTACTGTCATGTCTTTCCCTCCTGGGTGAGGATCAAGAGAGGATGGGGGGGTTACTATGGTTTTAACAACCGTTTGTAAACTCTCTCTCTCTCTGCACTGCAATATGGAGAAGTCAAAAATCCTTTGTGTGTAGAGAGAGAGTGCCCCAAAACATTAACATCAAAAGGTTGGACATTGAAACAACATTTATAATGTAAATAATGTTGGAAGTGTTTGGTCGGTCTCTAAACAGTCATGTCAAATCAGTTGTTGTTTTGTGGTATCATTAAGGACTATCACGACTTCCGCCGATGTCGGTTCCTCTCCTTGTTCGGGCGGCGTTTGGCGGTCGACGTCACCGGTCTTCTAGCCATCGGCGATCCACCTTTCATTTTCAATTTGTTTTGTCTTGTTTTCCTACACACCTGGTTTTTATTCCCTAATTACTTGTCATGTATTTAACCCTCTGTTCCCCCCATGTCTGTGTTTGAAACTGTTTGTTGTAAGTGCTTCTGCACTCTGACTGGTTCGCGATGGGTTATTTTGTACCCATGTTTGGTTGTTCTGGGTGCCGTTGGTTTTGCATTTTAAACTGCTCCGGTTATTACCCAGTTCTGCTCTCCTGCACCTGACACGCATCCCTTACAAGGACGGTATAACCAAATAATGGTAACTCTACAAATGTATATGTCCTAGTTAGCAGATTTACATCTAAATGTTGTCGAACTTATGTCATTAAATATGAAACTATTTGTGAGAAGATTCTAGCCTTCTAAATGAGATAATAGTTTTTCATGTAAAGTTTTACCCTGCCAGTAACCATGCCCACGTGAGCACAGACATTATGCCAAAAGGATGGAACGCCCTTTTTCCCCAGAGTGTTTGTAAAAGTACTTCTAAAGTAATTTACATTAGACCAGACAGTGTAGAGCGTCCCACCTGGCCAACATCCGGTGAAATTGCAGGGCGGCAAATTCAAAAACAAAAATTCTCATAATAAAAATTCAAAAAACATACAAGTGTTATACATCGGCTTAAAGATGAACTTCTTGTTAATCCAACCGTTGTGTCAGATTTCAAAAAGGCTTTACGGTGAAAGCATACCAAGCGATTATCTGAGGACAGTGCCCAGCACACAAAACATTACAAACAGTTACCAGCCAAGCAGAGGAGTAACAAAAGTCAGAAATAGCAATACAATTAATCACTTGCCTTTGATGATCTTTATATGGTTGCACTCACAAGACTCCCAGTTACCCAATAAATGTTTGTTTTGTTTGATAAAGTCCCTCTTTATATCCAAAAACCTCTATTTTGTTGGCGCGTTTTGTTCAGTAATCCAATGGCTCCAAGGCGGTCACAACAGGCAGACGAAAAATCCCAAAAGTATCAGTAAAGTTCGTCAAAACATGTCAAACCATGTTTATAATCAATCCTCAGGTAATTTTTTGTCATAATAATCAATAATATTTCAACCGGACAATAGCTTCGTCAATATAAAAATAAACAAGAAAGGCGCTCTCTCGGTCTTGCGCAGTAAACAGCTCTGGGACACTGAAGGGTCCACTCACTCAAAGTAGTCTTACTCCCTCATTTTTTCAGAATACAAGCCTGAAACTATTTCTAAAGACTGTTGACATCTAGTGGAAGCCATAGGAAGTGCAATTTGAGTCCTAAGTCAATGGATACCGTAATGGCATTCAATAGAAAACTACAAACATGAAAAAATCCCACTTCCTGGATGGACTGTTGTCAGGTTTTCGCCTGCCATATCAGTTCTGTTATACTCACAGACATCATTTTAACATTTTTGGAAACTTTAGAGTGTTTTCTATCCCAATCTACCAATTATATGCATCTTCTGGGCCTGAGTAACAAGCAGTTTACTTTGGGCACGCTTTTCATCCGGAGGTGAAAATAGTGCCCACAATACCAGAAAATGTTAAGATCCACTCAAACTCTCTGAAAGAAGAAGAATACACAGGAACATTCAGTCTGCAGCTGTTTATGCACTGTTAGCCTAGGAAACTCGCCCGAAGAGTAGAGACAAAGAACAATTTCCTCTCACCACTGTAGGTATCTCTAGGGTATCTATTCTAAACAAACAGAGTGAAGGACAAAGCCCGCTGAACACTGCGTGATACACCTCTAGAAGATCCGATCTAAGAGACACTCCGAGACCAAGAAGCTACGACTACAAAGGACATGGTGATCTCTGGTGGACAACCACAGACTTACACAACCAGAGACTTTCTGTCGACTGACTCCCCAGAAAATGGACCAGGCATTTTCAACAGACTGATGACAAGGACATACAAGAGTAAATATGTACATTGCATAACTAAATACGAATGAGTGGTTGTTAGGGTGCTAAATATCCATATTTACGATGAACGTATTATTCAACTGTATGTAGGATAGTTTAATTCCTTTGTCTCTCCTTCTCCCGCTCTTTCATTCCCCACCCCCTTTCAACCGTCTTATTGGGTTAGTCCACTAGGGACTTTTCATTGCATCATGTTAATTATCAGTGTTTAATATATCCTGTGTGTATGTTTATGTATTTCTGTGTGATTATATCATTAGTTAGTGAATCAATAATTAAGCCAATTTGTGTAAGCTGATTCCTCATGGAGACTAGGGTTCATGCAGATTCATAGGATAGTACAATGTTCAGAATGAGACTGAAATATGATTGATGATGATGGATAGTAAATGGAGATATTCTGATATTCTTGAGTTAATTCGGGAAACAGTAACTCGTTAAATAAACTTTTCCTGTGGTGTCGCAGATTACTACTTATTTAATTGTTATATGATTAATTGAATCACATAATAATTGAATGAGGTATGTAATTATTCAATGAATAGCCGTCATCTCGCATTAATGGAAGTCACGTCACATCACCACAGAATAACTCTGGATCTCTGTCAGAGTGACCATCGGGTTCTTGGTCACATCCCGGACCAAGGCCCTTCTCCTCCGATCGCTAAGTTTGGCCGGGCGGCCAGCTCTAGGAAGAGTCTTGGTGGTTCCAAACTTCTTCCATTTAAGACTGATGGAGGCCACTGTGTTCTTGTCACGCCCTGACCATGGAGAGCTTTTTATTCTCTATGTTGGTTAGGTCGGGGTGTGACTAGGGTGGGTCATCTAGGTGATTTATATTTCTATGTTGGCCTGGTATGGTCCCAATCAGATGCAGCTGTTTATCGTTGTTTCTGATTGGGGATCATATTTAGGCAGCCATTTCCCCTTTGTGTTTTGTGGGATCTTGTCTATGGATAGTTGCCTGTTAGCACTATTGTTAGTTTCACATTTAGTTTGATATTTATTGTTTTGTTTTATACTGTGAGTTTCACTTAGTAGTAAAAAGATGTGGAACCCAGATCACGCTGCGCTTTGGTCCACTCATTATTACGAACAACGTGACAGTTCTTGAGAACCTTCAATATTGCAGATGTTTTTTTATTATTTTTTTATTTAACTAGGCAAGTCAGTTAGGAACAGGGGCAGAATGACAGATTTGTACCTTGTCAGCTCGGGGGTTTGAACTTGCAACCTTCCGGTTACTAGACCAACGCTCTAACCACTAGGGTACCCTCCCTAGATCTATGGACAATTCCTTTGACCTCAGGGCTTGGTTTTTGCTCTGACATACACTGTCAACTGTGGGACTTATATAGGCATGTATGTGCCTTTCAAAATCATGTCCAATCAATTGAATTTACCACAGGTAAATTACCACAGGTAACATCTCAAGGATGATCAATGGAAACAGGATGCACCTGTGCTTCATTTCGAGTCTGATAGCAAAGGGTCTGAATGTTTCTGTAAATAAGGTATTTCTGATTTAGTTTTTTTGCAAGAATTCCAATAAACTGTTTTCGCTTTGTCATTATGGGATATTGTGTAGATTTATGAAGAAACAAATTCATTTAATCCATTTTAGAATAAGGCTGTAACGTAACAAAATTGGTAAAAAGAGAAAGGGTCTGAATACTGAATGCACTATAGTTAAATAATCTATGAACAGCTGTTACAATTATATTTAAATATGTTTATCATTAGCCTATTTCACTCTCGTCCTAAAGTATTTATGTTTGCATTGAAAGCAATGCTTTTGAAGAAGCATCTCAAGGTCCTGGAGTGACCTAGCCAGTCTCCAGACCTGAACCCAATAGAAAATCTTTGGAGGGAGCTGAAAGTCCGTATTGCCCAGCGACAGCCCCGAAACCTGAAGGATCTGGAGAAGGTCTGTATGGAGGAGTGGGCCAAAATCTCTGCTGCAGTGTGTACAAACCTGGTCAAGAACTACAGGAAACGTATGATTTCTGTAATTGCAAACAAAGGTTTCTGTACCAAATATTAAGTTCTGCTTTTCTGATGTATCAAATACTTATGTCATGCAATAAAATGCAAATTAATGACTTAAAAATCATACAATGTGATTTTCTGGATTTTTGTTTTAGATTCCGTCTCTCACAGTTGAAGTGTACATATGATAAAAAATTACAGACCTCTACATGCTTTGTAAGTAGGAAAATCTGCAAAATCGGCAGTGTATCAAATACTTGTTCTCCCCACTTTGCATTTGCATACATTTGCATACATTTGCATGAAATAACTCTTGAACTGTTCAAGCAAGAGACATCAAACCAACTTTCACATGTTCAAGCTATCTTCAATTCAAATTCTTTAAAACTCGAATCAACTACAATTATATTAATTAGCATAAATTAGCATAACATAAATCACCGCAGTCCCATTCAAGCAAGAGATCCTCAACAAACTTCCTCATGTTCAGGATATCCTAACTTCAATTTCTTTAAACTTTTATTGACTATTACCATATCAAATTGCATACATTTGCATAAACAGTAACTCTTGAACCATTCAAGCTAGACACCAAACCAACTTTCACATGTTCAGGCTATCCTATCAATTAATCGACCCTTCACAAGCTAGCATGCACAGCACATTTTCTTCAGCAAGTGTACCTTTCAAGTTTTTGTTCACATCGGATCGTTGATATGATTGGAAATAATATAATGTAAGTCATTACCATACTCTTTAGAATTGCATTGTATTAATTGCATTCATTTATTTTAAAATCTCAATATAGGACGCTGCCTCTTTAAAACATTTGGCTTTCAAAACAGATATTGACCTGGCTACAGTAGGCTAGCCAGAAGTGTATTTTTTGTAGGTTTATTTTTGCACTGTCAACAGTAGCCAGCATATTGCTAGTATGTTCACTATTGAAGGATTACTTTTGTAAATCACTTTCCATAAAAATAATAAGCTCAGCGAGTAGATTGATGGGTGTTTGTTTTTGCTCAGGACAGCTCGCGTGAGCTGTGTGAACGAAACTATCAACTTCTGCACTGATCGAGTGCTCAAGAAGGTGTGACTCGCGGTAGCATTGTGGTGCTTGAATGAATGGCCAATCACATTGCTCAAATACAAATAGCACAACTTTTCTGTGCGTAGTCTTCAATGGTTTTCAATGGTAGACTGCGGCAGAGTAGATAAATTATGAACTGGAACGCAAAAAATGTGCTGAGATGTAACTGGCTCTGTCGGTGCTGCTGCTTTGAAAGTGGTGTGGCTGGGACAAATGTACTGACAAAGTACTGGAACAAATGCTGTCTCGACCACATGTTTTCCAGTGTCTCTGACTCAATCTGTTGAAGCCACATGTTTAATAAACCATTCTGGAGGGAGAAAATACTGTACACAGCTCTTTATTTTACTGGCATTTCTAGAGAGTACTTCCCCTCCACGGTTTAATATGGCACATATATTTCCTCTGATCTGATAGAGAAATCTGCCAATCAATCCAGAATTCCCTTTGTGAAGAAGATTACATTGACTTGAATTCATTTTTACCCAATTTCATTAGGCATACAATTTCAGTAAAAGGCGTGCACTCACTTATTTCAATCCATTTATGAAGTAGATAAATAAAACCATGAAAATCACTGACATATCATTTTGTTATAGCGTAGTTTGCTGCCATCACAAAAATTATTGGGCAGACTGAGTAAATATATAATGAATAGAAAGATATACAGCATCTGCTTGCATGAAGCAAGAACATCTGGCCTGAAAAGTTAGACGATATCTGGCAGAACAAATAACCTACTGTATCTGTGTATGCACCATACTAATAGTATACACTTGGCACAGACAATTATTGTGGCATCAGTAGCCTCTGAAACATTAGAAACCTGTCTGAGACCACAGACGAGTGCCCTCAGAATATGAGCGTGGACGTACTACGGTGTTGAAAGCGTTCCACACGGATGCTGGCCCATGTTGACTCCAATGCTTCCCACAGTTGTGTCAAGTTGGCTGGGTGTACTTTGAGTGTTGGACCATTCTTGATACACACGGGAAACTGTTGAGTGTGAAAAAGCAGCAGCGTTGCAGTTCTTGACACAAACCGGTGCGCCTGGCACCTACTGTACTACCATATCCCGTTCAAAGGCACTTGCATCTTTTGTCTTGCCTATTCACCCTCTGAATGGCACATGTACACAATCCATGTCTCAATTGTTTAAAAGCTTAAAAATCTTTCTTTAACCTGTCTCCTTCCCGTCATCTACACTAATTGAAGTGGATTTAATAAGTGGCATCAATAAGGAATCATAGCTTTCATTTGGATTCACCTGGTCAGTCTATCTAATGGAATATGTTTTATCGATTTTTACCAAAAAATGTCATAACATTGAATGAAGCCCAATGTTGCATTTTGATAACGTTGCTCGAAACTTTGAAATTCTAACTTGGAAAAAAAAGTATTATTTGTCACATGCGCTGAACACAACAGGTGTAGAATTTACCATGAAATGCTTACTTATGAGCCCTTTCCCAACAATACAGAGGTAAAAAGTTTGAAAATATTAGCAAAAAATAATAATATAAAAAATAAAGGAAATAGTAACACAATAAAATATCAACAATAAACAAGGACTATCAGCCCTGAGTCAATGTGCAGAGGTACGAGGTAATTGAGGTAATATGTACATGTAGGTAGAGGTAAAAGTGAGTAGGCAATCCGGATAGATAGTAAACAGAGTAGCAGGACCGTATGTGAAGAGGTTGAAAGTGTGTCTATGTGTGAGTGTGTGTGTGGCGTCAATATGCATTTGTGTGTTTTGTGTGTGTGAGCGTATATAGTGTGTGTGTTGGAGTGTCAGTGTAGTATGTGTGAGTGTGTGGGTAGAGTCCAGTGAGTGTGCATAGAGCCAGTGCAAGAATGTCAGTGCAAAAAACAAACCAAACGAAACAAGGGGATTTATACAAATGTTTCTGAAGGGTACTACATTTTTCTCCTCATTTGGATCTATGTGTGGGTCTCACAGTGTGTCTCTCCTCCTGCCTTCCTTGTCTTGACACTTTCCATCCCCCCTTGGGTGGTTGTCAGCCTCTGAAATGATGGCTGCCTCTTAACCGGTCTCCTCTCTCTCCTTTCTTCAGCCCTCTGCCAGGCCCTGTCTCGTTCTGGTTTGTCCCCACCACCTGGACCTGGACAGATAAGCCTCAGAGGGAGCGCTCCCTGTGAAGCTCTAACATCCTCCATGTTTGCTCAGAGGTAGCTAGACATCTGTACTGCGGCACAGTGCAGGGGAGACCGCACACATCCAATAAAAACAAAAGTCAAAGTGAGGGAGGTGCAAGGATCCAACTCAACTTTAACTGGCTAGTGACAACATGGCTGTGTTTTGAAAGCCTTAAGGTGCTTTCTTTTTTCCTTCCTAACTGCATGCCACTGTTGATAAAGTACCACACAGTGTCTGAATAGCTTCTGCCATGTTACACTTCATTCTGCCATGCATGGCTACTCTGACCAAGAGTTTAGAACTGCAGTAGGTAATGGATGGCTAGCTCTGATGTTACTGTACAGCTGAGTGGGTCAGATGCCCTCCATCCCCATCTTAACTCCAGAGGAAAGAGCTCATGCACAGAAAATGTCAGCTATGCCTATCAATAGATGGGAGCGTGCAAAGTGCCTCTGATAAACCATGTGGAAAGAGCAGAGAGATGTGGAAGAGTATGGGGCATTGTCAGTATGGGGCAGTTATCATGAACTTAATTAATCCAAATTCTCTGAAATTAATGAAACATTTGGCAATCATCCAGTAAACATTCATAGGTAGGAAAGGCCACCCCTGCATTCCCTCGATAAACATGCACTGATAAGGAGTTGACGTCCGCCTCTTATCCAGTCAATGATTAAACCATGCACATATGAACAAAATCAAGGGAGGT
Organism: Oncorhynchus nerka; assembly: GCF_034236695.1. Classification (NCBI taxonomy): domain Eukaryota; kingdom Metazoa; phylum Chordata; class Actinopteri; order Salmoniformes; family Salmonidae; genus Oncorhynchus; species Oncorhynchus nerka. Next base: position 28,629,586 of record NC_088404.1, on the reverse strand, counting down.
CAATGGAAATGGGCACGTCATTTGAACTGTCACAACTTTCATATTAATTACAATGATCCAAAATGTGTGTAGAACTAGTGGGTCATGGACACTGGTTTGAGTTGCTAAACTGCCTCTCTACCACATAGATGTTATTGGAGTTTTTACATTAGTGCTCTCTGATCTATTACTGACCGAAATATGAACCCAAGATGTAAAGTATTGGTCCCATGTTTCATGAGCCGGAATAAAAGATCTCAGAGATGTTCAATACGCACAAAACTCTTCCCTCAAATTTTGTGCATATATTTGTTTGCATCCCTGTTAGTGAGCTTTTCTCCTTTGCCAAGATAATCCATTCACCTGACAGGTGTGGCATATCAAGAAGCTGATTAAACATACTCGCTACAAGGCATGCAACACTGAAGCATGCATGAGAGCACCAGCCGTTCCGGATGACTGTGTGATCACGCTCTCGGTAGCCGATGTGAACAACACCTTTAAACAGGTCAATATTCACAAAGACGCGAGACCAGACGGATTACCAGGACTTGTACTCAAAGCATGCATGGACCAACTGACAAGTGTCTTCACTGACATTTTCAACCTCTCCCTGATTGAGTCTGTAATACCTACATGTTTCAAGCAGACCACCATAGTCCATGTGCCCAAGGAAGCGAAGGTAGCCTGCCTAAATTATTACTGACCCGTAGCACACGTCGGTAGCCATGAAGTGCTTTGAAAGGCTGGTCGTGGCTCACATCAACACCATCATCCCGTAAACCCTAGACCCACTTCAATTCGCATACCACCCCAACAGATCCACAGATGATGCAATCTCAATCGCACTCCATACTGTCCTTTCCCACCTGGACAAAAGGAACACCTATGTGAGAATGCTGTTCATTGACTACAGATCAGCGTTCAACACCACAGTGCCCCCAAAGCTCATCACTAGGCTAAAGACCATTGGACTAACCACCTCCCTCTGCAACTGGATCCTGGACTTCCTGACGGGCCGCCAACCAGGTGATCAGAGTAGGCAACAACATGCTGATTATCAAAACTGGGGCCCCTCAGGGGTGCGTGTTTAGTCTTCTCCTGTACTCCCTGTTCACCCACGGCTGTGTGGCCAAACACGACTCCAACACAATCATTAAGTTTGTTGACGACACAACAGTGGTAGGCCTGACTCCCTTGACATGATGAGACGGCCTATAGAGAGGAGGTCAGACACCTGGCAGTGTGGTGCCAGGACAACAACCTATACCTCAATGTGAGCAAGACAAAGGAGCTGATCGTGGACTACAGGAAAAGGCAGACGAAAAGGCCATATTATCATCAACGGGCATGTACTGGAGTAGGTCGAGAGTTTCATGTTCCTTGGTGTCCACATATGGAGTTGACGACTATGTTGTTCCAAACACACCAACATAGTCGTGAAGGGGGCACAACAACTCCTTTTCCCCCCCAGGAGACGTGGGTCCCCAGATCCTCAAAAAGTTCTACAGCTGCACCATCGAGAGCATCCTGACCAATTGCATCACCCCCTGGTATGGCAACTGCTCGGGCATCTGACCGTAAGGCTCTACAGAGGGTAGTGCGTAAGGCCCAGTACATGACTGGGACCAAGATTCCTACCATCCAGGACCTACATAGTAGGCGGTGTCAGAGGAAGGCCCAGAAAATTGTCAAAGACTCCAGTCACGAAAGTCATATACTGTTTTCTCTGCTACCACATGGCAAGCGGTACCGGAGTGCCAAATCTAGGACCAAAAGGCTCCTTACCCTCTATGGGATTGGTGTCCCTATACAGGGACAGTTGAGCTAACATGCGCTAATGTGATTAGCACGACAGTAACAACAACATTTCCCAGTAAATAGACATGTCTTATATGGGCAGAAGCTTAAATTATTGTTAATCTAACTGCACTGTCCTATTTACAGTAACTGTTACAGTAAAAAAATACTTCAAAGTTTGTTTTTTTTTACCTCTGAAGATAAATAATGTACTTACATTTAGTAATCTTGCTCTGATTTGTCATTATGAGTGTCCCAGAGATAAAATGTTGCATAGTTTTTGATAAAATAATTTTTTATATCAAATGTTGGAACTGGGTTCTACAGTTTAAACCCGCCCGGCCGTCTAGATGTGTGAAAGTTAGTATATAAGCTAATGATCCATCATTTATGACATTCCTGGGATTGTGCAATCTTGCATTTTGTATTTCCACATCATTGATGTATGTTCTCTATAGTTATGTACTTGAAAATGTATCAATTGACCAATTCCTCACATTTGGGCATTCAAAATATTGTCCAGTATTGCAATGCTTCACTGGTTCAATCTGAACCATTACACACATAGTGTTGCCAAAATCTAAATAGCATCTAAACTGATATATTATATTATGGCCTTTCTCTTTCATTTTAAAGATGATATTTGTATTATCTTTCACCAGATCGAATGTGTTATATTCTCCTACATGAATTACACATTTCCACAAACTCCAAAGTGTTTCCTTTCAAATGGTATCAAGAATATGCATGACCTTGCTTCAGGTGCTGAGCTACAGGCAGTTCGATTTGGGTATGTCATTTTGTTTTTACACTGCTGCTACTCACTGTTTATTATCTATACATAGTCACTTTACCCCAGCCTACATGTACAAAATAACATGACTAACCTGTACCCTCAGTCATTGACTCAGTATATAGCCGTATATAGCCTCGTTATTGTTATTTATATTCTGTCACCTTTTGTTTTAATTTAGCTATTTTTACTTTAGTATATTTGGTCAATATAACTCCTTCTTGAACTGCATTATTGGTTAAGGGCTTGTAAGTAAGCATTTCACGGTAAGGTCTAGCTCTGTTGTATTTGGAGCATGTGACAAATACAATTTGATTTGATTTGAAACAGAATGATCATTACAGGGGTGCACCTTGTGCTGGGGACAATAAAAGGCCACTTAAATGTTCAGTTTTGTCAAACAACACAATGCTATAGATGTCTCAAGTTTTGAGGGAACGTGCGATTGGCATTCTGACTACAGATATATCCACCAGAGCGGCTGCCAGAGAATGTAATGTTAATTTCTCTATCATAAGCCACAGAATGTCCAACCGGCCGCACAACCGCAGACCAAATGTAACTACAACAGCCCAGGAGCTCCACATCCGGCTTCTTCACCTGTGGAATCGTCTGAGACCAGCCACTCAGACAGCTGATGTAACTGAGGCATATTTCTGTCTTTAATAAAGACGTTTTGTGGGAAAAAGTTATTCTGATTGGCTGGGCCTGGCTCCCCAGTGGGTAGGCCTGGCTCCCAAGTGTGTGGGCCTATGCCCCACCCATGGCTGTGCCCCTGTGCAGTCATGTGAAATCCATAAATTATGGCCTGAAATATTTATTTAATTTGACTGATTTCCTTATATGAACTATAACTCTGTAAAGTTATTAAATGAATGCATGTTGAGCTTATATTTTTGTTCAGCATATATATAGAGCACCACTAAGCATTACCAATCAATAATTGGATTAAGAAAGCAGGAAGTAAGCTAGCTTCATGAAAGGTCAGAGTGATCTTCATTTCTTATTTTCATTCTGGCACTGATTTTTCACTTGCCCATGTGTAATATTACATAATTAAGACATACTATAGTTACTAAGTAAGAAATCAGTGTCCATCTAACATTTACAAAACAGCTAGCCGGTTGGCTATGTATTACATCCTGGATGTAGGGCCAACCTCTCTCCTGAAGAATCGACACTGCTCCACATGACAATGAGAGCACCTTTCTTATGTCAGGTTTATCTTCATCTGGAAACATGCTTAGCTGTAATGTTAAAAGATTCCAAAGCCACATAACATGCCTGAGTCATGTCTGAAATGGGATATTTAATCAATTAAAGACAATGGAGACCTGAGATATGAAATGCAAACACATTCGGATGGAGAATGTGTGACGTTTAGTGTGTGTATGCATGTGTGCAGGTGTATGAGTGAGCCTGTGTGGTTATGTGTAATCATGTATTCTCTGTTACCTTGTATCAGAGGCTAAGATCACGGTGATGTCAACACCTCCAACACCTAAAACCTCTGTACTCGTCCCTGTGACAGGCTTCCCTGAGCCCACAGCGGGCCCACAATGCCTGCACTGATTAAATGTGATTATTCATTTGCCTGAGCACTTTGAGAAAACAACATGAAATTATCGGGTTAGCATCTATTTGAAGTAATCATCACACTTCATTTCTCCATGCAGGACTGTGACTGAATTATTCCCACTATGAATCTGATTAGGCGACAGATGCAGACATGTGCAAAAGATCATCCACTTCACAAAACTGTGGGAGCAAGTCGAGTGGGAGTGGGTTGATTGCTTCGGCTCCCTCTTCTTCTTGAACCCTGTTCTTTCCTTCAGACGTCAGCACCCCTGCACACATCCACAGTCACACACATGCTCCAATGCAGTTTACCTACCTGATACTGGATTCTCTTTAATTTTGTTGGCAGAAAAAAAGATTGTTCACATCCTTCCTACACATGAATTTTAATGCCAGTCTGTCGAGGTGGGTGGAATTATTTTCCCTTCCTCCGTGCATCTAATATGCCACATGCTCATAATGATAAGGCTACATAATGTGTAGTACTACTCAAATAAAACCCAAACACACACACACACACTATTAACCTCAATCTGTCCACTGAGCTCACGCTGTTGTGTTGTGTTGTCAAGACGAGTTGATGAGCCAATTGCATGTAAATCTAACATACTGGTCACATAGTGTTAACAACCTACTGTTTTCATCTGACATTGTGACTAAAATGCTCCATTTGATTAGATGTGGCTGTCGAGAAGCGAGGGTGTTTTGCATTTTTACTTTGAACACAAACTATAGTTTTGATGTAAAGACATTTAAAGCAATACATCAGTTACGATGTTCTGTAAGTGGTAGTCTGTGTCCTTTAATTCAATTCACAATGGTCACATTTGTAAGGCAAATTTTCCCCAAAATGTAAAATGAAGAAAGATAATAGGCTATGTTGCATAAATGGTGACATTAATGGTGACTTCAATTCCTATAACTAAGAGCACTCTCTTCTACTCTAAGCAAAGGGCCAAAGGGGGGGTGTTTCAGAATGAGAATCACCTTTTTTCCCCAAGTACATTTACACATACCTAGAATTTGATTAGTGAATAGGTGCTGCCAGCAATAGACAACATACAAACATAATACAAATCAAATCAAATTTATTTATATAGCCCTTCATACATCAGCTGATATCTCAAAGTGCTGTACAGAAACCCAGCCTAAAACCCCAAACAGCAAGCAATGCAGGTGTAGAAGCACGGTGGCTAGGAAAAACTCCCTAGAAAGGCCAAAACCTAGGAAGAAACCTAGAGAGGAACCAGGCTATGTGGGGTGGCCAGTCCTTTTCTGGCTGTGCCGGGTGGAGATTATAACAGAACATGGCCAAGATGTTAAAATGTTAATAAATGACCAGCATGGTCAAATAATAATAATCACAGGCAGAATAGTTGAAACTGGAGCAGCAGCACGGCCAGGTGGACTGGGAACAGCAAGGAGTCATCATGTCAGGTAGTCCTGAGGCATGGTCCTAGGGCTCAGGTCCTCAGAGAGAGAGAAAGAAAGAGAGAAAGAGAGAATTAGAGAGAGCAAACTTCAATTCACACAGGACACTGGATAGGACAGGAGAAGTACTCCAGATATAACAAACTGACCCTAGCCCCCCGACACATAAACTACTGCAGCCTAAATACTGGAGGCTGAGCATCACACTTCATTTCCACATTTCCACAGATATCATACAGAATATCAAATATCATAACAGTAAACTCTGGAGGACAGGCTGATTGCAGTGGGAATATACAATTTACAGAGGGGATATATCTATATACTGTAAGCAGAGTAAGCAAACATTATTTTACATTTTAATAATTTAGCAGACGCTCTTATCCGGAGCGACTTACAGTAGTGAGTGCATATTCTTTTACATTTTCATGAACACCTGCTCTTTCCATGACATAGATTGACCAGGTGAATCCTGGTGAAAGCTATGATCCCTTATTTATGTCACTTGTTAAATCCACTTCAATCAGTGTCCTTCATCTACCTTAGATTGAAATGGATGAAAACCAAGCACACCTCCACAAAAGTCTCCAGTGAGACTCAACGACCTATACATCTATTCTGAGTGAAAGCAGCAAGCGCTTCCGAGGCCAGCAATTCAGAAAGGGCAGGCAATCCCATCTGAGAACCCAATCTGTTCAATAGCATCCCCCACCCACCCCATCCTGTGGACACCACCAGCACCCTCCTCCACAGAGTGTGTGTATGTGCGTGTGTATGTGCGTGTTATGTGTTGTAAAAAGCACTCCCCGGGTATTAGAAACCGTCCAAAACATAAATGAATAACCCCAATCACCTTTTGAAAGGATTACATCCATTGACATTTTGACATTTGTATACACAAATTATATCTCCGTTTTGGAAATGTGAGCTATCTGTCTGGCTGCCAAGAGGCTGGTAGCTGGGGAGGGATCGTGAGCGACTGGGTTTCAGTTGATTAGTTGTGGTGCCAGGACAACAACCTCTCCCTCAATGTCAGCAAGACAAAGGAGCTGATCGTGGACTAAAGGAAACGAAGGGGCTGTAGTGCAGTTCCACGGTGTCGACATCACTAAGTATCTATCATGGTCCAAACATACCAACACAGTCGTGAAGAGGATATGACATCGCCTCTTCCCCGTCAGGAGGCTGAAAAGATTTGGCATGGGCCCTCAGATCCACCAAGCGGCTGCATCACCATTTGGTATGGCAACTGCTTGACAACCGACCGCAAGGCGCTACAGAGTGTAGTGCTTACAGACCTTTATACCAGATGGTGTCAGAGGAAGGCCCTAAAATTGTCAAAGACTCCAGCCAGTCATACCGTATTCTCTGCTACTGCACGGCAAGCGGTACCGATGCACCAAGTCTGGAACCAACAGGACCCTGAACAGCTTCTACCCTCAAACCAAGACTGCTAAATAGTTAGTTAAATAGTTAACCAAATAGCTACCTGGACTATCTGCATTGACCCTTTTTACACTAACATTTTTACTCATCTCATATCCTGCTGGTACTGTTTATTATCTCTCACTTTATTTCTAGTTATATGTAATATCTACCTAATTAACTCATACCCCTGCACATTAACTCGGTACTGGTACCCCGTGTATATAGCTAAGTTATCGTTACTCATTGTGTACATATTATTACTTTTATTATGTGTTTTACCTTTCTATTATTTCTCTATTTTATTTCTCTACTGAATTGTTGGGAAGCACTTTAAGTCTACACCTGTTTACTAAGTCTGTGATGAATTCAATTAGATTTGATTTAGTTGAGATGGATACAAGTTACTGTGGAGAGACCAGACATGTCGGTCAATACAGGTGGCAGGGGGAAATGAGATAAATGCAGTTAGGAATCATGCCCACGCTGAGGATATGCGAGACATGGCCAAGATTTGGTATATTGTCAATGTAATACCCTGTTAAAACCATGTATTAGTAACACTGCATTTTACTGTCGAGACAAGATTGTTTTGCATTGCATCAAACACTTGTGTTTTCTTTTTAATGTGCAAACTTCAAAGAAAAAACATGTCAACCCTTTGAGAGTCACTGTTGATAGAATACTCTAATGTGCCGTCCACTTCATTATTTTGACATTTTACGTTCAAGTAAACTAAAGTAACCTGGTTTGGTTTGGCCAATGAGAAGCTTTGTTAAGTTTTTGTGCCAATCACGTTTGCTGTTGGGAGGAAAACTCTTTGGGTCTCGGGCTCGTGATGCTGCTCAAGAGATGTGAGGGAGAGAGAGAGACAGACACTAATGTTATTGCGCTTTAACATGTGAAGAGATTATGAATTGCATTTAGCAAAGACTGTTTCTTTATCTTACCTGTTACAATTCTAGAGAAAGTCTAGCTAAATACTGAATGTACCTGAAATCGGCTTCTCTGGAGAATTTAGCTAGCCCAGCTTGCCAGATCTGTAGCTGCAGAGGGTTGTGTTCCGAGCGAGCTGAGGTCATATTTTGTGACTCTTTTTTATTGCATGCGCCATAGATTGCAGAGGCATCAGCCCTACATTTTCAGAATAATTTGTCTTCTATCAAAATTAATTGAGCTCCAACTAATGCCAAAGTTAGTTTGTAAACTTGCTAGGATGAAAAGTGTTAGTGTTAGTGTCAGTGAAGAGTTTAAAAAGTGCACTCTATACCTGTTTTATTCCTATATTGTGATTGGTTGTGCTGTGTTACTGATCAGTTATATTTTTATTTATTTATTTTACCTTCATTTAACTAGACAAGTCAGTTAAGAACAAATTATTTTTTTCAATGACGGCCTAGGAACAGTGGGTTAACTGCCTGTTCAGGGGTAGAAGGACAGATTTGTACCTTGTGAGCTCGGGGATTTGAACTTGCATCCTTCCGGTTACTCGTCCAACGCTCTAACCACTAGGCTACCCTGCCACCCCATTCACTACAGTAGCTAAGGCTGTGTTTAGACAGGCAGCCCAATTCTATCCACTAATTGGTGTTTTAACCAATCACATCAGATTTATTCACATCAGATCTTTTTTCAGAGCTGATCTGATTGGTTAAAATACCAATTGGTGAAAAAAAATGCAGAATTGGGCTGCCTGTCTGAACACAGCCTAATACAGTTTGTGGTTGTATTTTCATTGAGTCTTTCATTCTTGTTGCATGGGAGAACATTCTGGACACATTAATCTAAACCTTTATACACGGAGTATATCAAACATTAAGAACACCTTCCTAATATTGAGTTGCGCACCCCCTTTGCCCTCAGAACAGCTCACTTCGTCAGGCATGGACTAGAAGGTGTCGAAAGCTTTCCACAGGGATCCTGGCCCATGTATACTCCAATGTTTCCCATAGTTGTGTCGAGATGGCTGGATTTCCTTTCGTGGTGGACCATTCTTGATATACACGGGAAACTGTTTGGCATGAAAAACCACAACAAATAATCAAAAGAATACCAAAGAATATTAAAAGTACCAAAGAATATTAACATTTAGAAAGTATTATCATAAAAATAAGTTAGATTCAAGGGAACAATGTGCGAGTGTCATTCTGTATTTTTAAGTTTAAAGATTATGCAACATATAGTATAATTACCATTTGATTATTATTGTTGTTAGTATAGATGTGTGCTACAGCAATACTCCTGTTAGCACATTTGCATTAATTTCCATGCACTTTACAGTACCTCAGGGTTGAGGACGGTAGCTAAGGACCAGACCCTGTTATTGTAACACCTATTCATTAGCTTTATTAGACCAAGCAAACTCTTAGACTGCTTTGATCAGGTCCCTGGGTACCTTTTATTCATTTACTATACTCTTCTCATTCCAAGCTGCAGTTGGAGTCTTAAGATTGTGGAAAACCCTCCTCCTGCTTCTCAGGAGAGAACAAAGTAAACAGACTCTTGAGGATTGGACTTAATTAATTAGGTGGTTTTGATAAAACAACATTTAAATACTTTCAGAGAAATTAAATGATGTAAGGCTGAGATCTATTGCACTAATCAAGTGGAACAACTATTGTACAATCAACTTGTAAGCACCTTTAGGGGATTGCATGACAATCATCAGAAATTTGGGGAGATTTTCAAAATAAAAAGCGGTGTGCAGTCAAACAGCTTGATTACTGTTGAGGCCAATTGACCAAGTGGTTGATAATGGAAAAGGCAAGGTATTGAATAAGAATGCAAATAGATAAGCATCAAAATGTATCTCATAAGATTTCATAATCTTTGACAATTGCTACAGTATGACCCATCCTATATCTCCACACTGAGGCTGGAATAATACTGTGACTTATGATAATGATAATGATAATGTTCTTTTAGTGTAAGAGCTGTTTGAAAAGACTGCATGTTTAGGTGGGATAGATCTTTGGCCTTCCTTGTGATATCACCAGGTGGTAAATTAGCTAATACACAAGAAAGTTCCAAGTCTCTGACAATAACAATTATTTTTCCCTTTGTTACTTAATTGTTACCGAGAAATGATTTGATATTGAGATAAAAATAGTTGCATTGGGCCTTTAGAAGGATAGATTCAAAGATCAACTACTTTTCAGAGAACCTGATCTAAAGAGATCCAGCCAGGAACATGCAAATGGTTTCAATGGGGGTCACTCATTTACATGACTGCACTTAGTTAAACAGTTGTACCCATGTTGACATGGATGGCACAGCAATTGGATTCTGCTACTTAGTGCGCAGTCCCATTAATCTATGAATCTGGAATAGTATAATGGAGGGAGAGCAAAACACATGAGAGAGAGAGCATGCTATGTCCTGCATTATTTAGACATAACAAATAATACATTTGGAGACCCTCAAAGGCTAAATGACCTGTAGGATAGATGATAAAGTACTTAATGCATGCATGCAGCATTAGTGGAGGAGTCATTTCATTACTACGACAAGCAAAAGTGATTCAATACCCACATATCAGCAGGAACAAAAAAAGTACTGAAATATCCAACTCAAGTAGAGGCACTGTTAATTTAATTACATCTTACTCAAGAAGTAAAATTACAGGTGTAAAGAAAACGGCTCAAATAAAAGTAAAAAGTAGCTCATTTAAAAAGTACTCAGAGTAAATATAATTGGGTAAAAGAAAAAAAAATGTACCTTGATGTCACGTTCGTCGTATACATAATGAGCGGACCAAGGCACAGCATGAGTAGAGTTCCACATATTTATTCAAGTGAACCTTCAAAAAACAACAAAAAATAAACTAACGTGAAGTTCGTAGCGCACATAGCACTAAACCAAAACAAAACAATATCCCACAAACGCAGGTGGGAAAAGGACCACACTAAGTATGATCCCCAATTAGAGGCAACAATCATCAGCTGCCTCCGATTGGGAACCATACTCACACCAACATGGAAATTCTAGACTAGAACACCCCCTAGTCACGCTCTGACCTATTGCACCATGGTCAGGGCGTGACAGTACGGACTCCGACTGCAAAAACCTGAACGGGGAGGGTTAGGGTGGGCAACTAGCGTCGGTGGTGGCTCCGGTGCTGGACGTAGCCCCCGCTCAGACTGCGGATCTGACCCTGAAGCTGGGCTGAATGCCGTTGCTGGACTGGGCACCGGAGCAGAGGAAGGCTCGGCCATGGAGCGAGACTGGACGCCGTGCCTGGACTGGACACGGGCGCAGAGGAAGACTCCGGCCATGGAGCGGGCCTGGACGCCGTGCCTGGACTGGGTAACGGCACGAGGAAGGCTCTGGCCATGGAGCGGGATTGGACGCCGTGCCTGGACTGGGCACCGGCGCAGAAGAAGGCTCCAGCCATAGCACTGGCGCAGGAAGCGCTGGGCCGTGGATCGTCGCTGGAGGCTCCGGGCCGTGGACCGCCGCTGGAAGCTCCGGGCCGTGGACCGCCGCTGGAGGCTCCGGGCCGTGACCCGTCGCTGGAGGCTCCGGGCCGTGACCCGTCGCTGGAGGCTCCGGGACGTGAACCGTCGCTGGAAGCTCTGGACCGTGAACAGTCGCTGGAAGCTCCGGACCGTGAAGCGTTGCTGGAAGCTCCGGACCGTGAACAGTCGCTGGAAGCTCCGGACCGTGAACAGTCGCTGGAGGCTCCGGACCGTGAACAGTCGCTGGAAGCTCCGGACCGTGAACAGTCGCTGGAGGCTCCGGACCGTGAACAGTCGCTGGAGGCTCCGGACCGTGAACAGTCGCTGGAAGCTCCGGACCGTGAACAGTCGCTGGAAGCTCCGGACCGAGAACCGTCGCTGGAAGCTCCGGACCGAGAACCGTCGCTGGAAGCTCCGGACCGTGAACCATCGCTGGAGGACCGTGAACCAACACCTCTCTCCGATATCCTTCCCTAAACTGCTCCACCGACTCCCAGACGGTCTCTGGCTCTCTCCTCGGCCGACAGCACCTTGCTCCCCCCAAAAAGAATCTTGGGGTTTTTGTTGTCGCGGACCCCGGCGTTGTCACTGTCCTCCTAAACTCATTGGTGACGTCCGCCAAGGAAGGGTCTCGCATCCACCCATTATTTCCTCTCATGTCCATCTCTCCTTTACCTCCATGGTATGCTGCTTGGTCCTGTAGTGGTGGGATATTCTGTCACGTTCGTTGTATACATAATGATTAGACCAAGGCGCAGCGTGAGTAGAGTTCCACATATTTATTAAAGTGAACCTTCAAAACACAACAAAGAATAAACAAACGTGAAGTTCGTAGCGCACATAGCACTAAACCAAAATGAAAAAATATCCCACAAACGCAGGTGGGAAAAGGACCACACTAAGTATGATCCCCAATTAGAGGCAACGATCATCAGCTGCCTCCAATTGGGAACCATACTCACACCAACATAGAAGTTCTAGACTAGAACACCCCCTAGTCACGCTCTGACCTATTGACCTCAGGGCGTGACACTTGATAATTAGATAATTTCAATTAGGTTACCTAAAATATGTCACACATTCTCTTTTCCAAGCATTAACCTGTTGCGACGAGCAATCCCGTATCCGGGATCCTATTTATAGCCTCAAGCTCATTAGCATAACGCAACGTTAACTATTCATGAAAATCACAAATGAAATGAAATAAATATATTTGCTCTCAAGCTTAGCCTTTTGTTAACAACACTGTCATCTCAGATTTTCAAAATATGCTTTTGAACCATAGCTAAACAAGCATTTCTGTAAGAGTATTGATAGCTAGCATAGCATTAAGCCTAGCATTCAGCATGCAACATTTTCACAAAAACAAGAAAAGCATTCAAATAAAATAATTTACCTTTGAAGAACTTCAGATGTTTTCAATGAGGAGACTCTCAGTTAGATAGCAAATGTTCAGTTTTTCCCAAAATATTATTTGTGTAGGACAAATCGCTCCGTTTTGTTCATCACGTTTGGGTAAGAAAAAACCCGCAAATTCAGTCATTACAACGCAAACTGTTTTCCAAATTAACTCCATAATATCGACAGAAACATGGCAAACGTTGTTTAGAATCAATCCTCAATGTGTTTTTCACATATCTATCGATGATAAATCATTCCTGGCAGTTGACTTTCTCCTCTGAAGAAAATGGAAATGCGCATGGAGCTGGAGATTACGCAATAATTTCGACGGAGGACACCGGGCGGACACATGGTAAATGTAGTCTCTTATGGTCAATCTTCCAATGATATGCCTACAAATACGTCACAATGCTGCAGACACCTTGGGGAAACGACAGAAAGTGCAGGCTCATTCCTGCCGCATTCACAGCCATATAAGGAGACATTGGAACACAGCGCATTCAAAATCTGGACCATTTCCTGTATGAAATTTCATCTTGGTTTCGCCTGTAGCATTAGTTCTGGGGCACTCACAGATAATATCTTTGCAGTTTTGGAAACGTCAGAGTTTTTTCTTTCCAAAGCTGTCAATTACATGCATAGTCGAGTATCTTTTCATGACAAAATATCTTGTTTAAAACAAAGGATTTACAAGCAATACAAAATAAAGTGCATAAACAATAGTTGCCAGACTTCAATACATTCCTTCCTCCAGCAATAAACTTACCTAATTCTTTCACCCATTCAATCACTCATTCACACCTCTGTTACTTGTTACTTGTCCATGGGACTGGCTGACAGTCATGCACTCACCCATTCACCCCTCTTCCCCTCACTCCCTCTTTCCTTCACTACCTCTTACTTCCCTCACTCACTCACAAACTCCCTCTTTCACTCACTCACCAAGGGTGGAAAGAGTACTGAAACATAATACTCAAGTAAAAGTCAAATTGCTGACTTAAAAAATTACAAAAAAGTGCAAGTACTCAGAAAAGTTACTTAATTACAGTAACAAGAGTAGTTGTAATGACTTACTTTACAAAGCATGCACAAAGCTAAACACAATGTAACAGGGGAAATAGGCAACTTTTCGTGAATGATTGCATGTTTTACTTATTCATTCCAATGAATAAGCTTCCACCCAAAAGCTTACACCCACTTAGTTTGGAGTCATTAAAACTCGTTTTTCAACCACTCCAAAAATGTCTTGTTAATTAACAAACTATAGTTTTGGCAAGTCGGTTAGGACATGTACTTTGTGCATGACAGAAGTCATTTTTCCTACAATTGTTTACAGACAGATTATTTCACATATAATTAACTGTATCACAATTCCAGTGGGTTAGAAGTTAACATACACTAAGTTGACTGTGCCTTTAAACAGCTTGGAAAATTCGAGAAAATTATGTCATGGCTTTAGAAGCTTCTGATAGGCTAATTGACATCATTTGAGTCAATTGGAGGTGTATCTGTGGATGTATTTCAAGACCTATGTTCAAACTCAGTGCCTATTTGCGTGATATCATGGGAAAATCAAAAGTAATTAGCCAATTCCTCAGAAAAACAATTGAAGACCTCCACAAGTCTGGTTCATCCTTGAGAGCAATTTCCAAATGCCTGAAGGCACAACGTTCATCTGTACAAACAATATTACGCAAGTATAAACACCATGGGATCACGCAGCCATCATACTGCTCAGGAAGGAGACGCCTTCTGTCTCCTAGAGATGAACGTACTTTGGTGCAAAAAGTGCAAATCAATGCCAGAACAACAGCAAAGGACATTGTGAAGATGCTGGAGGAAACGGGTACAAAGTATCTATATCCACAGTAAAACGAGTCCTATATCGACATAACCTGAAAAGTCGCTCAGCAAGGAAGAAGCCACTGCTCCAAAACCGCCATAAATAAAAGCCAGACTACGGTTTGCAACTGCACATGGGGACAAAGATCGTATTTTTTGGAGAAATGTCCTCTGGTCTGATGAAACAAAAATATAACTATTTGGGCAGAATGAGCATCGTTATGTTTGGAGGAAAAGGGGGGAGGCTTGCAAGCTGAAGAACACCATCCCAATCGTGAAGCACGGGGGTGGCAGCATCATGTTGTGGGGGTGCTTTGCTACAGGGGGGGCGGGTGCACTTCACAAAATAGATGGCATCATGAGGCAGGTATTCGTGGATATATTGAAGAAAGATCTCAAGACATCTGTCAGGAAGTTAATGCACACAGCCAAGACAACTCAGGAGTGGCTTCAGGACAAGTCTCTGAATGTTCTTGAGTGGCCCAGCCAGAGCCCGGACATCTCTGGAGAGACTTGATAATAGCTGTGCAGCGATGCTCACCATCCAACCTGACAGAGCTTGATAGGATCTGCAGAGAAGAATGGGAGAAACTCCCCAAATACAGTTGTGCCAAGCTTGCGTCATACCCAAGAAGGCTTGGGGCTGTAATCGCTGCCAAAGGTGCTTCAACAAAGTATTGAGTAAAGGGTCTGAATACTTGTACAAATGTGATTATTAAAAAAAAATGTTTAAAAAAATGTAGAACAACCTGTTTTTGCATTGTCATTATGGGGTATTGTGTTGAGATAGATGAGAGAATAAAATACAATTTAATACATTTTAGAATAATGCTGTATTGTAACAAAATATGGAAAAAGTCAAAGGGAAATTTCCGAATACATGTGGACACCCCTTCAAATTAGTGGATAGGATATTTCAGCCACACCTGTTGCTGACAGGTGTTTAAAATCAAGTACACCGCCATTCAATCTCCATAGACAAACATTGACAGTTGAATCGTCTTACTTATTTAATATCTTAATATTTTCCATCTCTGTAACATTGCAAAAACAATCCATGCTTTCGTCACTCTAAGCTGATTTTTGACCACTATGACGAAATGGGACGGTGAAAGGTGAACGATAGCTGACAAGAAAGAGGTCAATTCGATAGTAATTCAGTAGAGAAATTAGCAAACCAACTAACTAGCTAGCTAATAAACAATGATTTCAATCCTGAAATTGAAGTATGTAGTTATTTGGTCTTCTGTTATTAAAGAGGCAAGCTAGGTTAACTTCAGCTAGCTAGGAGGCTAACTAGCTAATGTTAGTTAACGAACTTGCTAGCTAACACTTAACCATGTGGTTTAACCTCTTGCGACGAGCAAACCCGTATCCGGGAGCGTATTCATAGCCTCAAACGCATTAGCATAACGCAACAGACATAAATACCCCTAGAAACTTTTCCTATTCATGAAAATCGCAAATGAAATGAAATAAATATATTCAAACACAAGCTTAGCCTTTTGTTAAACAGTCCAAAATCACATTGTTAAATTGTGTAAAAAGTATCTTACTCACTCATTCATCTTATACAACAATTAGATGTAAACCTTATATCTGGGGCTATTATATAAACAGCGTTATGGTAATGTGGCCACACCGTCTCCAATGAGCTTCCCAAGTTGTGACAAACACACCAGTTCGTAGCTGGATTCTTCACCGATCTTTTATACTTTCTCCGGAACATGAAATTTGTTCGTACCTCAAGTTCTGTGAGGTGGAAGGATTTCCTTTGTCCTCTAAGAAAATGTACTCTCTCTATACTATGTGACAGGGTCTTCTCAAGAATTGACGACCTCTGACCACAGCAGCCTAGTTGAACGAGGCAAGGGGAGGCAGGGAGAGGGGGATGGGGTTGCTATACCCAAAGAGGCCAATGTCATGACACATTGTTGGTTGAGTTAATCAAGCAAAACATCTAATTCCTTAAAACATGTACAGTTGAAGTAGAAAGATTACATACACTTGGGTTGGAGTCATTAAAACTCGTTTTTCAAACACTCCACAAATTTCTTGTTAACAAACTATAGTTTTGGCAAGATGGTTAGGACATCTACATTGTGCATGACACAAGTCATTTTCCAACAATTGTTTACAGAAAGATTATTTTACTTAAAATTCATTTTAGCACAATTCCAAGGGGTCAGAAGTTTACATACACTAAGTTGACTGTGCCTTTAAACAGCTTGGAAAATTCCATAAAATGATGTCATGGCTTTAGAAGCTTCTAATTTACATCATTTGAGTCAATTGGAGGTGTACCTGTGGATGAATTTCAAGGCCTTCCTTCAAACACAGTGCCTCTTTGCTTGACATCATGGGAAAATCAAAAGAAATCAGCCAAGACCTCAGAAAACAAATTGCAGACCTCCAACAGTCTGGTTCATCCTTGGGAGCAATTTCCAAACGCCTGAAGGTACCATGTTCATCTGTACAAACAATAGTAAGCAAAGTATAAACACCATGGGACCACATAGCTGTCATATCAGTCAGGAAGGAGACGCGTTCTGTCACCAAGAGACAAACGTACTTTGGTGCAAAAAGTGCAAATCAATCCCAGAACAACAGCAAAGGACCTTGTGAAGATTCTGGAGGAAACAGGTACAAAAGTATCTATATCCACAGTAAAACGAGTACTATATCGACATAACCTGAAAGGCAACTTAGCAAAGAAGAAGCCACTGCTCGAAAACCGCCATAAAATAATTTGCAACTGCACATGGGGTTAAATATCATACTTTTTGGAGAAATGTCCTCTGGTCTGATGAAACAAAAATATAAATATTTGGCCATAATGACCATCATTATGTTTGGAGGAAAAAGAGAGAGGCTTGCAATCTGAAGAACACCATCCCAACCGTGAAGCACAGGGGTGGCAGCATCATGTTGTAGGGGGTGCTTTGCTGCAGGAGGGACCGGTGCACTTCACAAAATAGATGGCGTCATGACGCAGGAAAATCATGTGGATAAATTGATGCAACATCTCAAGACATCAGACAGGAAGTTAAAACTTGGTCACAAATGGGTCTTCCAAATGGACAAAGACCCTAACCATACATTTACATTTACATTTAAGTCATTTAGCAGACGCTCTTATCCAGAGCGACTTACAAATTGGTGCGTTCACCTTATGACATCCAGTTGAACAGCCACTTTACAATAGTGCATCTAAATCTTTTAAGGGGGGGGGTTCAGAAGGATTACTTGATCCTATCCTAGGTATTCCTTAAAGAGGTGGGGTTTCAGGTGTCTCCGGAAGGTGGTGATTGACTCCGCTGTCCTGGCGTCGTGAGGGACTTTGTTCCACCATTGGGGGGCCAGAGCAGCGAACAGTTTTGACTGGGCTGAGCGGGAACTGTACTTCCTCAGTGGTAGGGAGGCGAGCAGGCCAGAGGTGGATGAACGCAGTGCCCTTGTTTGGGTGTAGGGCCTGATCAGAGCCTGGAGGTACTGAGGTGCCGTTCCCCTCACAGCTCCGTAGGCAAGCACCATGGTCTTGTAGCGGATGCGAGCTTCAACTGGAAGCCAGTGGAGGGAGCGGAGGAGCGGGGTGACGTGAGAGAACTTGGGAAGGTTGAACACCAGACGGGCTGCGGCGTTCTGGATGAGTTGTAGGGGTTTAATGGCACAGGCAGGGAGCCCAGCCAACAGCGAGTTGCAGTAATCCAGACGGGAGATGACAAGTGCCTGGATTAGGACCTGCGCCGCTTCCTGTGTGAGGCAGGGTCGTACTCTGCGGATGTTGTAGAGCACGAACCTACAGGAACGGGCCACCGCCTTGAAGTTAGTTGAGAACGACAGGGTGTTGTCCAGGATCACTCCAAGGTTCTTAGCGCTCTGGGAGGAGGACACAA
This sequence comes from Oncorhynchus nerka, assembly GCF_034236695.1. Taxonomy (NCBI): domain Eukaryota; kingdom Metazoa; phylum Chordata; class Actinopteri; order Salmoniformes; family Salmonidae; genus Oncorhynchus; species Oncorhynchus nerka. Next base: position 28,610,984 of record NC_088404.1, on the reverse strand, counting down.
TGGAGTTGTCAACCGTGATGGCGAGATCATGGAACGGGCAGTCCTTCCCCGGGAGGAAGAGCAGCTCCGTCTTGCCGAGGTTCAGCTTGAGGTGGTGATCCGTCATCCACACTGATATGTCTGCCAGACATGCAGAGATGCGATTCGCCACCTGGTCATCAGAAGGGGGAAAGGAGAAGATTAATTGTGTGTCGTCTGCATAGCAATGATAGGAGAGACCATGTGAGGTTATGACAGAGCCAAGTGACTTGGTGTATAGCGAGAATAGGAGAGGGCCTAGAACAGAGCCCTGGGGGACGCCAGTGGTGAGAGCGCGTGGTGAGAGACAGATTCTCGCCACGCCACCTGGTAGGAGCGACCTGTCAGGTAGGACGCAATCAAGCGTGGGCCGCGCCGGAGATGCCCAACTCGGAGAGGGTGGAGAGGAGGATCTGATGGTTCACAGTATCGAAGGCAGCCGATAGGTCTAGAAGGATGAGAGCAGAGGAGAGAGAGTTAGCTTTAGCAGTGCGGAGCGCCTCCGTGATACAGAGAAGAGAGCAGTCTCAGTTGAATGACTAGTCTTGAAACCTGACTGATTTGGATCAAGAAGGTCATTCTGAGAGAGATAGCGGGAGAGCTGGCCAAGGACGGCACGTTCAAGAGTTTTGGAGAGAAAAGAAAGAAGGGATACTGGTCTGTAGTTGTTGACATCGGAGGGATCGAGTGTAGGTTTTTTTCAGAAGGGGTGCAACTCTCGCTCTCTTGAAGACGGAAGGGACGTCCAGCGGTCAGGGATGAGTTGATGAGCGAGGTGAGGTAAGGAGAAGGTCTCCGGAAATGGTCTGGAGAAGAGAGGAGGGGATAGGGTCAGCGGGCAGGTTGTTGGGCGGCCGGCCGTCACAAGAGGATGTCATCTGGAGAGAGGGAGAAAGAGGTCAGAGCACAGGGTAGGGCAGTGTGAGCAGAACCAGCGGTGTCGTTTGACTTAGCAAACGAGGATCGGATGTCGTCGACCTTCTTTTTCAAAATGGTTGACGAAGTCATCTGCAGAGAGGGAGGAGGGGGAGGATTCAGGAGGGAGGAGAAGGTGGCAAAGAGCTTCCTAGGGTTAGAGGCAGATGCTTGGAATTTAGAGTGGAAGAAAGTGGCTTTAGCAGCAGAGACAGAAGAGGAAAATGTAGAGAGGAGGGAGTGAAAGGATGCCAGGTCCGCAGGGAGGCGAGTTTTCCTCCATTTCCGCTCGGCTGCCCGGAGCCTTGTTCTGTGAGCTCGCAATGAGTCGTCGAGCCACGGAGCGGGAGGGAGGACCGAGCCGGCCTGGAGGATAGGGGACATAGAGAGTCAAAGGATGCAGAAAGGGAGGAGAGGAGGGTTGAGGAGGCAGAATCAGGAGATAGGTTGGAGAAGGTTTGAGCAGAGGGAAGAGATGATAGGATGGAAGAGGAGAGAGTAGCGGGGGAGAGAGAGCGAAGGTTGGGACGGCGCGATACCATCCGAGTAGGGGCAGTGTGGGAAGTGTTGGATGAGAGCGAGAGGGAAAAGGATACAAGGTAGTGGTCGGAGACTTGGAGGGGAGTTGCAATGAGGTTAGTGGAAGAACAGCATCTAGTAAAGATGAGGTCGAGCGTATTGCCTGCCTTGTGAGTAGGGGGGAAGGTGAGAGGGTGAGGTCAAAAGAGGAGAGGAGTGGAAAGAAGGAGGCAGAGGAATGAGTCAAAGGTAGACGTGGGGAGGTTAAAGTCGCCCAGAACTGTGAGAGGTGAGCCGTCCTCAGGAAAGGAGCTTATCAAGGCATCAAGCTCATTGATGAACTCTCCGAGGGAACCTGGGGGCGATAAATGATAAGGATGTTAAGCTTGAAAGGGCTGGTAACTGTGACAGCATGGAATTCAAAGGAGGCGATAGACAGATGGGTAAGGGAGAAAGAGAGAATGACCATTTGGGAGAGATGAGGATCCCGGTGCCACCACCCCGCTGACCAGAAGCTCTCGGGGTGTGCGAGAACACGTGGGCGGACGAAGAGAGAGCAGTAGGAGTAGCAGTGTTATCTGTGGTGATCCATGTTTCCGTCAGTGCCAAGAAGTCGAGGGACTGGAGGGAGGCATAGGCTGAAATGAACTCTGCCTTGTTGGCCGCAGATCGGCAGTTCCAGAGGCTACCGGAGACCTGGAACTCCACGTGGGTCGTGCGCGCTGGGACCACCAGATTAGGGTGGCCGCGGCCACGCGGTGTGGAGCGTTTGTATGGTCTGTGCAGAGAGGAGAGAACAGGGATAGACAGACACATAGTTGACAGGCTACAGAAGAGGCTACGCTAATGCAAAGGAGATTGGAATGACAAGTGGACTACGCGTCTCGAATGTTCAGAAAGTTAAGCTTGGGTAGCAAGAATCTTATTGACTAAAATGATTAAAATGATACAGTACTGCTGAAGTAGGCTAGCTGGCAGTGGCTGCGTTGTTGACTTTGTAGGCTAGCTGGCAGTGGCTGCGTTGTTGACGCTACACTAATCAAGTCGTTCCGTTGGGTGTGATAGTATCTACAGTGCTGCTATTCGGGGGCTAGCTGGCTAGCTAGCAGTGTTGATTACGTTACGTTGCGTTAAAAGAACGACAATAGCTGGCTAGCTAACCTAGAAAATCGCTCTAGACTACACAATACCATACTTCCAAAGTTGTGGCAAAATGGGATAAGGACAACAAAGTCAAAGTATTGGAGTGGCCATGACAAAGCCCTGACCTCAATCCCATAGAAAATGTGTGGGCAGAACTGAAAAAGCGTGTGTGAGCAAGGAGGCCTACAAACCTGATTCAGTTACACAAGCTCTGTCAGGAGGAAGGGGCCAAAATTCACCCAACGTATTGTGGGAAGCTTGTGGAAGGCTACCTGAAACTTTTGACCCAAGTTAAACTATTTAAAGGCAATGCTACCAAATACTGATTGAGTGTATGTAAACTTCTGACCCATTGGGAATGTGATGAATGGAATAAAAGCTGGAATGAATCATTCTCTCTACTATAATTCTGACACTTCACATTCTTAAAAGTGGTGATCCTAACTGACCTAAGACAGGGAATTTTTACTAGGATTAAATGTCAGGAATTGTGAAAAACTGAGTTTAAATGTACTTGGCTAAGGTGTATGTAAACTTCCAACTTCAACTGTACATTGGTATTCATGTAATGTCTTGAACCTTGTCACATTTAAGTTTGATTTCAGCCTCAATGCACCTCAAAAAGATTATTTATAACATGTCCCAGAACCTAACAGAGCAGAACATACTGTAAATCATAAATACATTGTTATAATGATGTCATTATCCTCATAATATATTATAACTCCAACATCATTAGCTCATAATAGTGCAGGTCACTGGTCTTTGCAATTGCTTTATGATTTAAAGTGCATCGGAAAGTTTTCGGACCCCTTGACTTTTTCCACACTTTGTTGTGTTACAGCCTCATTCTAGAATGGATTAAATGTTTTTTTTCCCCCTCATCAATATACACACAATACCCCATAATGACAAAGCAAACATAATTTGTTTTGGTATACTTATATAAATAAGGTTTTTCTGTTTTTTTGCGGTGAATAAATTAGGTAAAATTCTGAAAACTTGTTTTCGCTTTGTCATTATGGAGTATTGTGCGTAGATTGATGAGGATTATTGTATTTTTAATCCATTTAAAAATAAGGCTATAGCGTATCAAAATGTGGAAAAAGTCAAGGGGTCTGAATACTTTCCAAATTATTTTAAAGATTAGACCTAAGAGAGTTATTTCATAAAGTGGATCCTTTCAGGCCATCAATTTACACATGCAAATATCACCTCTTGGTAAATGAAAGGCCACTTTTATACTCGAGGGAAAAGCAACCAGCTGGATATTACCTAGTTGAGTTGCAGTGACACCATCTTTACATCACTGGTCCAGTTTGTAAGTTTGGGCTTCAGCTGCTAAAATCTCTGTTTTTCTTCAGTGCCAAGGTGTTCGTCGAGAAGATATACATACACACTTTGTGTTACTAATCACCTGCTGTATCTGGTGGAATGAGGCACATATGGAGGCAGGCAGCGGCTCAGGCTTAGCCTCTCTCAATCTTATTAAAAATCTCCCATCCGTTAATAAGCTTAGTTTGATTTAATCCAGATTTTCCTTTCTGCTCCCCAAAACATGCAAATCTTGTTTTTGACTGTTTGAAAAAACAACCAAGATGAAGTGAGCATCGTGTAAGCAGGAAGTAGACTGCCTTTCTGCTAAGTGCGTAGGAGATCCTGAAAGAAAAGAGGAATCCATTTAGACGTATCGAATGCACGTGTTTTGGCAGACTGTTATTGCGGATAATTCAACATCAAACTCAACATCTTCAAGGATTTTCCATCATGAGAAGATCTGTCATGAATTATTATGTGACATCCCACTCATGTTCATGTCGATCACAAAAACCCTTGTAAAAAATACAATCTTGTCAGCTCAACAATCGAAGGCCATGTAGTATACTCCACTTCCACACTGAGGAATGCTGAGGGCCTCTCTATTCTTCAGTGAGAGCCATTGTCTCAAGCCTCAAGCCATCTGAGGAGCAGATCAAATCAAACTTTATTTGTCACGTGCAGAATTCAACAGGTGTAGTCCTTACCGTGAACATCTTACTTACAAGCCCTTAACCAAAAGGGCAGTTCAAGAAAGAGTTCAGAAAATATTTACCAAATAAACTAAAGTAAAAAACAAATAATTTTCAAACAGAAATTTGCATCCTGTAGCACAAACTCAAAAAAATTCTGGGACACTGTAAAGTCAATAAGAGCCCCTCCTCCAAGCTGCCCACTGCACTGAGCCTAGGAAACACTGGCACCACCGATAAATCCACTATAATCTGGAATTTCAATAAGCATTTTTCTACGGCTGGCCATGTTTTCCACCTGGCAACCCCTACCCCGATCAACAGCCCTCCACCACCACAGGAACTCGCCCAAGCCTCCCCATTTCCCCTTCATCCAAATCCAGATAGCTGAAGTTCTGAAAGAGCTACAAAATCTGGACCCCTACAAATCAGCCAGGCTAGACAATCTGGACCCTATCTTTCTAAAATGATCTGCCGAAATTGTTGGAATCCCTATTACTAGCCTGTTCAACCTCTCTTTCGTATCGTTTGAGATTCACAAAGATTGGAAAGCTGCCGCGGTTATCCCCCTCTTCAAAGGGGGAGACACTCTAGACCCAAACTGCTACAGACCTATACAGACCTATATAAGTTAACAAACAGATTTCCGACCATTTCGAATTCCACCGTACCTTCTCCACTATGCAATCTGGTTTCAGAGCTGGTCATGGGTGCACCTCAGCCACGCTCAAGGTCCTAAACGATATCATAACCGCCATCGATAAGAGACATTACTGTGCAGATGTATTCATCGACCTGGCCAAGGCTTTCGACCACATTCTTATCGGCAGAATCAACAGCCTTGGTTTTTCAAATGATTGCCTCGCCAGGTTCACCGACTACTTCTCTGATATAGTTCAGTGTCAAATCGGAGGGCCTGTTTTCCGGACCTCTGGCAGTCTCTAAGGGGGTGCCACAGGGTTCAATTCTCGGGCCGATTCTCTTCTCTGTATACAAATAAAATAAAATGTTATTTGTCACATACACAGTTTTAGCAGATGTTAATGCGAGTGTAGCGAAATGCTTGTGCTTCTAGTTCCGACAATGCAGTAATAACCAACGAGTAATCTAACTAACAATTCCAAAACTACTACATTATACACACAAGTGTAAAGGGATAAAGAATATGTACATAAATATATGTGAATGAGTGATGGTACAGACCAGCATAGGCAAGATGCAGTAGATGGTATCGAGTACAGTATATACATATGAGATGAGTATGTAAACAAAGTGGCATAGTTTAAAGTGGCTAGTGATACATGTATTACATAAAGATGCAGTAGATGATATAGAGTACAGTATATACGTAGACATATTAGATGAATAATGTAGGGTATGTAAACATTATATTAAGTAGCATTGTTTAAAGTGGCTAGTGATATATTTTACATTAATTCCCAATATTAAAGTGGCTGGAGTTGAGTCAGTGTGTTGGCAGCAGCCACTCAATGTTAGTGGTGGCTGTTTAACAGTCTGATGGCCTTGTGATAGAAGCTGTTTTTTAGTCTCTCGGTCCCAGCTTTGATGCACCTGTACTGACCTCGCCTTCTGGATGATAGCGGGGTGAACAGGCAGTGGCTCGGGTGGTTGTTGTCCTTGATTATCTTTATGGCCTTCCTGTGACATCGGGTGGTGTAGGTGTCCTGGAGGGCAGGTAGTTTGCCCCCGGTGATGCGTTGTGCGGACCTCACTACCCTCTGGAGAGCCTTACGGTTGTGGGCGGAGCAGTTGCCGTACCAGGCGGTGATACAGCCCGACAGGATGCTCTCGATTGTGCATCTGTAGAAGTTTGTGAGTGCTTTTGGTGACAAGCCACATTTCTTCAGCCTCCTGAGGTTGAAGAGGCGCTGCTGCGCCTTCTTCACGATGCTGTCTGTGTGGGTGGACCAATTCAGTTTGTCTGTGATGTGTACGTCAAGGAACTTAAAACGTACTACCCTCTCCACTGCTGTTCCATCGATGTGGATAGGGGGGTGTTCCCTCTGCTGTTTCCTGAAGTCCACAATCATCTCCTTAGTTTTGTTGACGTTGAGTGTGAGGTTATTTTCCTGACACCACACTCCGAGGGCCCTCACCTCCTCTCTGTAGGCCGTCTCGTCGTTGTTGGTAATCAAGCCTACCACTGTTGTGTCGTCCGCAAACTTGATGATTGAGTTGGAGGCGTGCGTGGCCACGCAGTCGTGGGTGAACAGGGAGTACAGGTGAGGGCTCAGAACGCACCCTTGTGGGGCCCCAGTGTTGAGGATCAGCGGGGTGGAGATGTTGTTACCTATCCTCACTACCTGGGGGCGGCCCGTCTGGAAGTCCAGTACCCAGTTGCACAGGGCGGGGTCGAGACCCAGGGTCTCGAGCTTGATGATGAGTTTGGAGGGTACTATGGTGTTAAATGCTGAGCTGTAGTCGAGGAACAGCATTCTCACATAGGTATTCCTCTTGTCCAGATGGGTTAGGACAGTGTGCAGTGTGGTTGAGATTGCATCGTCTGTGGACCTATTTGGGCAGTAAGCAAATTGGAGTGGGTCTAGGGTGTCAGGTAGGGTGGAGGTGATATGGTCCTTGACTAGTCTCTCAAAGCACTTCATGATGATGGAAGTGAGTGCTACGGGGCGGTAGTCGTTTAGCTCAGTTACTTTAGCTTTCTTGGGAACAGGAACAATGGTGGCCCTCTTGAACTATGTGGGAACAGCAGACTGGGATAGGGATTGATTGAATATGTCCGTAAACACACCAGCCAGCTGGTCTGCGCATGCTCTGAGGGCGCGGCTGGGGATGCCGTTTGGGCCTGCAGCCCTGCGAGGGTTAACACGTTTAAATGTTTTACTCACCTCGGCTGCAGTGAAGGAGAGTCCGCATGTTTTGGTTGCGGGCTGTGTCAGTGGCACTGTATTGTCCTCAAAGCTGGCAAAAAAGTTATTTCGTCTGCTTGGGAGCAAGGCATCCTGGTCCGTGACTGGGGTGGTTTTCTTTTTGTTATCCGTGATTGACTGTAGACCCTGCCACATACCTCTTGTGTCTGAGCCGTTGAATTGCAATTCTACTTTGTCTCTATATTGACGCTTAGATTGTTTGATTGCCTTGCGGAGGGAATAGCTACACTGTTTGTATTCGGTCATGTTTCGGGTCACCTTGCCCTGATTAAAAGCAGTGGTTCGTGCTTTCAGTTTCACACGAATGCTGCCATCAATCCACGGTTTCTGGTTTGGGAATGTTTTAATCGTTGCTATGGAATTGACATCTTCAACGCACGTTCTAATGAACTCGCTCACCGAATCAACGTATTCGTCAATGTTGGTGTCTGTCGCTGCTGGTGATTCTCTGATCCACCTCTACACAGACGACACCATTCTGTATACCTCTGGCCCTTCTTTGGACACTGTGTTGACTAACCTCCAGACGAGCTTCAATGCCATACAACTCTCCTTCCGTGGCCTCCAACTGCTCTTAAATGCAAGTAAAACTAAATGCATACTCTTCAACTGATCACTGCCCGCACCTGTCCTCCCATCCAGCATAACTACTCTGAACGGTTCTGACGTAGAATATGTGGACAACTACAAATACCTAGGTGTCTGGTTAGACTGTAAACTCTCCTTCCAAACTCACATTAAGCATCTCTAACCAAAATTAAATCCAGAATTGGCTTCCGATTTCACAACAAAGCATCCTTCACTCATGCTGCCAAACATACCCTCGTAAAACTGACCATCTTACCGATCCTTGACTTCAGCGATGTCATTTACAAAATAGCCTCCAACACTCTACTCAACAAATTGGATGGTGTTAAATGGGGCGGCAGCGTAGCCTAGTGGTTAGAGTGTTGGACTAGTAACCGGAAGGTTGCAAGTTCAAACCCCCAAGCTGACAAGGTACAAATCTGTCGTTCTACCCCTGAACAGGCAGTTAACCCACTGTTCCTAGGCTGAATAAGAATTTGTTCTTAACTGACTTGCCTAGTTAAATAAAGGTTAAAAAAAATCACAGTGTCATCCATTTTGTCACCAAAGCCCCATATAATACTCACCACTTTGACCTGTACACTCTCGTTGGCTGGCCATCGCCTCATACTCATCGCCAAACCCACTGGCTCCAGGTCATCTACAAGTCTCTGCTAGGTAAAGCCCCGCCTTATCTCAGCTCATTGGTCACCATAGCAGCACCCACCCGTAGCACGCGCTCCAGCAGGTATATCTCACTGGTCACCCCCAAAGCCAATTCTTCCTTTGGCCGCATTTCCTTCCAGTTCTCTGCTGCCAATGATTGGAAAGAACTGCAAAAATCACTGATGCTGGAGACTCATATCTCCCTCATTAGCATTAAGCACCCGCTGTCAGAGCAGCTCACAGATCACTGCACCTGTACATAGCCCATCTGTAAATAGTACATCCAACTTCCTCTTCCCCGTACTGTATTTATTTATTTATCTTGCTCCTTTGCACCCCAGTATCTCTACTTGCACATTCATCTTCTGCACATCTACCATTCCAGTGTTTAATTGCTATATTGTAATTACTTCACTACCATGGCCTATTTATTGCCTTTACCTCCCTTACCTTACCTAATTTGCACATACTGCATATAGACTTTTTCTACTGTATTATTGACTGTATGTTTGTTTATTCCATGTGTAACTCTGTGTTGTTGTATGTGTCGAACTGCTTTGCTTTATCTTGGCCAGGTCGTAGTTGTAAATGAGAACTTCTTATCAACTAGCCTACCTGGTTAAATAAAGGTGATTTTTTTTTAAAGTAACACAATTAAATAACAAGGCTACGAGGCTACAGTATGTACAGGTGGTACCGGTACAGAGTCAATGTGCGGGGGTACAGGTTAGTCGAGGTAATTTGTACATGTAGGTAGGAGTGAAGTGACTATGCATAGATAATAAACAGCGAGTAGCAGCAGTGTAAAAAACATTTGGAGGGGGGATGTCAATGTAAATTGTCCGGTGGCCGGATTAACTGTTCATCATTCTTATGGCTTGTGGGTAGAAGCTGTTAAGGAGCCTTTTGGTCCTAGACTTGGCACTCTGAACCCACTTGCCGTGCAATAGCAGAGAGAACAGTCTATGACTTCGTGACTGGAGTCTTTGACAATTGTGGGTCTTTCCTCTGACACTGCTTAGTATATAGGTCCTGGAAGGCAGATCCCGCCATGGGTAGAGAGTGAAGTGAAGGAAAATTATCTGTCTCAAACCAGAGGCGCTCTGGGGGTTTAATTTACATGAGTAGTGTATTTTTTTGGTCCCCCCTGAGTGTGATGGATCGTTCCCCAGACCCTGAAGGAATGGAATGCATCAGTTAATTTGTTTTCCTCGGACAAAGCCATGGAGTACGTCTCGGCTCCCGGCTCCCGGCTCCCGGCACCCCATCCCCTTTCTCTTCCCAACATCCACTAGGCACACTGTCTTGAGCTACCCTCACATCTTTAAAATATTCCCTTACCTTATTTCTCTTATTTTTGATTATGTCTATGCTACCTTTCCTTATTTCTTTCCTTTCAATGATCAGACGTTTTTCCCTGGCCAAGTGACCTGACCATAAAGAACTCCTGGTCCTAGAGACAGTATATGATACACGACAATAGAACATTCACACTGGACCTTGCTAATCTTTAGACAAAGGGTTCTATTCAGACTTGAGATAAGTTGACTTAACATTTTTTTTATTTCACCTTTATTTAACCAGGTAGGCCAGTTGAGAACAAGTTAATCATTTACAACTGCGACCTGGCAAAGATAAAGCAAAGAGGTTCGCCACATACAACAACACAGAGTTACACATGGAATAAACAAACATACAGTCAATAATACAGTAGAAAAAAAAGGATATATACAGTGTGTGCAAATGAGGTAAGATAAGGGAGGTAAGGCAATTAAATAGGCCATAGTGGCGAGGTAATTACGATATAGCAATTAAACACTTGAGTGATAGATGTGCAGAAGATGAATGTGCAAGTAGAGATACTGGGGTGCAAAGGAGCAAAATAAATAAATAAGTACAGTTTAGGGATGAGGTAGTTGGATGGGCTGTTTACAGATGGGCTATGTACAGGTGCAATGATCTGTGAGCTGCTCTGACAGCTGGTGCTTGAAGTTAATGAGGGAGATAAGAGTCTACAGCTTCAGTGATTTTTGCAGTTCGTTCCAGTCATGGTCTTAATTCAACACATTTTTACTTAAATCCATGTTTTAATGACTTAGGTCCATGTTAAGTCTACTTATCTTAAGTTGTAATCGGGCACTAACTGAATAACCTTATGAATGTCAGCCAACTCTCTGCATATCATGTGTACTGTTTTTCAATGGTCACTACATTATACCAAGGCCAGTACCTATAGGCACTATCTCTATGGCTGCTGACGACATCTGGCATGAGGCATGATTAAAGGGAATGGGCCAGGTCGATACTGGAGGATTCCAATCCCCACGGGAGCTCAATTGAACACTAACACAAGTCTTTGGCACATTCCAAAGCCTCTCCTTTAGAGTTAGATTTGCAGCAGAGGACCAGCCAATCTGTAAATATGGATGTATAATACTGGGCAGGATCCATTAGGCATCCACACACTAAGTGAAAAGAACTATGGGAGGGGAAGAGCCGAGGACAAAGGAAATATCTCCTGATATTTCTTATATAAGTATTATTTAAGTATTATTTAATGACAAAATGGCTTTGTTTGTCATCTCAATGACAGCTCTGGAAATGAGCACTCTCCAATGCTTGGTTGTCAGACCTGCAAATCTTCCTCCTCTTGAGACAGGTCTTGGATTTGAAATACACCTGTAGCCTCGCATGCTACTGGGGCTGGTATAGGCACAATTATTAGGCCCTGCTTGTCTGCATTGCAGACTGACAAATCACACACATATCTGTTAACACTGCATTCATGCTTTGATGATGATGATGAGGATGATATTATCGTATGTTATACTCAATGCACACTTTGCCCTACAAAATGTATGAAACCTTCTTCCCCTCTCATCTTGAGGTATTGTGACTGTTTCTTGAACATGGGTCATCATTGTATTTGACATTCATAGTCAGCAACACTACTAAAGAAAGTGTCTATAGGCACTAAATCACAAAGTAAGTTTAAATCACAACTTTTAATAGCTTAATGTTTACTTTCTAGCTACCCACTTTAAAATGAAGTTTTAGCCATTGTGATGTTATCTCAGTGAATGTAAAGTGTTGGCCTGCTGTTGGTCCCATGTTTCATGTGCTGAAATAAAATAAATTCCCAGAAATTTCTCAAATTTTATGCACAAATTTGTTAACATCCCTGTCAGTGAGCATTTCTCCTTTGCTGAGATATTCTATCCACCTGGCAGGTGTGGCATATCAAGAAGCTGATTAAACAGCATGATCATTATACATGTGCACCTTGTGCTGGGACAATACAAGTCCACTCTAAAATGTGCAGTTTTGTCACAAAAACAATGCTATAGATGTCTCAAGTTTTGAGGGAAATGCAATCGGCATGCTGACTGCAGGAATGTCCACCAGAGCTGTTGCCAGAGAATTTAGTGATCATTCATCTACCATAAGCTGCCACTAACATCGTTTTAGACAATTTGGCCAATCGGCCACACAATCGTACACCACGTGTAACCACAACAGCCCAGGACCTCCACATCCAGCTTCTTCACCTGTGGGATCGTCTGAGACCAGCCACCAAGACAGCTGATGAAATTCAGGAGAATTTCTGTCTGTAATAAATCCCTTTTGAGGGGAAAAACTCATGCTGATTGGCTGGGTCTGGCTCCCCAGTGGGTGGGCCTTTGTCCTCTCAGTCCCATCCATGGCTCCGCCCCTGCTCTGATTTCATATGAACTGTAACCCAGTACAATCTTTAAAATTGTTGCATGTTGCGTTTATATTTTTGTTGAGTATATTTGAAGGAACATAATGTTCAGACCAGTACCCTGTTACAAACAAATGTGTTGCATAGACTATAGGGGAAACTAAGTTAAGATTGAATGACCTCTCAGATAGAATATTACTAAAAGATTTAGATGGACAAATATGAAAATAATGAATGTTTGTTTTCTCCAGGAAGACATTGTGTTAATGGCTATGAGCTCATTGGCAGTTCAGAAGTTCATTACTTATTCATTTACTTTTTTTATAGGAAGATCATATTTTACAGCTTGGTGGAATCAGTTTAGCACATCTATATTTCAGTTCTAAAATTAGGCCAATTTCACATATAAGCTCTATTCTATGGCCATGAACCGCCAGAAAACACTAAGAGACATGGGCTTAATGAATATAGGTAGAAATGTGCTCTTGCTCAAAAAGGCCTATGCAGTGTGCATTTTCCTAATGAAGACTTGCATCTGAGATTAATAGGAACAACTCCTTAATTTTCTCCCTGGCCCTCAAAATAGCTAGCACTTCCATTCTCATCCTTCCATTTGTTGTCGAATAAAGAGCATCCATAAGAGGAGACCTCTATATTTCTCTCAGTGGAAGAGGTCTCTCCTTCAGGGCTTTATTGTATTTTCAGGGAGATCAAAATTAAAAAGGGAGATTTTCCTTCAGCGTGAATGGGAGAACATACCTGAGAGCTAGGAAGAGCCCTAAACAGCCCAAGCATACAGCCTCTTTCCCAAGAGAAGGATAAAAGCAGAGCAGAGGAGCAGGCATAGTGAAATGAGTGTCTGATCATGGTACAGGTATCAGGGCCCCCCCAGGGGCCATCTGACCTCTGCTCCTCCCCATCATGGGTCTCCCAGGAGTATCAGACTGGGTGAGGAAAGAGGAGAAAGCAGCCTGGTGTGCAATAGGGGGGAAAACAGAGAACATATAAAGTGGGGCAAAAAAGTATTTAGTCAGCCACCAATTGTGCAAGTTCTCCCACTTAAAAAGATGAGAGAGGCCTGTAATTTTCATCATAGGTACACTTCAACTCTGACAGGCAAAATGAGAAAATAAAATCCAGAAATCACATTGTAGGATTTTTAATGAATTCATTTGCAAATTATGGTGGAAAATAAGTATTTGGTCACCTAGAAAAAAAGCAAGATTTCTGGCTCTCACAGACCTGTAACTTCTTCTTTAAGAGGCTCCTCTGTCCTCCACTCATTACCTTTATTAATGGCACCTGTTTGAACTTGTTATCAGTATAAAAGACCTGTCCACAACCTCAAACAGTCACACTCCTAACTCCACTATGGCCAAGACCAAAGAGCTGTCAAAGGACACCAGAAACAAAATGGTAGACCTGCACCTGGCTGGGAAGACTGAATCTGCAATAGGTAAGCAGCTTGGTTTGAAGAAATCAACTGTGGGAGCAATTAGGAAATGGAAGACATACAAGACCACTGATAATACAAGACCACTGATAATCTCCCTCGATCTGGGGCTCCATGCAAGATCTCACCCCGTGGGGTCAAAATGATCACAAGAACAGTGAGCAAAAATCCATGAACCACAAAGGGGGGACCTAGTGAATGACCTGCAGAGAGCTGGGACCAAAGTAACAAAGCCTACCATCAGTAACACACTACGCCACCAGGGACTCAAATCCTGCAGTGCCAGAGGTGTCCCCCTGCTTAAGCCAGTACATGTCCAGGCCCGTCTGAAGTTTTCTAGAGAGCATTTGGATGATCCAGAAGAAGATTGGGAGAATTTCATATGGTCAGATGAAACCAAAATATAACTTTTTGGATCAAAACTCAACTCGTTGTGTTTGGAGGACAAAGAATGCTGAGTTGCATCCAAAGAACACCATACCTACTGTGAAGCATGGGGGTGGAAACATCATGCTTTGGGGCTGTTTTTCTGCAAAGGGGCCAGGACGACTGATCCGTGTAAAGGAAAGAATGAATGGGGCCATGTATCGTGAGATTTTGAGTGAAAACCTCCTTCCATCAGCAAGGGCATTGAAGATGAAACGTGGCTGGGTCTTTCAGCATGACAATGATCCCAAACACACCGCCCGGGGAACGAAGGAGTGGCTTCGTAAGAAGCATTTCAAGGTCCTGGAGTTGTCTAGCCAGTCTCCAGATCTCAACCCCATAGAAAATCTTTGTAGGGAGTTGAAAGTCCGTGTTGCCCAGCAACAGCCCCAAAACATCACTGCTCTAGAGGAGATCTTCATGGAGAAATGGGCCAAAATACCAGCAACAGTGTGTGAAAACCTTGTGAAGACTTACAGAAAACGTTTGACCTCTGTCATTGCCAACAGGGTATATAACAAAGTATTGAGATAAACTTTTGTTATTGACCAAATACTTATTTTACACCATAATTTGCAAATAAATTCATTAAAATCCTACAATGTGTTTTGTTTTGTACTTTTTTGATGATGAAAATTACAGGCCTCTCTCATCTTTTTAAGTGGGAGAACTTGCACAATTGGTGGCTGACTAAATACTTTTTGCCCCACTATATATGCATATTATTATTAGTATTGGATAGAAACCACTCTGAAGTTTCTAAAACTGTTTGAATGATGTCTGTGAGTATAAACGTTAATAATCGATCAAATTGTAGACGGGTCTATCTGTGTTTAATACAGGAAGACAACAAACCATGCTACTTTTCACATCTTGCGCAACTCTCAACAGTGTTACGCAGTTCCTAGATGGCCTACTTCTTCATTGCACAAATTAATAACCTCAACCAAATTCCAGAGACTGGTGACATCCAGTGAACGCGGTAGGAACTGAAAACCAGTTCCTAAGAAATATTGTTTGCCAACGAGAATCCCACTGAACAGACAGAGACCTAAAAAATAAATTCTGAACGGTTAGTCCTCTGGGTTTTTCCTGCTACATAAGTTCTGTTACACTCACAGAGATGATTCAAACAGTTTTAGAAACGTCAGAGTGTTTTCTATCCACATATACTAATAATATGCATATCTTATATTCTTGGCATGAGTAGCAGGAGGTTGAAATTGGGCACATCACCAGAAGAACAGAGGGGGAGTAGGATAAGGGTACGGCTAAAGGCTAAAATAACTGGTCATCTAGAACGTTCAGAACAGAGCGTAAAAGGAGCAGATTTCTGGGCACGGTAGAATAGATTCAAGGCATAATGTACAGACGAAGGTATGGTAGGATGTGGTTACAGTGAAGGTAAACCTGTGCATAGAGGGATGGTGAAAGAGATATTGTTCCTAGAAATACCATTTAGACCAGGTGACGTCACCGCATGCGTGTAATAATGTGCATATTTATATCCAGAAAATACTCATATTAAACATTGATAAAAGATGCAAGTGTTATTCACAGAATTAAAGATAGACTTATCCTCTAAGCAACTGCTGTGTCAGATTTATAAAAAACTTTACTTAAAAAGCATAATGTGAGAACGGCGCTCAGAACCCAATCCAGCCAAATAAAATTCTGCCATTTTGGAGACAACAGCAGTTAGAGAAACCACTCTAAATATTCACTTACCTTTGATAATCTTCATCAAAAGGCACTCCCAGGAATCCCCATTCGACAATAAATGACTGATTTGTTCCATAAAGTTCCCTAAAGTTCCATAAAAGCCCATCATATAGCCACTTGTTGTTAGCGTGTTCAGCCCAGTAATCCATCTTCATGAGGCGCGAGTACTTCCTCCAGACAAAAACTCGAAAGGTTCTGTTACAGTCCGTAGAACCAAGTCAAATGATGTATACAATCAATCTTTAGGATGTTTTTAACATAAATCATCAATAAGGTTCCAACTGGAGAATTTCATTGTCTGAAGGAAAGCAATGCAACGAGAGAAAACTCTGTTGGGAGCGCGCGTCATGAGACCAAGGCTCTCTGCCAGACCACTCAATCATTGAGCTCTCATGAGCCCCTCCTTTATAGTAGAATCCTCAAGACGGTGACATCTAGTGGAAGCACTAGGAAGTGCAACCTCATCCATATCTGACTGTGGCACTGTTTTGAAAATTAATTTCTCACTTCCTGTTTGGATTTTTTCTGAGGTTTTTGCCTGTCATATGAGTTCTGTTATACTCACAGACATTATTCAAACAGTTTTATAAACTTCAGAGTGTTTTCTATCCAATACTAATAATACTATGCATATATTAGCATCTGGGACAGAGTAGGAGGCAGTTCAGTCTGGGCACGCTATTCATCCAAAAGTGAAAATGCTGCCCCCTATCCCAAAAAGGTTTTAAAAGAAAAAATTTAGAGCGATATTTCCAGTCACATCATGCCCACTTTGACGAAACATATCCGCCACAAAGCAACCTCAGAAAAAACAAAATAGCCCAACTCAAAGGACAGTTCAAAGGAGAACAACAAATGATGGACAGATATAGCACTGTTGCAGAGAAAACGACAAAGGCAACATGTGAGATTGCTTGGATACTCGCGAGAAACAAAAAGGCCTAAACAGATGCAAAGATTGCCAAAGAATGTTTTTTGGCCGGAGCCAAAATATTGTTTGATGATTTTACGAACAATGGAGCTATTTTAAAGCAAATTCAGGGACTGCAACTCTCAGACTCGACCATAACAAGATTCATAGAAGACATTGGCGACGACATCGGTAAGCAACTGATTACTGACATATCCATGGCGCTAAGTTTTAGTATTGCGCTTCATGAAAGCACTGATGTAAGTGACATTGCCCAATAATGTGTTCGGGTCCTCTTCCCTCAAAACGAGTCATTCAGAGAGGAACTTTTATGTTTACTGCCCCTTCAGGGACAAACACAAGGAGAGGATATTCTGAATGCCCTTGTTACGTTTTTTTGCTGATAATTATATTGACTGGTCAAATCTGACCGTGCCACAAACATGCAAGGGAAGGTGAAAGGACTCAACAATGAACACTGTGAAACAAAAGCAGTGAAACAGACTGACCAATGCACACCTGGATTGCCTCACAAGGATAGAAAAAATGGACTATACATTTAGAATTAATTCAGTCAAGGAGAATAAGGGACATTTTCGCTCATCCAACTACTGAGGTAACCCTTAATTTGGGTCTTTTACATGTGATGTAGCCTATTTGATGTGTGTATGTATATATTTGTGATGTGCTGTACACCAAATAAATTGCATGTGCTCTATTGCTCTCAATTTGCTCTCAATTGATAATATTGGAAGAAAAAGTACAACAAATTAAAGATCTGTATGATTGTCTCAACCCAAAGTGTCCCCCTTACAAAAAATAGTGAGTAACACTGTCTTAAAGTAATGATGGACTGTCATTTCTCTTTTCTTGTTCTTGCCATAATATGGACTTGGTATTTTACCAAATGGGGCTCTCTTCTGTATACCACCCCTACCTTGTGACAACACAACTTATTGGATGTGTGTGAGAGAGAGGCAACAAACCCAGATAGCACAGATACCTCTTCCCAACGGATGTATACATGATGCAACAGGAAGATGTTGTTAAGACATCGCTTGCTAATTGGCAAGGTGTCTGACAGATGCATTTTGAATACCTACATTCTAAATTCTACAGTAAAAAAAATAATCTAACATGGTAGCAAGGAGATTCAATGCCAGGGTCGCCATGGCGTTTCCTCTGTGTGCATGCTCAGTTCTATTCAAGGTAATTTAGCACAAAACCTATTGAGGGGAGCGAGACACAACAGTTTGCCTGTTTAAAAGCATTGTACTATGAAGGAAAAATGTAGTCTTTGATAGACTCTTATTCAATGTTCAGAGGACAATCTAAATTAGCTCAGCCAGAGTAGCCAAAATATAGAAGAGGCATAGAAAGGTGTGCCAATTAAAAAAATAAATCACAGCAATATGCAACTCCATAATCGGTAAGTGTTGTTTAGCAGATAAAGAAGATTGGCCAGGGTTTAGTTTTATCAATAAATTAAAGTGCTTACCCTTTCTAGCGCAGGTGTTCCGCTAGCGGAACCCCTCGACAACATTCTGCTGAAAAGGCAGCGGGCGAAATTCAAAAATATTTTTATAATTCAAAAAAATTCATATAATAATTTTATATGTAACTTTCACACATTAACAAGTCCAATAAAGCAAATGAAAGATAAACATCATATTCTCCCCATCGTGTCCGATTTAAAAAATGCTTTACAGCGAAAGCATAACATATGATTATGTTAGGTCATAGCCAAGTCAAAAAAACACAACCATTTTTCCAGCCAACGATAGGAGTCACAAAAAGCAGAAATATAGATAAAATGAATTACTAACCTTTGATGATCTTCATCAGATGACACTCATAGGACATCATGTTAGACAATACATGTTTGTTTTGTTCGATAATGTGCATATTTATATCCGAACATTTCAGTTTACATTGGCGCGTTACGTGCAGTAATGTTTTGATTCCAAAACATCCGGTGATTTTGCAGAAATACTCATAATAAACATTGATAAAAGATACAACTGTTGTTCACAGAATTAAAGATAGACTTCTCTTTAATGCAACCGCTGTGTCAGATTTTTAAAAACTTTTCGCAAAAAGCATAATCTGGGAACGGCGCTCAGAGCCCAATCCAGCCAGAGAAGTATCAGCCATTTTGGAGTCAACAGAAGTTAGAAATAACACTATAAATATTCACTTACCTTTGATGATCTTCATCAGAAGGCACTCCCAGGAATCCCAGTTCGACAATAAATGACTGATTTGTTCCATAAAATTAAATAAAGTCCATCATTTATGTCCAAATAGGCACTTGTTGTTAGCGTGTTCTGCCCAGTAATCCATATTCATAAGGCTCGAGCACTTCGTCCAGACAAAAACTCGAAAGGTTCCGTTACAGGTCGTAGAAACAAGTGAAACGATGTATGGAATCAATCTTTAGGATGTTTTTAACATAAAACATCAATAATGTTCCAACCAGAGAATTCCTATTTCTGAAGAAAAGCACTGGAACAAGAGCTAACTCTGTTGAGAGCGCGTCACGAGCCTGAGACACTCTGCCAGACACTGACTCAAACAGGTCTCATGAGCCCCTCCTTTATAGTAGAATCCTCAAACCAATTTCTAACGACGGTTGACATCTAGAGAAAGCCGTAGGAAGTGCAACTTGACTCCAAGTGTATTCGGTAGGCCAAGCTTTGAAAAACTACAAACCTCAGATATCCCACTCCCTGGTTGGATTTTTCACAGGTTTTCGCTGCCATATGAGTTCTGTTATCCTCTAGTGACTCCCCATCCCGCGTGCGGGAGCGTAGTCATCGACGGACACTAATTAGCATAACGCAACAGACAAATATTCCTAGAAAATATTCCTATTCATGAAAATCACAAGGAAATATATTGAGACACAGCTTAGCCTTTTGTTATTCACCCTGTCATCTCATATTTTCAAAATATGCTTTACAGCCAAAGCTAGACAAGCATTTGTGTAAGTTTATCGATAGCCTAGCATAGCATTTTGTCCAGCTAGCAGCAGGTAACTTGGTCACGGAAATCAGAAAAGCAATCAAATTAAATTGTTTACCTTTGATGAGCTTCGGATGTTTCCACTCAGGAGACTCCCAGTCAGATAGCCCATGTTCCTTTATTCCAAAAATATTATTTTTGTAAGCGAAATAGCTTCGTTTGTTCTTCACGTTTGGCTGAGAAATCGCCCAGAAATTGCAGTCACGAAAACGCCGAAAAATATTCCAAATTAGCTCCATAATATTGGCAGAAACATGGCAAACGTTGTTTATAATCAATCCTAAAGGTGTTTATCAAATAACTATTCTATAATATATCCACCGGGACAATTGGTTTTTCAGTAGGACCGATTGGAATAATGGCTACCTCTGTATTTTACGCGATCACCCTGGGTGCCATCAGGTGACTAGTTGCGCAATGTAGCCGCTTACGGGTATTCTTCAACATAAATGCGTAAAACTACGTCACAATGCTGTAGACACCTTGGGGAATACGGAGAAAAAGTAATCTGGTTGATAGCCCATTCACTGCTCAATAGGGACGCATTGGAACGCAGAGCTTTCAAAAGATGAGTCACGTCCGGATTGGATTTTTCTCAGGCTTTCGCCTGCAATATCAGTTCTGTTATACTCACAGACAATATTTTTACAGTTTTGGAAACTTTAGAGTGTTTTCTATCCTAAGCTGTCAATTATATGCATATTCTAGTAACTTGTCCTGAAAAAACATCACGTTTACTACGGGAACGTTATTTTTCCAAAAATGAAAATACTTCCCCCTAGTCACAAAAGGTTATTAACCTCTTAGAGCTCCCCCTACTTTGTGCAATTTCCGCCTGAAGACATACCCAAATCTAACAGCCTGTAGCTCAGGCACAGAACCAAGGATATGCATATTCTTGGTACCATTTGAAAGAAAACACTCTGACGTTTGTGTAAATGTGAATTGAATGTAGGAGAATATAACACAATAGATCTGGTTTAGATAAAACAATGGAAAAAAACATCCTTTTTTATTTTTATTTTTGTATCATCATCTTTAAAATGAACAAGATATAACAAACAATTCAGATAGGATGATGGGGACAATTTCAGTGAAAAATATAAGAGGGCAACAGTACTTGTGCAAACTTTCAGAATGATAACTTCCAAATTGGGTGTGCTACATGACATTTATCATGAAGTCACCCAGGTGTCCCACACAAGCAGCCCAAATGTACCCAAGTGGCCAAATTGGTGAAGGTATACGTTTTGAAACAAATAACTATGTACAAACACCCCTCCCCCCCAAAAAAAAAATTAATGGAGAAAAATAAATGAAACAATTTTTGGGAGGGAAAAAATATAATTATTGATAAAAAAATATGAAGGAAAAAATATATATATATACATTTACAAAATAACATGGGTAACTATTTACACACTTGGGTAACTATTTACACACTTTCAATATTCAGTCCTCTATCAAATCTATTTATATAGCCCCAGCCTAAAACCCCAAACAGCAAGCAATGCAGGTGTAGAAGCACGGTGGCTAGGAAAAACTCCCTAGAAAGGCAAAAACCTAGGAAGAAACCTAGAGAGGAACCAGGCTATGAGGGTTGGCCAGTCCTCTTCTGGCTGTGCCGGGTGGAGATCACAGTGGTTGTAGAGGGTGCAACAGGACAGCACCTCAAGAGTAAAAATGAACAGTTTAGGGTTCCATAGCCGCAGGCAGAACAGTTGAAACTGGAACAGCAGCAAGGCCCGGTGGACTGGGGACAGCAAGGAGTCAGCATGCCAGGTAGTCCTGACGCATGGTCCTAGGGCTCAGGTCCTCCGAGAGAGAGAAAGAGAGAATTAGAGAGAGCATACTAGAAATTCACACAGGACACCGGATAAAACTCCCATTCGGAGTCAGTGTCACTGTGAAAGAAAATGTTCAGTTAGAATAGTTTCACATATGAGCCCTTATTCAACAGGTATAATAAACAGATATATACTGTATATGGAGTACAGGGAACATAAGATTGAATATATTATTATGACCTGCTAGATCTACTGTCTCTTTTATATTATGACAGACCAGCTAGATCTACTGTCTTTATTATATTACAACAGACCAGCTGTATCTACGGTCTCCATTTCACTTTGGCCATTGTTGTGGGCCTGCCCTCCCCTCAACAGCCTCAAATAAGCTATTTCATGTGGGTTGAGGCATCTCACATTTCATGACATTACATGTTTATATATTGCTTCTAAAATTAAAAAGAAAATCACAAATAATATTTTGTATTATTAATTTCAAAACAATGGCATTAGCATGATAAGAACTTACCAGTCCAAAACGATGTACTCTCCCGTTGAAAAAATATTCCTCCACAATTGCTAAATGAATCGTCCTACAACAATCTCTGTCTCACCTTCCCAATCAATTTATTCTAAAATTGTGTGTACATTTGTATATCTAGACTTAGATTTAGCTTTCCCTGACTTAGTCGCCAAACTGACTGATATATAAACAGCTGAATCTGCGCGTTTACCAAACAATGCAGTGCGTAATATGTGTTTCTCCTTCCGGTATGAAACTTCAATAGCGAATGACTCTCTTTACGCTGGAGCTTACTACATTGGTTGGTCTTGCAACACATAAACTTGACCTATTGCCGTTTACCTCAGCTCATCTACCCAGCTAGATTTCAAGACGATCAGTGGTCATTGGGCAATCAACGAAACAGCAGGCAAATCATTGGTGCACAATGATGTCATGACTTGTTGTCTTCAAATCGGTTTCTTTCAGTCAATACCTCCCGCGAAATGGCCAATCACATTTGATTGTGTTACAAACAAACCAGTTGATTGCAGTGAAACCAAACATGACTGGAAAAGTCACGTTCTGTGTGGGTTATTTACCTGGAATGTGTCGTCGAAAATGGAATGAGACGGAATTCACGACACAAGCGGTTCACAAAATGTTTCGGCTATAAAAACAGATTTTATCAAACAAAAGATCATTCATTGTGTACCAATGAGCATTGGAATTGCAAACAGACGAAGATCGTCAAAGGTAAACAATTTATTTTTTAATGCAGTTTGTTTAATATGACTGTTTATGTAGCGATCACCGTATGCTGTGGAATTTCAGCCCGCTAGCGGGTTCCGTGCGCAGAGAGGTTAAGCATGTCCCAGTTAAGGTCACCTAGCAGCACTAGCTCTGAAGATAGATGGGGGGCAATCAGTTCACATATGGTGTCCAGGGCAAAGCTGGGGGCAGAGGGTGGTCTATAGCAAGCAGCAACGGTGAGAGGCTTGTTTCTGGAAAGGTGAATTTTTAGAAGTAGAAGCTTGAATTGTTTGGATACAGACCTGGATAGTAAGACAGAACTCTGAAGGCTATCTCTGCAGCAGATTGCAACACCGTCTCCTTTAGCAGTTCTATCTTGTCAGAAAATGTTATAGTTAGGGATGGACATTTCAGGATTTCCAGTGGTCTCCCTCAGCCAGGATTCAGACATGGCTAGGACATCCGGGTTGGCAGAGTGTGCTAGGGCAGTGAATAAAACAAACTTAAGGAGGAGGCTTCTAATGTTAACATGCATGAAACCAAGGCTTTTACGGTTACAGAAGTCAGCTAATGGTAGTGCCTGGGGAATGGGAGTGGAGCTAGGCACTGCAGGGCCTGGACTAACCTCTCTGGCGCAGGCATGCCACTAGTGACCCACATTGATAACTTCCGGTGAAATTGCAGAGTGCCAAATTCAAAATACAGAAATAGTCATAATAAACATTCATAAAAAGACAAGTGTTACACATTGGCTTAACTAGTTGCTCCTACCCTCTACTTTTTTGAACATTTTGTTAAAAATCGTGCAACATTTCAGCGCCCTGCTACTCATGCCAGGAATATAGTATGTTCATATGGTTAGAATGTGTGTATAGGAAACCCTCGGACGTTTTTAAAACTGGTTAAATCACGACTGTGGCTATTACATAACGTGCGTTACATCGGAAAGCGCAGGAAAACCTGATCACAGAAAATGGAAATAAATATCCTTGCGCCACTTCCAGCAATTGTTAACAGTGAGCCGAATTAATAAGACCGAGCATTCAACTCCCACAGCATCCCCATGCAGTCGAGTATCTTGTGAATTTAATCCTCTTTGATTCTTGGTTGAACCGAAAGAGGGGCACGACGTACCTCCGGTCTCCGCCCAGATCATTCCGGAAGAGCTCTCTCCTGAAATTTTTTCCAAGACGACAGCTAATGATATGTACATCGCCTACGGATGATTTTTATCGCTTATTAACGTTTACTAATACCTACAGTAGCATTACAAACGTATTTCGAAGTGTTTTGTGAAAGTTT
This sequence comes from Oncorhynchus nerka, assembly GCF_034236695.1. Taxonomy (NCBI): domain Eukaryota; kingdom Metazoa; phylum Chordata; class Actinopteri; order Salmoniformes; family Salmonidae; genus Oncorhynchus; species Oncorhynchus nerka. Next base: position 28,586,656 of record NC_088404.1, on the reverse strand, counting down.
ATCGTCTACTTTTTGAATTTTAAAAAATGACGTTACGTTGTGAAATCGCTGTTTTTTTCGTTTATCACACAGTCTACATAAAACGATATCTTGGCTTTATATGGCCCGATTTAATCGAAATAAAGACCCAATAGTGTTTATGGGACATCTAGGAGTGCCAACAAAGAAGATGGTGAAAGGTAATGACTGTTTTCTATTTTATTGTGCGGTTTGTGTAACGCCGAAATGCTAATTATTTTGTTTACGTCCCCTGCTGTGCTTTTCTGTTGTAGTGTATTGGTGCATGCTATCAGATAATAGCTTCTCATGCTGTCGCCGAAAAGCATTTTAAAAATCTGACTTGTTGCCTGGATTCACAACGAGTGTAGCTTTAATTTGATACCCTGCATGTGTATTTTAATGAACTTTTGAGTTTGAACTAATACTATTAGCATTTAGCGTAGCGCATTTGCATTTCCAGAGCTCTAGTTGGGACGCAAGCGTCCCAGGTAGAGGTAAGAGGTTAAAGATGAACTTCTTGTTAATCCAGCCGCTTTGTCAGATTTCAAAAAGGCTTTACGGCAAAAGCATACCATGCGATTATCTGAGGATAGCGCCCTGCTTACAAAAGCATACAAACATTTTCCAACTTAGCGATAAAATCACTTACCTTTGAAGATCTTCATCTGGTGGCAGTCACAAGAGTCCCAGCTACACAATAAATGTTCATTTAGTTCAATAAATTCCCTCTTTATATCCCAAAAACTCTGTTTTGTTGACGCATTTTGTTCAGTAATCCACTGGCTCACAGGTAGTCAAAACATGCAGACGAATACGTCTTAATAGTACCTGTAAAGTTCGCCGAAACATGTCAAACGATAATTATAATTAATCCTCAGGTTGTCAATCATCTAAATAATCGATAATATTTCAACCTGACAATAGTGTATTCAATAGAAAGCATTGCATGCTTCCTCAGTCCTCTGACAGAAAGGGCTCATTCTTCTTCATTTTTCAGAAAACAAGCCTGAAACATTGTCTAAAGACTGCTGACATCTAGTGGAAGCCATAGGAACTGCAATCTGGGTCCTAACCCATTCGATTCTCAATAGGCATTCAATTGAAAACCACCCGTATCAAAATAAATCCCACTTCCTGGATGGATTTTCCTCATGTTTTCACCTGCCATATCAGTGCTGTTATACTCACAGACATTACTTTAACATTTTATGGCTGCAGGGGCAGTATTGAGTAGCTTGGATGAAAAGGTGCCCATTGTAACAGCCAGCTCCTCAGTCTCAGTTGCTAATATATGCATATTATTATTAGTAGTGGATAGAAAACACTCTAAAGTTTAAAGTTTCCAAAACTGTCAAAATATTGTCTGTGAGTATAACAAAACTGATATTGCAGGCGAAATTTGAGGAAAATCTAAACAGGAAGTGGCTTCTATTTTGAAAACTCCATGTCCCATAGCCTCCCTTTGCTTGATTTAAAGGGATATGAACCAGATTCCTTTTCCTATCGCTTCCTCAAGGTGTCAACAGTCTTCAGACATAGTTTCATGCTTTTATTTTGAAAAATGAGCCAGAACGATAACATCAATCTCAAGTGATCACTTGAGATTTGCTCGCGCAACAGAATTTGGACAGCCATTGTTTTCCCCTCTCCTACGGTGAAAGACATTTGCGGTTGATATATTATCGATTATATATTTTAAAAACAAACTTGAGGATTGATTATAAAAAATGTTTGACATGTTTCTGTGGACATTATGGAAACTATTTGGAATTTTCATCTGCGTTGTCGTGATCGCTCTTTCCTGTGGATGTTTTGGATCTAAAAATAATCTTTATGGAACAAAAGGAACATTTGTTGTGTAACTGGGAGTCTCGTCAGTGAAAACATCCGAAGATCATCAAAGGTAAACGATTAATTTGATTGCTTTTCTGATTTTCGTTACCGAGCTACCTGATGCTAAGTGTACTTAATGTTTTATCATGCGATCGATAAACTTACACAAACGCTTGGAATGCTTTCGCTGTAAAGCATAATTTCAAAATCTGACACGACAGGTGGATTAGCAAAAATCTAAACTGTGTTTTCCTATATTGCACTTGTGATTTCATGAATATAAATATTTATAGTAATATTTATTGTATGTAGCGCTATGCTATTCAGTGGTTGTTGATGACAATTATCCCGATATCGGGATTGCAGCCATAACAAGTTAACTTCTTATGGTATAAAGGACGGTTGCGTCCCGCTTTGGCAAAAAACAGGGTAATTCAAAAAAATGATATACAAATCAAACTTAAATTATCATTAAATCGCACATGTAAGATACTGTCACGACTTCCGCCGAGGTTGGCTCTCCTACCCGTTCGGGCGGTGCTCGGCGGTCGTCGTCACCGTCCTACTAGCCACTACCGATCCCTTTTCGTTTATCTGTTGGTTTTGTCTGATTGGTTTCACCTGTGTGTTGTTTAGTTAATTAGTGTCTGTATATATTGTAGGTTGTCCCACCCTTGTTTTGTGCGGGATTGTTTATGTTGTCATTATTTTCGTCTATCGGTGTTTTTGTGTTTCTTATTCTCCGGTTACTCTGTTATCCTGTGTTGGATAATTTCCCCCTGTGTGTGTTTGGGTTCACCGTGTTTGTTTTGTTCAACGGAGAATAAACTTTATATCGCTATCTGCTCTCTGCGCCTGATTCCACCCACCTTGATTAGACGTGACAGAATCCCGCACCACCATGGAATCAGCAGAGCAGCAGCGTCTCCTCTCCCATCGATGGAAGAGAGGGTCCTCCATCATACCAGCGTGCTTCACCGGATTGGTTCTGCTATGGACCAAATGATGGAGAGAATGGATCGATGGGAGAGGAGTGGCCTCCCCACCTCATCTCTAGCAACCCCTTCTCCAGCACCTCCTGTTTCTGCGACCACATCTGGCTCTGGGGCTCTTCGGCTGACACTCCCACGGGAGTTTGACGGATCGGCGGCTGGGTGCCAGGGTTTCCTCCTTCAGCTGGAACTATACCTGGCTACCGTGCGTCCTGCTCCCTCTGGAGAGGAGAGCGTGTGCACCCTCGTCTCCTGCTTGACTGGGCGAGCCCTCGAGTGGGCCAACGCAGTGTGGAATGGTCCGGACTCGGCTAAGGATAATTACCCAGAGTTCACCCGCCGATTCCGAGCTGTTTTTGACCATCCAAATCAAATCAAATCAAATCAAATTTTATTTGTTACATACACATGGTTAGCAGATGTTAATGCGAGTGTAGGGAAATGCTTGTGCTTCTAGTTCCGACAATGCAGTGATAACCAACAAGTAATCTAACTAACCATTCTAAAACTACTGTCTTATACACAGTGTAAGGGGATAAAGAATATGTACATAAGGATATATGAGTGAGTGATGGTACAGAGCAGCAAACAGTAGATGGTATCGAGTACAGTATATACATATGAGATGAGTATGTAGACAAAGTAAACAAAGTGGCATAGTTAAAGTGGCTAGTGATACATGTATTACATAAGGATGCAGTCGATGATGTAGAGTACAGTATATACGTATGCATATGAGATGAATAATGTAGGGTAAGTAACATTATATAAGGTAGCATTGTTTAAAGTGGCTAGTGATATATTTACATCATTTCCCATCAATTCCCATTATTAAAGTGGCTGGAGTTGGGTCAGGGTCAATGACAGTGTGTTGGCAGCAGCCACTCAATGGTGGCTGTTTAACAGTCTGATAGCCTTGAGATAGAAGCTGTTTTTCAGTCTCTCAGTCCCAGCTTTGATGCACCTGTACTGACCTCGCCTTCTGGATGATAGCGGGGTGAACAGGCAGTGGTTCGGGGTGGTTGATGTCCTTGATGATCTTTATGGCCTTCCTGTAACATCGGGTGGTGTAGGTGTCCTGGAGGGCAGGTAGTTTGCCCCCGGTGATGCGTTGTGCAGACCTCACTACCCTCTGGAGAGCCTTACGGTTGAGGGCGGAGCAGTTGCCGTACCAGGCGGTGATACAGCCCGCCAGGATGCTCTCGATTGTGCATCTGTAGAAGTTTGTGAGTGCTTTTGGTGACAAGCCGAATTTCTTCAGCCTCCTGAGGTTGAAGAGGCGCTGCTGCGCCTTCTTCACGATGCTGTCAGTGTGAGTGGACCAATTCAGTTTGTCTGTGATGTGTATGCCGAGGAACTTAAAACTTGCTACCCTCTCCACTACTGATCCATCGATGTGGATAGGGGGTGTTCCCTCTGCTGTTTCCTGAAGTCCACAATCATCTCCTTAGTTTTGTTGACGTTGAGTGTGAGGTTATTTTCCTGACACCACACTCCGAGGGCCCTCACCTCCTCCCTGTAGGCTGTCTCGTCGTTGTTGGTAATCAAGCCTACCACTGTTGTGTCGATCCGCAAACTTGATGATTGAGTTGGAGCGTGCGTGGCCACGCAGTTGTGGGTGAACAGGGAGTACAGGAGAGGCTCAGAACGCACCCTTGTGGGGCCCCCCGTGTTGAGGATCAGCGGGAGGAGATGTTGTTGCCTACCCTCACCACCTGGGGGCGGCCCGTCAGGAAGTCAGTACCCCGTTGCACAGGGCGGGGTCGAGACCCAGGGTCTCGAGCTTGATGACGAGCTTGGAGGGTACTATGGTGTTGAATGCCGAGCTGTAGTCGATGAACAGCATTCTCACATAGGTATTCCTCTTGTCCAGGTGGGTTAGGGCAGTGTGCAGTGTGGTTGAGATTGCATCGTCTGTGGACCTATTTGGGCGGTAAGCAAATTGGAGTGGGTCTAGGGTGTCAGGTAGGGTGGAGGTGATATGGTCCTTGACTAGTCTCTCAAAGCACTTCATGATGACGGAAGTGAGTGCTACGGGGCGGTAGTCGTTTAGCTCAGTTACCTTAGCTTTCTTGGGAACAGGAACAATGGTGGCCCTCTTGAAGCATGTGGGAACAGCAGACTGGTATAGGGATTGATTGAATATGTCCGTAAACACACCGGCCAGCTGGTCTGCGCATGCTCTGAGGGCGCGGCTGGGGATGCCGTCTGGGCCTGCAGCCTTGCGAGGGTTAACATGTTTAAATGTCTTACTCACCTCGGCTGCAGTGAAGGAGGGTCGGGCGGCGGGTGAACGGCTGTTTCACCTGCGTCAGGAGACGAGGAGCGTACAGGATTTTGCCCTAGAGTTTAGGACTTTGGCAGCAGGAGCAGGATGGAACGACAGGGCCTTGATTGATCATTTTAGATGTAGTCTCAGTGAGACGTCCGCAGGGAGCTGGCATGTCGGGACACCACATTCACACTGGATGGACTTATCGATCTGGCTATCCGTCTCGACAACCTGCTGGCTGCTCGCGGGCGTTCGGATCAGGTCCTGTCGTTTCCTATCCCCAGCCCCCTGTTCCTATCCCTATGGAATTAGGAGTACGGCTTCAAGGGGGACCGGAGGAGGAGTGTCCTCCTGCCCAGTTGTGGTCAACGAGGGCACACGTCCGACCGGTGCTGGAGGAACTCGTCTAGGAGTCGGGAGGACAGGCGGAACACTGCTCGATCACCCCAGGTGAGTAAGCACCAAACTCATTCAGAGCTTCCTGTCGGTCATGTGTTTCTATTGATTTCTTTCCCTGGGTTTTCCCCATCTCTACAGCATAAGGCGCTAGTCGATTCAGGCGCAGCTGGGAGTTTTATGGATCGTGGGCTTGCGTTAAGGCTAGGGATTCCCCTGGTGTCGTTAGATCGACCTTTCCCCGTGCACTCCTTAGATAGCCGGCCATTAGGGTCAGGAGTGATTAGGGAGGCTACGGTGACACTGGACATGGTAACGCAGGGTGATCATAAGGAGCAGATTAGCCTGTTCCTTATAGATTCACCTACGTTTCCAGTGGTGTTGGGGGTTCCCTGGTTAGCTCAACACAACCCGGTGATTTTCTGGCGACAGGGGGCTCTTAAGGGGTGGTGAGAGGAGTGTTCAGGTAGGTGTATAGGAGTTGCCGTTGGTGCAACTACGGTGGAGAGTCCAGACCAAGTTTCCACCATGCGCATTCCCTCTGAATATGCCGATTTGGCTATCGCCTTCAGTAAAGGGAAGGCGACCCAATTACCACCTCATCGTCGAGAGGACTGCGTGATAAACCTTCTGGAAAACGCTGCACTTCCTAGGAGTCACGTGTATCCATTGTCCCAGGAGGAGACAGTTGCGATGGAAACATATGTTTCCGAATCACTGGGACAGGGGTACATTCAGCCCTCCATATCACCCGTCTCCTCAAGCTTCTTTTTTGTGAAGAAGAAGGATGGAGGTCTGCGTCCGTGTATTGATTATAGAGGTCTAAATTCCATCACAGTGGGGTTTAGTTACCCACTACCTCTCATCGCTACGGCAATGGAATCATTTCACGGGGCGCGATTCTTCACAAAACTGGACCTGAGGAGCGCGTATAATCTGGTACGTATCCGGGGAGGAGATGAGTGGAAAACCGCATTTAGTACTACTTCTGGTCATTATGAGTACTGCGTCATGCCATACGGGTTGAAGAATGCTCCAGCCGTTTTCCAATCCTTCGTAGATGAGATTCTCCGAGACCTGCTCGGGCAGGGAGTGGTAGTGTACATTGATGACATCTTGATCTATTCTGCCACACGCGCGGAGCATGTGTCTCTGGTGCGTAAGGTACTTGGGCGACTACTGGAGCATGACCTGTATTGCAAGGCGGAGAAATGTGAGTTTTTCAAACAGTCCGTTTCCTTCCTGGGGTATCGTATTTCCACCTCCGGGGTGGTGATGGAGGATGATCGCGTTACAGCCGTGCGTGGTGGCCGACTCCGACCACGGTGAAAGAAGTGCAGCGGTTTTAGGGTTTGCCAATTACTACCGGAGGTTCATCCGGGGTTTTGGTCAGGTGGCTGCTCCCATCACCTCACTGCTGAAGGGAGGACCGGTGCGCTTGCGCTGGTCAGCAGAGGCGGGCAGAGCTTTCAGTCGTCTGAAGGAGCTGTTCACAAATGCGCCCGTGTTGGCGCATCCGGACCCCTCTTTAGCGTTCATAGTGGAGGTGGATGCGTCAGAGGCTGGGGTTGGAGCCGTGCTGTCCCAACGCTCGGGCGTGCCATCCAAACTCCGTCCGTGTGCTTTCTTTTCAAGCAAGCTTAGCCCAGCGGAGCGAAACTATGATGTGGGGGACCGGGAGTTGTTAGCTGTAGTCAAGGCTCTGAAGGTGTGGAGACATTGGCCCGAGGGGGCTAAATACCCTTTTCTCATCTGGACTGACCATCGTAATCTCGAGTACATCCGGGAAGCTAAGAGACTAAATCCACGTCAGGCTAGATGGGCCATGTTTTTTACTAGGTTCCAGTTTACCCTCACATATCGGCCAGGCTCCCAAAACACTAAAGCTGACGCACTGTCTCGCCTCTATGATACCGAGGAACGGTCAGTAGAGCCAACTCCCATCATTCCACCGTCATGTCTCGTGGCACCGGTGGTATGGGAGGTGGACGCTGAGATAGAGAGGGCCTCACGGTCAGAACCGGCTCCCCTAACTGTCCTGTAGGGACCAGTACGTGCGTGCGAGGTGGTCGGGACAAGCTGATTAGGTGGGCTCATACTCTTCCCTCCTCGGGTCATCCTGGTATTAAGAGGACAGTGCAGAGTCTGAGAGGGAGATACTGGTGGCCCACACTGGCTAAAGACGTGAGATTTTATGTCTCCTCCTGCTCAGTGTGTGCTCAGAGCAAGGCTCCTCGGCACCTACCTAGAGGAAATTACAACCCCTCCCGTTCCACAATGGCCGTGGACACATTTATCGGTGGATTTTCTTACCGACCTTCCCCCGTCCCAGGGAAGTACTACGATCCTGGTCGTTGTGGATCGGTTTTCTAAGTCCTGTCGTCTCATTCCGTTGCCCGGTCTTCCTACGGCCCTGCAGACTGCTGAGGCTTTGTTTACCCATGTCTTCCGGCACTATGGGGTGCCTGAGGACATCGTCTCTGATCGGGGTCCCCAATTCACGTCCAGAGTGTGGAGGGCGTTTATGGAGAGACTGGGGGTCTCGGTTAGCTTAACCTCAGGTTTTCACCCGAGAGTAATGGGCAGGTGGAGCGCGTTAACCAGGATGTGGGCAGGTTTCTGCGGTCTTATTGCCGGGACCGGCCGGGTGAGTGGGCTAGGTATGTTCCATGGGCCGAACTAGCCCAGAACTCCTTACGCCACTCCTCTACTAACTTGTCTCCTTTTGAGTGTGTGTTAGGTTACCAGCCGGTCCTGGCTCCATGGCATCAGAGTCAGACCGAGGCTCCTGCGGTGGAGGAATGGGTACAGCGCTCCAAGGACACCTGGAAAGCCGTTCAGGACTCATTACGGTTAGCGGGAGAACGGCAGAAGAGGAGCGCTGACCAACACCGCAGTGAGACCCCCGTGTTTGCACCGGGGGACAGGGTCTGGCTCTCGACCCGAAACCTGTCTCTCCGCCTGCCCTGTCGGAAGCTGGGGCCGCAGTGTGTGGGGCCGTTCAAAGTCCTGAGGAGAATAAACGATGTGTGTTATAGGTTACAACTTCCTAGGTATTACCGTATTAACCCCTCGTTTCATGTGTCTCTCCTCAGGCCGGTGGTGGCTGGTCCCCTGCAAGAAGGTGAGGTGTCTGAGGTCCCTCCGCCCCCTCTGGACATCGAGGGGCCCCCGGCGTATACAGTTCGAGGCATTCTGGATTCGAGACGCCGGGTGGGGGGCCTACAGTACCTCGTGGACAGGGAGGGTACGGCCCGGAGGAGAGATGCTGGGTTCCGGTGAGGGACATTTTGGACCCTTCTCTCCTGATAGATTTCCACCGCCTCCACCCAGATCGCCCAGCACCTCGTCCTCCGGGTCGTCCTCGAGGACGGTGGCGGCGCTGCGGGAGCCGCGCGTCAGGGGGGGTACTGTCACGACTTCCGCCGAGGTTGGCTCTCCTACCCGTTCGGGCGGTGCTCGGCGGTCGTCGTCACCGTCCTACTAGCCACTACCGATCCCTTTTCGTTTATCTGTTGGTTTTGTCTGATTGGTTTCACCTGTGTGTTGTTTAGTTAATTAGTGTCTGTATATATTGTAGGTTGTCCCACCCTTGTTTTGTGCGGGATTGTTTATGTTGTCATTATTTTCGTCTATCTGTGTTTTTGTGTTTCTTATTCTCCAGTTACTCTGTTATCCTGTGTTGGATAATTTCCCCGTGTGTGTTTGGGTTCACCGTGTTTGTTTTGTTCAACGGAGAATAAACTTTATATCGCTATCTGCTCTCTGCGCCTGATTCCACCCACCTTGATTAGACGTGACAGATACTCAATTAAAGCTACACTCGTTGTGAATCCAGCTAACGTGTGATAATTCAAAAAGTATTTTCTGCGAAAGCATAAGAAGCTATTATCTGATGATAGCACAACAGTAAACAAAGAGGGTAGCATATTTCAACCCTGAAGATGCTACACAAAACGCAGAAATAAAATATAAAACATGCATTACCTTTGACAAGCTTCTTTTGTTGGCACTCCAATATGTCCCATAAACATCACAATTGGTCCTTTTGTTCGATTAATTCCGTCCATATATGTCCAAATGTCAATTTATAAAGCGCGTTTGATCCAGAAGAAAACAGCTTCCAAAGTGCGCAACGTCACTACAAAATATTTCAAAAGTTGCCTATAAACTTTGCCAATATATTTCAAACTACTTTTGTAATACAACTTTAGGTATTTTTATTAAAGCACCAGCTGTCAGAGCAGCTCACAGATCACTGCACCTGTACATAGTCCATCTGTAAACAACCCATCCAACTACCACATCCCCATACTGTATTTATTTATTTATCTTGCTCCTTTGCACCCCAGTATCTCTACTTGCACATTCATCTTCTGCACATCTACCATTCAAGTGTCTAATTGCTATACTGTAATTACTTCGCCACCATGGCCTATTTATTGCCTTAACTCCCTTATCTTACCTCATTTGCACTCACTGTATATAGATTTATTACTGACTGTATGTTTGTTTATTCCATGTGTAACTCTGTGTTGTTGTATGTGTCGAACTGCTGTTCTTTATTTTGGCCAGGTTGCAGTGTGTAAATGAGAACTTGTTCTCAACTGGCCTACCTGGTTAAATAAAGGTGAAATAAAAAGAAATAAAATAAAAATGAGTTCCACTGCATTAATCCAATGTTCCTAGGCTGTCATTGAAAATACGAATTTGTTCTTAACCGACCTGCCCAGTTAAATTAAGGTAAAATGTTTAGTTTTTAAATATGAATTTCTGATTCTAGATATTAGGCAACTACTATGACTAAATTGTCAATTGATCAATAACTTGATATCCCAAGAAACATCAACATTCTCAAATTTTCAACATAAGCTGAATCACTAAACAATCAATATTTGTTTCCCTATTGTCACGCCCTGACCTTAGAGAACTTTGTCTCTATTTTGGTTTGGTCAGCGTGTGATTTGGGGTGGGCATTCTGTGTTCTTTTTTCTATGTTTTGTATTTCTTTGTTTTGGCCGGGTATGGTTCTCAATCAGGGACAGCTGACTATCGTTGTCTCTGATCGGGAACCATACTTAGGTAGCCTTTTCCCACCTGTGTTTGGTGGGTAGTTGTTTTCTGTTTAGTTTGGTTGCCTTACAGAACTGTTCGTTTGTCGCTTTGTTATTTTTGTTCAAAGTGTTCTGAGTTAATAAAAAATCATGAACACATACGATTCTGCGCTTTGGTCCACTCCTCATTCTTCATCGGACAAGCGTTACACCTATACATTTAATTATAATTAACCTCAGGCAAACATGTGAATGTGTAATTTACCCTTGTGTGGTGTTCATGATTTTGTTATTCACCCAATGCTCACGGGTTTAATGGAACACAACAATATTGTTTTTTAAACAATACAGCCATAACATTTTGCGTAAAAATGCTTAACTTAGATGTTTACTTATGTTGACTTATAATTACAAGCAATATAGACAGCATACATGGTTAATATTTGCCATTTCCAAAAATGTTGAAAGTTTTGGAAATTAGATCACATTTATCCATAAAAGCACTATTTGTTTATTTTTGCTCAAATTAGATTTTTGTAAACAAAAATAAATTGTAATCAAGTCATGGGTGGAATAAATCATGTCTATCTTGAACAAATATAAATGAAACAAGTTTTTTTATCAGTATTGATGTTTACTGCTTTGAACTGAAAAAATTGGAAGGACAAATGTTATGGAAATTATAAATGAGCCACATTGAACACAAATTAAGGCTAGTCTGCGCACCACATGAGGGACAACGTTTTACTCTGTGTGTGTGTCGCAAACATTCTTCTTGCACTTGATGCATGTGTACTGTGTCTTCCTGTCCTTCTTGGGTCCACACACATCGCAGTGCTTCTTCTTGTTGCAATCTATAATGATGAAAACATTTTACTAACATCTCATTCACATATATAGTTACAGCTTGCCAAGGCATGAAAGTCAGACACACACACGCGACAACATCACTCACACTTACTTCCGGTATTGGAGTTGTTGGTTCTGTGGGTCGAGCGGATGGGGCACCAGCCTCCTCCTCCTGAATCCTCCTCACGATGGCTGCAGAAGCTGGGGTCCTTGGGATATGTTGCCTCCTCTGGATTTGAGGTCTTAACAATACCTTGCCCAACTGCTCGAGAAAGAGCTCTCTCCTCTGGAGCTTCCCTCTGTTCCAATCTGGGTTCAACGCCATCCAGATGACAAACACGTTGTACACTGAGATGTCCAAGATGTTGAAGAATGTCATAAGTGGCCAGCGTAGCGTTCTTCTTTTGCAGCTGTAGCCAGTCACCAGCTTGTCTAAATATTCAACCCTTCCTTTTGTGGCATTGTAACCCATTATTATTTCAGTTTTTTGATGTTTCTGGCCACAGATTCTCCCATCCCTATGCAGCATACTCATTTTTGCCTTTCTTTGGCACGTAAGACACTAGGAATGTCGGCCGTGAACACAAACTATGAGGAATATGTTGCCCAGTTCTGTGTATTCAACAGCTGAGGCTCTGGATATTTTTTTACACTGTCCCTACCATCGTCAGCTTCCTCTTGAGGAGCTCCTGTCCCAGCTTGTACGAAGTACAAATGTTATTGCATGTGATGTTGTGGCCCCGGAGTACCTGTGTCACCTCCAGGACAACCTGCATTCCTTGGTTCTTCTCAGGTGCTCCTAAATCTGGCTCCCCGTATACACTTTCAAGTTCCACGCATATGATGAAGCAGCATCACAGGCAGCCCAGAACTTGATTCCGTATTTTGCGGGTTTAGACGGTATGTACTGCCTGAAGGGGCAGCGACTCCTAAATGGCATAAGCTGCTCATCAACAGTAATGTTGCGCCCAGGGTAGTAAAACAGGGGAAGGTAGTCCACCCACTTGTCTCACACTGACCTGATTATCATGGTCAAAACATATTGATATAGTAGTAGCTAAAATGGGGAGAAGTCTGTCCATAATAAAGCGATACTCTGCCGCCTTAACAACAGTATCAACAAGGCAGGTCCTACAGGCCCTAGTTTTGTTGCACCTTGACTACTATTCAGTCGTGTGGTCAGGTGCCAAAAAAAAGGACTTAGGAAAATTGCAATTGGCTCAGATTGGCTCAGGGCAGGACAGGCTGGCCCTTGGATGTACACAGAGAGCCAATATTAATAATATGCATGTCAATCTCTTCTGGCTCAAAGTGGTGGAGAGATTGACTTCATCAATACTTGTATTTATGACAGGTTGAATGCACCGAGCAGTCTGTCTAAACTACTGGCACACAGCTCGGACACCCATGCATACCCCACAAGACATGCCACAAGAGGACTCATCACAGTCCCCAAGTCCAGAACAGACAATGGGAGGCGCAAGGTACTACATATAGTCAAGACAACATGGAACTCTATTCCACAACAAGTAACTGATACAAGCAGTAAAATTATATTTAAAAAACAGATAAAAAATACCTTATGGAACACAAACATAGGCACAGACACATGCATACACACACACACACGATAACATACGCACTGTACACACATATACAGATGGATTTAGTACTGTAGATATGTGGTAGTGCCTTGGCAACAGCTACTGGGGATCCATAATAAATACAAATACAAAATTGCAACTAGCTTGTCTCTCTGCCGCCGAGCTGGTCTGGTGTCTCGTTATCGAAGTGGATAATCCTGGAAATAATGTGGGAGTTTTCCAGAGACATTGTTGCACAGAAAAGTTATCTGTCAGTTCTGCATCCTGCAGGTTTTCTGTGGATTCTCCATTGGATCTGAAAACACGAGCAATGATAAGAACCCCAACATGTGCATGTAAATTAGATTGGTCCATCTCCTTCCATCTCTCTCCAAAAACACACCTTCTCTCCAAATGAGTGCAGTCCAGAATGATTTTCTGGATGGTGTCTGGGATGAACTGTTGAATAGAAGACTTTATGTACTACGCATGAGTAACCGCCATCTGTGTCTGCCCTGGTTACTTCCTTTTCACATTGGCAGTCATGCGGGGAGACAGGTAGACAGGCACAGAGACAGACACACAGGTTATGTGTGCTATGTTGAAACAGCAGGCCAAAGGAGGAAGAAGACAGAGTGAAGGCACACAGCAAACCTTTTTGTTACATTTTTACTTGTTTTCACCTACACACACACTTTTCCACACTTTTATTCCCCTATGGTCCAGTGGACCCGAACACAACATATATAATATAATTGTAGGGGGATGCATTGTGTGCACTCCATGAAAATGTGTTCTTCTCAGATAATGAGCCAAGGTCAATGAGTCTCAGGTTGAAAAAAATGTGTAATTGTATCGTTTTCATTTTAATGAAAATGGGTCCCACAAACCCGACCACCACACAAGGGTTAACAAGAAGTGATTATTGTATTTAGGAAGCAATATCCATCAGTCAACTTAGCTGGTCGAATACCAGCTCACTTACTGCTAACAGACTGATTCAAGGGTTATCTAAGCCCTCCTTCCCAATAATGTAATGCACCCCTAGATATTATTGACTTGTTGAGTTGTCTGCAACTGGCCTCACTTGAAATGGAAAAAGTATTGTGCTTGACCTCCCAAGATTAAAGGCAGGTCCAACCTCAGTTGTGTTGTCACTGTTTGAGTTAGATTGTTGTTCACTTAGAGCGGAGTGATTCTTTATGACACTTTGTCATTACGGTCAATTATCATGTAATTATTGCTTTGTTATGGTGAGGAGCATGGAATGGATTTTGTTTGGATGCGTGTACTGTATGAACCCAATCAATTATTTACATAGACCCTTCAACTGTTGTCAGGCACTATCTCATGCTACTCTTTATTTTTTCATTCTCCCATCTGTGTGAAACGTGTGGATGGATCTCACAGCCAGTACAGTGTAAAATTGGCACCGAAACATGAATGCCATAAATTCTCTGGTTTACATAACCTTCTTGTATGACAGCATATTGGGAGATCACCCATTTCATGAAAATATACATTTACCTCTCAATATTACCTCTAAAATACGGCACCATAATAATATTACAGATCGGCCCAAAACTACCCCTACCTTCAACCTTTTTGAAGCAGAGGGTAAAGCCAGGTAGAGCCAGGTACTGTCTGGGGCTCATGAGATAAAGGCATGGATGGCCATTTGTACATCCTGAGTTTGATGGTCTGTTCAGGAGATATTGATCTGTCAGAAAAAGTGCAAAGTGGTTGTGAAGCAAGGTGCAGGCCTTTCAGTTTCAATAACAGAGACAGAAAGAAAGAGATAAAGAGACAGAATGACATAGAGATGGATCTATTCCACTTTACAGGAGCATATCATTTCACAATAATATGTTTTCTTCAGTTAAGGCTCTAAGAGGAAAAGCTTAAATTATCCTTATTCTAACAAATGGTCTCAGTTAGTGCATGACTCACACTGAAGCCACCCGCCTCTGCCTTGGAAATTGCCTCTACCCTCTGCTCTACTGGCGAATGTGCAATCGCTGGAGAATAAACTGGATGAGCTCTGTTCGAGACTTTCCTATCAATGGGACATTATTAAGAACTATAATATACTATGCTTCTCGGAGTCATAGCTGAACAAAAGACATGGATAAAATTCATCTGGCTGGCTTTTCTATGCATCTATGCATTCTAAGAATATTTTCTATGCATTTCTTTCTGAGCTATTAGTTGGCAGGGCAGAACATAATTAGCATATAATATTATAACAATGAATTATAATACACTACAATTTGAAAATGTTTAACACATCTGATTAGTACATAATAAATTCAGTGACAATAACATAATAATTTCCATCTGATTACGCTCATAAAATCACCAAAGTCTCTATTGAATTATTATTTTTGTCTATTTCTGTGTTGTTTGGTGGGAAAAACAGGTCTATGTAGCCTACTGTAGTCTACACTTATTTTTTTACTGGTAACATTTGTTCAGAACAATTAACTTGAAAGCAAGAGAAAATGGCACTCTCCAAAGGTGTTTTAAAAAAGGTGGATAATGAAAACGTTTCAGGGAAGAATGGACAGAGAGATATGCATTCATCTTACGATCTTTCTCCAATGCCAAGCCAGTGTGTCTTATTTGCAACTAAAATGTTGCTGTTTGTCTAACCGATGTGAAATGGCTAGCTAGTTAGCGTTTTCAATCGGTGACGTCACTTGCTCTGAGACCTTGTGCAGAAGATCCCTGTTCGAGCCCAGGTAGGGCGAGGAGAGGGGCAAAAGCTATGCTGTTACATTTGCAAATAATTCAATCTCAGACGTCATTATAAATCTAAGCATAGTACTTTCAAAGTGGCCTTCCTATCCCAGACAGAGACCTGCAAGCTACACACATGGCAGCAGAATCCTCCTTTGTGGCCTGACCCAACAACAAGCAATGTTCCCTCAATTGTTTTCTTTGCACTGAGGAAATTTCAGGTCTGCTGAGTGCAAACTGGAACATTATTGAAAATTCTGTGCAACTTCCAGCGCGCATTTACTGTGAACACTGAGGCTGTACCCGCTTCAAGTTACAGTTTTAATAGTGCCATGTAGGCTACTGTGGCTATTTGATCATAATGTATCATCAACAACAATGGAGAAAAAGTATCCCATAACATTTAAACATGGAAATAGTTGTTTTATCATTCAGCCTACAGTAGCAGCCAATTTGCGGTGTTCAATGTAGGTCCTACATTCCATGAGACGTTTGAAAAAATCATGCAGGGCTTATCCACTTGTCCTTCAGACAAGGAGGTGACTGAAAATGTGGTTGTGTTTGATGCATGAAACCACTATACAAAATAAAATTCATTATTATTCTCATACCATTACTTCAGAGAATCAGACAAATTATGCTACCCTCTGCCTATTGCCTACTTAGTTTATTTAAATCTGTCTCCAATACAAAAACAAATAAGAAAAACAGCTCTTTACTGTACCTTACTCGCTTTTCAAAGATGTCTACATTTACATTTACATTTAAGTCATTTAGCAGACGCTCTTATCCAGAGCGACTTACAAATTGGTGCGTTCACCTTAAGACATCCAGTGGAACAGCCACTTTACAATAGTGCATCTAAATCTTTTAAGGGGGTGAGAAGGATTACTTTATCCTATCCTAGGTATTCCTGAAAGAGGTGGGGTTTCAGGTGTCTCCGGAAGGTGGTGATTGACTCCGCTGTCCTGGCGTCGTGAGGGAGTTTGTTCCACCATTGGGGGGCCAGAGCAGCGAACAGTTTTGACTGGGCTGCGCGGGAACTGTACTTCCTCAGTGGTAGGGAGGCGAGCAGGCCAGAGGTGGATGAACGCAGTGCCCTTGTTTGGGTGTAGGGCCTGATCAGAGCCTGGAGGTACTGAGGTGCCGTTCCCCTCACAGCTCCGTAGGCAAGCACCATGGTCTTGTAGCGGATGCGAGCTTCAACTGGAAGCCAGTGGAGAGAGCGGAGGAGCAGGGTGACGTGAGAGAACTTGGGAAGGTTGAACACCAGACGGGCTGCGGCGTTCTGGATGAGTTGTAGGGGTTTAATGGCACAGGCAGGGAGCCCAGCCAACAGCGAGTTGCAGTAATCCAGACGGGAGATGACAAGTGCCTGGATTAGGACCTGCGCCGCTTCCTGTGTGAGGCAGGGTCGTACTCTGCGGATGTTGTAGAGCATGAACCTACAGGAACGGGCCACCGCCTTGATGTTAGTTGAGAACGACAGGGTGTTGTCCAGGATCACGCCAAGGTTCTTAGCGCTCTGGGAGGAGGACACAATGGAGTTGTCAACCGTGATGGCGAGATCATGGAACGGGCAGTCCTTCCCCGGGAGGAAGAGCAGCTCCGTCTTGCCGAGGTTCAGCTTGAGGTGGTGATCCGTCATCCACACTGATATGTCTGCCAGACATGCAGAGATGCCATTCGCCACCTGGTCATCAGAAGGGGGAAAGTAAAGTAAATGTTTTGTGGTCTTGTAGGAAGCAATCACTCCCCTATTGCTGACTACAAATGAACTATAACTGGGCTAATAACTCAATAACTAGCAAAGGATATTAACAAAGTGTGAAAACGTGGCTACATCCCGATATTGCTTTGATCTCAAAACAAGCAGTTTCTCGCCCTGACCTTAGAGATCCTTTTTATGTCTCTATTTTGGTTTGGTCAGGGCGTGAGTTGGGGTGGGCATTCTATGTTTTCTATTTCTGTGTGTATGGCCGGGTGTGGTTCTCAATCAGAGGCAGCTGTCTATCGTTGTCTCTGATTGAGAACCATACTTAGGTAGCCTTTTCCCACCTGTGTTTTGTGGGTAGGTATTTTCTGTTTTGTGTGTCTGCACCAGACAGAACTGTTTTGTTTGTTTCGCTTTGTTATTTTTTGTTATAGTGTTCAGTTTGATTAAAAATCATGAACACGTACCACGCTGCACTTTGGTCCTCTTCTTCATGCAATGATGACAGTAACAAGCGGATATACTTATGACCGCTCATGCTGTAAACACAATCCAGTTAACCTCTTACCTCTACCTGGGACGCTTGCGTCCCAACTAGAGCTCTGGAAATGCAAATGCGCTACGCTAAATGCTAATAGTATTAGTTAAAACTCAAAAGTTCATTAAAATACACATGCAGGGTATAAAATTAAAGCTACACTCGTTGTGAATCCAGGCAACAAGTCAGATTTTTAAAATGCTTTTCGGCGACAGCATGAGAAGCTATTATCTGATAGCATGCACCAATACACTACAACAGAAAAGCACAGCAGGGGACGTAAACAAAATAATTAGCATTTCGGCGTTACACAAACTGCACAATAAAATAGAAAACAGTCATTTACCTTTCACCATCTTCTTTGTTGGCACTCCTAGATGTCCCATAAACACTATTGGGTCTTTATTTCGATTAAATCGGGCCATATAAAGCCAAGATATCGTTATATGTAGACTGTGTGATAAACGAAAAAAACAGCGATTTCACAACGTAACGTCATTTTTTTAAATTCAAAAAGTAGACGATAAACTTTCACAAAACACTTCGAAATACTTTTGTAATGCTACTTTAGGTATTAGTAAACGTTAATAAGCGATAAATTCATCCGTAGGCGATGTACATATCATTAGCTGTCGTCTTGGAAAAAATTTCAGGAGAGAGCTCTTCCGGAATGATCTGGGCGGAGACCGGAGGTACGTCGTGCCCCTCTTTCGGTTCAACCAAGAATCAAAGAGGATTAAATTCACAAGATACTCGACTGCATGGGGATGCTGTGGGAGTTGAATGCTCGGTCTTATCTAATTCGGCTCACTGTTAACAATTGCTGGAAGTGGCGCAAGGATATTTATTTCCATTTTCTGTGATCAGGTTTTCCTGCGCTTTCCGATGTAACGCACGTTATGTAATAGCCACAGTCGTGATTTAACCAGTTTTAAAAACGTCCGAGGGTTTCCTATACACACATTCTAACCATATGAACGTACTATATTCCTGGCATGAGTAGCAGGGCGCTGAAATGTTGCGCGATTTTTAACAAAATGTTCAAAAAAGTAGAGGGTAGGAGCAACTAGTTAACCTCTAGCGACGAGCAATCCCGTATCCGGGAGCGTAATCATAGCCTCAAGTGCATTACCATAACGCAACGTTTCCTATTCATGAAAATCGCAAATGAAATGAAATAAATATATTGAAACACAAGCTTAGTCTTTTGTTAACAACACTGTCATCTCAGATTTTCAAAATATGCATTACAGCCAACGCTAGACAAGCATTTGTGTAAGTTTAGCATGGCATAATGCTATGCTAGGCTGTGCTGGCAGCAGGCAACATTTTCACAAAAATAAGAAAAGCAACCAAATTAAATATTTTACCTTTGAAGAACTTCAGATGCTTTCACTCAGGAGACTCCCAGTTAGATAGCAAATGTTCCTTTTTTCCAAAAATAATATTTTTGTAGGCGAAAAACGTCACGTTTGTTCATCCTGCTTGGCTGAGAAATCGACCGAAAATACTTCAACTATAACGCCAAACTCTTTACAAAATTTGCTCCATAATATCGAAAGAAACACGGCAAATGTTGTTTAGGATCCATCCTCAAAGTGTGTTTAACATATGTATTCAATAATATATCCGTGGAGGCAGTTGGTTTCTCATTAGAATCTATTGGAAAAATGGCTACCTCAGTATTTTACGCAACGTTTTCTCCGGGAGACACCATGCGTCCACTCGCCCTATATGGTCTCTTACAGTCATTCTCCAATGGAAATGCCTAAAAAGACCTCACAATGCTGCAGACACCTTGGGGAAAACGTGGAAAACGTAAGCTGACTCCTAGCTCCTTCACAGCCATATAAGGAGTCATTGGCACGAGGCTGTTTCAAAAAATGCGGCACTTCCTGATTGGATTTTTATCTGGGTTTCGCCTGTAACATCAGTTCTGTGGCACTCACAGACAATATCTTTGCAGTTTTGGAAACGTCAGAGTGTTTTCTTTCCAGAGCTGACAATTATTTGCATAGTCAAGCATCTTTTCGTGACAAAATATCTTGTTTAAAACGGGAATGTTTTTCATCTTAAAATTAAAATAGCGCCCCCTATATCCAAGAAGTAAAAAATAAATGGCACAGATCCATATATGGCAGTTGTCTATTTGCATATAGGCCTACAGCATCTCTGATTGCTGCACCGGTCTGTGTAGAGTATGGGTTGAGTTGTGCATGTCAATGGAATAGAATCCTACTCCAATGTGTTCTGCCTACAACAAAATCTCTTGGTATGTTACATTAAAAATCACTAATATATTAATTTGATTCAATCACAATTGCCACAGTAAAGGGAAACGTTAACAGGGAAAACTCGACAACAGTGATCACCAACCTTTTCTGAGTCAAGATCACTTTGAGTCAAAATGCAAGCCCAGATCTACTGTTCAGATTTTTTTTAACATGATTAAAAAAACATAAGCCTATGCAACATTAACCAATTAAGAACAGTACTGTAGCATTGAAGTTTGTGCAGTAAGCCATAGGCCCAATACATTATCCCCACATGTTGGCTTTGCTTGAATTGCCCTGCCAATGCATTGTTGTTCGTGCCATTTAAAAAAAAAATGATTTCAAAATTTGAGGTAGGCTATATGATCACACTGGTAATATATCCTTTACTGTACAGCTGAGTGAGCATACATTTAAATAATTTGGTTTTTATTTATATATTACTGGGCTGATGGTGCTTGCAACTGATGGTCAGTCTCAGTAGAGCGAGAGATCAGCAGACTGAGGATCCGCCTCTCAACAACCCTCTGCTCTCCCTTTCCTCCACCAAAAAGGGACACCATCTTCCAGCTGATAGCAAAACTCGAGTTGCACGATATTATTTCTGCCTCATGTGCAAATTCATGTTGTTACTCCTATGAACAGAGAAAGTTAAATATTCCTCTATATTAAAAAAGACACAACCCGCTAATAGTAACAACAACGCAAGCCTATAGATACACTTTCCTACTCATTCATTACTGCTGTAGTGCTTGTTGTAGCACTGAGTGAAAATAGGAAGAACGCTCATTTTATGTCTTATAAAAGTGTTGAATACAAAGTGTTGGCAGTGCTGAGTAAGAACTTAAACATGAACTCACTCATAAAAGCAGCAGCTCTTTGCTGTATTCGTTGACAGTCTCTCTCCAGTCATGGTTTTACATTTTTTTTCACTTCACAGTTTCAACTGGGAAGCAAGAGTTTGTACCTTCAGA
Organism: Oncorhynchus nerka; assembly: GCF_034236695.1. Lineage (NCBI taxonomy): Eukaryota > Metazoa > Chordata > Actinopteri > Salmoniformes > Salmonidae > Oncorhynchus > Oncorhynchus nerka. The sequence continues at coordinate 28,565,439 of NC_088404.1, read as the reverse complement.
CACATGAAATGGTTCAAAATGGCAACAGTTTGCCTACCCGGTGAGGAGTGCAGCTGAATTGGGTGCACCTACTGCCAACAGCTGGAGAGGAACAAATAAAATAGGAACACAAGGCTTTATAGTTGTTTTTTTACAGAAATGTTTAACGATCGACTAGGAATGCCTCTAAGATCGACCAGTCAATCGTGATCGACCAGCAGTCTATCATGATCGACCGGTTGGTAACCACTGCTCTAGAAAGTTGAGTGAAGTTCAATCTGGTGCGTCTCTTTGTGGGCTGATATTTCTGAGTGTTAGTCCCGGGAGATGCATGACAGTCTCAGGCTACTGCGTGAACACACAGATTAGAGAGAACATTGGTCACAAGTCCCTCCCTAAAAGGGTCCTGGGTTTTAACCAAGCACAATATGTCCTTCACAGATGCGGAGATATTTAAAAAAGTGTGTGGTGACAGTTTTGGAGGAATTGGTTACAAGTCTATGGATAGCATAATTGCGTCTGTCAAACAGGTGCCCTTGTCTGCATCAACAGCCGGCCACCGCATCCATGCACTGGCAGATGATGGGCATAAGATTGTTCTGGAGGGCTTAATCAGGCTGAGCATTTTCCATGGCTATTGATGAGATAACTGACAACACCGATGTAGCACAGTTGTGTGTATACAGTGCATTCGGAATGTATTCAGTTCCCTTGATCTTTTCCACATTTTGTTATTTTACAGCCTTATTCTAAAATTGAACAAATTATATATAAAACAAGAATCTCATCAATCTCCCCACAACACCCCGTAATGACAAGGTGAAAACAGGGTTTTAGAGATTTTTGAAAATGTTATAATAAATACAAAACAAAAATACTGTATTTACATAAGTATTCAGACCCTTTGCTATGAGTCTCACAATTGAGCTCAGGTGCATCCTGTTTCCATTGATCATCCTTGAGATGTTTCTAGAACTTCATTGGAGTCCACCTGTGGTAAATTCAATTGATTAGACATGATTTGGAAAGGCACACTTATATAAGGTGCCACAGTTGACAGTGCACGTCAGAGGAAAAACCAAGCCATGAGGTCAAAGGAATTGTCCGCAGAGCTCCAGGACAGGAGTGTGTCAAGTCACAGATCTGGAAAAGGGCACCAAAATATTTCTGCAGCATTGAAATCTCTCAAGAACACAGTGGCCTCCATCATTCTTAAATGGAAGAAGTTTGGACCCACCAAGACTCTTCTTACAGCTGGCTGCCTGGCCAACTTGAGCAATCGGGAGAGAAGGGCCTTCATCAGGGATGTGACCAAGAACCCGATGGTCATTCTGACAGATTTCTTCTGTGGAGAAGGGAGAATCTCCCAGAAGGACAACCATCTCTGCAGCACTTCCCCAATCAGGTCTTTATGGTAGAGTGACCAGACGGAAGCCACTCCTCAGTAAAAGGCACATGACAGCCCACTTGGAGTTTGCCAAAAGGCACTCAGACAATGAGGAACAAGATTCTCTGGCACCAGCATGGTGGTGGCAGCAACATGCTGTGGGGATGATTTTCAGCAGCAGGGACTGGGAGACTAGTCAGGATCGAGGGAAAGATGAACAGAGCAAAGTACAGACATATCCTTGACAAAACCCTGCTCCAGAGTGCTCAGGACCTCAGACTGGGGTGAAGGTTCACCTTTCAAAAGGACAACGACCCTAACTGCACAGCCAAGGCAATGCAGGAGTGGCTTCGGGACAAGTCTCTGAATGTTTTTGAGTGGCCCAGCCAGAGCCCGGACTTGAACCCGATAAAACATCTCTGGAGAGACCTGAAAACAGCTGTGCAGTGATGTTCCCTATCCAACCTGACAGAGCTTGAGAGGATCTGCCGAGAAGAATGGTAGAAACTCCCAAATACAGGTGTGCCAAGCTTGTAGCGTCATACCCAAGAATTCCTAAGGTGCTTCAACAAAGTACTAAGTACAGGGTCTGAATACTTATGTAAATGTGAAATTTCAGCTTATTTTATTTTATAAATTTTAATTAAAAAAAAAAACGTTTTTTCTTTCTCATTATGGGGTATTGTGTGTAGATTGATGTGGAGAAATTGTCATGTAATACATTTTAGAATAAGGCTATAACATATCTAAATGTGGAAAAAGTCAAGGGGTCTGAAAACTTTCCGAATGCACTGTATGTTCATTATTTAGATGAAAATGATTTTAAAAAAGAGCTACTGGCACTGATTCTCCTTGAAGGACACACCCCCAGGTACATAATATTCACAAAGCTGGAAGAACTGTTTTCAAAACACGGTCTGTCATTCGCAAAAGTCAACTTTGTGGTCACTAACAGGGCTCCTGCTATCGTGGGCAGACACAGGGGCCAGGTCAGCAGGTTGAAGTAAATTGCCCCCCAAATGAATGGCTTGCATTGTCTCATCCATCAGAGTATGCTGTATGCCAGACTAAATGGTGAGCTAAAAGATGTGATGGCTAAAGTAATGCACATAATCAACTTTGTTAAGGAGACATCATGCACCCAACACCGTCTTTTCCACAAGCTTGTGACAGAATCAGAAGATGCAACTCACGATGATCTCCTGCTTCACAACAATGTGCGCTGGTTGTGTAAAGGAAAAGTATTGGAGATGCTCTCGCTGGATGAGGCCGCAATTCAAACTGAGCTGATGGAATTCTAGACATCGGGTCAAATCAGTAATGCGCTCAGGAGTGCCGAGTCCTTGTGTACGATTTGGGTGGCATGCTCAGAGGAATACAGCACAATAAAGAAACTTGCATTTTAAATGCTAACAATGTTTGGATTGACTTACACCTGCGAGTCCTCCTTTTCCTCTACGAACACAATCGAGACTCACGACAGGAACTGGCTTTCACATAAGTCAATCGAGGACTGCCTGCACATCAAAATCACATCTATCTCACCCGACATCCACAAGATCGTGTTCGAAAGGAAATTAAACTTTTTCCATAAGTAAGTAACTTTATTAAATACTATCATTATGGTGAGTGCTTATCCAGGACTATTTAGATCTCATGCTGACAGTATTCTCTGTTTCCGATACAGACATTCAGACACAGAATCGCCTTTCTTTCTTTATGCAGAGTGCTACATTTTTGGCCAGCTTTTATTTTATGTAGGCCTAGGCACGGAAGAAATATACTCCAATTAAGCCCTCTTGTTGTTTTTAAAGACAAATTAAAATGAAGATTATTGTTTAAAACCTCTTAGGGCTAGCCCTGAATACTGCCCCTTCTGGAGGAATTCGGCACCCATATAAACCATGATAAATTTTTGTCAAAAGTTGCTAATATATGCATATAAAAATTATTATCGAATAGGAAACACTCTAAAGCTTATAAAACCGTTTAAATTTTGTCTCTATGTAAAGCAGAAGTCTCAGGGCATGCATTCTCCCAAAGTCTCTCTTGTAATGGGAAAAGTTGCCATCACTTTGACGTCATCGTATACACACTTCCCAAACAGCTATAACCATGGAAACAGTTTCTACGTCTTCAGCGTGAAGCCTGCTTTCGATGAGGCGTGTAACTGTGAGAATCGCGCGCTCACGAGACGTTCAGCGTGCCCAAACGTCCCGGTGACGCAAAAAAAAAGTTTCACCAATGGGAGCTGGGAAATTTCTCTCTTTCTCTCAGGACGGACTGAACAACGTGTGCTTCTCTGTTCGCCCTCACGATTGCTGTAGACCTTTATAACATGCTAAGGCTTAATTATAAACATAGTTTGACAAGTTTACTCGAAATATAATGTATACTTTCGACGTTTTGGTGCGCATCCACTTGAAATTTGCATACATTTCGACCGAAAAGTGTCTAGTTTGAGAACGGAAAGACACAGACTTGAAAACTGAACGCTAACTTGGTGAGTATTAACCCTTCCAGGTCTTCTGAAGCAAGAACAGCCATGGTAAGGGAATATTTACGTCTTCATTTTGGGTTTCTGTCGACTCCATGATAGAGGAGTCAGTATGCTAAATGAGAGCGCCGACTCTCTATTATAGCCTAGTGAACGCCAAATGTAACGTTAAAAATAATTGTAACATAGCAATTGCATTTAGAAGAAGTTTATCTCGCCATACATATGTAAAACATGCATATTTAGTCAAAGTTTATGATGTGTATTCCTTGTTAGCTGACGTTATCTGCCGGAGCTATTTATTTCTCCTGACATTGCAGTAGCATTTTTGAACGATGCATAATTGTAAACAGAGATTTATGGATATATATTGCATATTATTGAAAAAAAAATGAATGTACTGTGTAACATGTTATATTACTGTCATCTGATGAAGATTTCAAAAGGTTAGTGAAATGATTTTTCTTTTAATCCTGCGTTTGTTGATTGCATATTTTTTCCTACTTGGCTAAGCTAATGAGGTATGTATGCAGTGGTGGTTGGACATAAATATGTGCTATGTTTTCGCCGTAAAACATTTTAGAAATCTGACTTGCTGGGTAGATAAATAACTTCTTTATCTTTCATTTGAGCCATTTTTCAAGCGATTCTGTGGAGGTTAAATATTTTTAGGATTATTTCTTGCGTTCCCTGCGCCACATTACAGCTCAGGGGGGGTGGGGGGTGATCCCAAAGGGGATCATGTGGCCCTGAAAGGTTAAATGATTTACTCGACCTGTGTAGTTTTTCTCCATTTGTTGCTTTGCGCCACTTGCATAACAAGCTAGCTATATTTTCAGCACCAGGCGCTGTTCACCTCCTATTGATCGTGTTGTGGTTGCAGCTTTATGTTTCAGCACCACAATATGGTCGGCTGCGTGCTTTATTACTTGACTGTGCCAAATAATATTGCTGGCGGAATTATACAGGACCATCACCAAGAGAGTTGTCATCTGTATTTTTCATAGCTCTCTATTTACCACCACAAACTGATGCTGGCACTAAGACTGCACTCTACGAGCTGTATAGGGCCATAAGCAAATGCAATCTAAAGGTGGCGCTCCTAGTGGGCAGTGATTTTAATGCAGGAAAACTGAAATCGATTTGACCTAATCTCTACCAGCATGTCACCTGTGCAACTAGAGGGAAAACAACACTAGATCACCTGAACTCCACACACAGAGATGCACACAAAGCTCCCCCTTGCTCTTGGCAAATCTGACTATAACTATATCCTCCTGATTCCTGATACAAGCAAAACCTCAAACAGTACCTGTAACGTGCTCAATACGGAAGTAGTCCGATGAAGCGGATGCTAAGCTACAGGACTGGTGCTAGAACAAACTGAAATATGTTCCGGGATTCATCTGATGGCATTGAGGAGTTTACCACATCAGTCACCGGCTTCATTAAATAAGTGCATCGACGATGATGTCCCCACAGTGATTGTACGTACATATCCCAACCAGGAGGCATGGACTACAGGCACCGTCGGCACTGAGCTAAAGGCTAGAGCAGTACTCAATTGTCATACTTGAGTAAAAGTAATAGAAAATGAGTAAAAGTGAAATTCACCCAGTAAAATACAACTTGTGTAATATTCTACAAGTATTTGGTATAAATATACTTAAGTATCAAAAGTAAATAGGATTGCTAAAATATACTTAAGTATCAAAATCATTTCAAATTCCTTATATTAAGCAAACCAGACGGCACAAGAGATATATTTTTACAAATTAAGCATTTGTGTTTAGTGAATCCGCCAGATCAGAGGCATTATGGATGACCAAGGATATTCTCTTGATAAGTGCATGTGTCACATCTGCTCCCCCCCCCCCCCCCGGCGCTTGAGGGTGCACTCCTGCCATCTATTACGCACACCTGCCTTCCCTCGTCACATCAGCGATATTGGACTCACCTGGACTCACTCATCACCTGTTTATTACCTCCCCTATTTTTGTCAGTTCCCTTGCTCTGTTCTCTGCTGCTGCATTAATTGTTTTTTATTTGTGTTACTCGTTTGCTGATGCTGTTCCTGTCTCGTTCCATGTCTGTTCCTTATTATTGAATCCCCGTACCTGCTTCGTCTCTCCAGCGTCATTCCATGTGACAGCATGAATTGGACCATTTTCCTGTCAAAATGTAACGACTACTTTTGGGTGTCAGGGAAAATGTATGGAGTAAAACATTTTTTTTTAGGAATGTAGTGAAGTAAAAATAAAAGTTGAATAATACAGCTTACAAAGGAAAATGCGGCCGAGAGCTGCCTAGTGACGCAAGCGTACCAGATGAGCTAAATGACTTCTATGATCACTTCGAAGAAAGCAACATTGCACCATGCGTGAGAGCACCAGCTTTTCGGGACAACTGTTTGATCATGCTCTCTCATCATGCTCTCATGGACTTACTGATGGGCCGCCCCTCAGGTGGTGAGGGTAGGCAACAACACATCCTACATGCTGACCCTGAACATGGGAGCCCCTCAGGGTGCATGTTCAGTCCCCTCCTGTACTCCCTGTTCACACACGACTGTGTGGCCAAGTACAACTCCAACACCATCATTACGTTTGCCAAAAACATGATGGTGGTAGGTCTAATCAATGATGATGACGAGCCTATAGGGAGGAGGTCAGAGACCTGGCAGTTTTGTGCTAGGACAACAACCTCTCCCTCAATGTGGGTAAGACAAAGGAGCTTATCGTGGACTACTGTCACATTGGTATGAAGAGATTCGGGAGACAGGCGCAGGAATGCGTAATAGTTTTTTAAAATTAACTCCAAATTACGGAGTACCGGGTAAAAGCACAAGGATGAAGACCAAACAAACACGTAACAAAAACACAGGGTTGAAACCCAAACAAAAGAGCGAGGAGTACCTCGAATAAATAACACACGAGCACAATGATTATCACATGAGACCAGACCTGTAATCATCTGCGCAATCCACAATGGCACTAAAGCCAAAACACACAGCATGTACTCACACGCCCCAACGGACATTGTAACAATAATCGACCCCACCATGGTGAACAAAGGGCACATATATACAATACAATCAGTGGGAATAGGGGCCAGGTGTGCGCAAGGAAAGTTCAAGAGGGATCCGTGACAACGACAGGAAACGGAGGGCCGAACACGCCACCATTCACATCGAAAGGGCTGTAGTGGAGTGGGTCAAGACCTTCAAGTTCCTTGGTGTCCACATCACCAACAAACTATCATGGTTCAAAAACACCAAAACAGTTATGAAGAGAGCACCAAAACACCTATTACCCCTCAGGAGGCTGAAAAGATTTAGCATAGGACCTCAGATCCTCAAAAGTTCTGCAGTTGCACCATCGAGAGCATCCTGATTGGTTGCATCACTGCTTGGTATCTGACCACAAAGCTCTACAGGTAGTACTTATGGCCTATTACATCACTGGGGCGTAACTCCCTTCCATTAGGACCTCTATACCAGGTGGTGGCAGAGGAAGGCCCTAAAAATTGTCAAAGACTCCAGCCCAAGTTGTAGACTGTTCTCTCGGTACCAGAGTGTCAATTATGGGTCCACGAGGCTCCTTATCAGCTCTACTTCCATGCCATAAGACTGCTGAACAGTTGATCAAATGGCTTCCCGGATTATTTGCATTGACCCACTTATTTTATTCGTACTTGTTCTTAATTCTTGCACTGACTCTCTTGCACAGGCTCGATGTGCACTCACTGGACTCTAGTCACTCACACATTCTACACTGACACTCCCCCACACACAACCACACACAAAAACACGCTCACAGATGCATATTGACGCCACATACACACACACATTCACATTCCTTCACAGTCTTCACATACGCTGCTTCTACGCACTGTTTATAATCTATGCATGTATACTTTTTTTAACCTCTGCATTGTTGGTTAAGGGCTTGTAAGTAAGCATTTCACGGTAAGGTCTTCAACTGTTGTATTCAGTGCATGTGACAAACAATTTGATTTGATACAATCTACAGGTCCCCTCAATTTTGGGAAGAACCCACTGATACATCACATGATTGTTGAAACATTGCCACTCTGTCAAAGGGACAAACTGTATCTCTGTAATAGGGGTGTGCCGACATCATACTTGCTATACTCATACTCATAATCATATCCATAAATTGACAGTTGATTGTTGGATCGGATAGGATGATACTCGTGATCGGAAAAAACATGCGCGTTTTAATATGCCTAAGTAGGCTATATGTTGTCAAAATACCTCCCTGTCACACTGAAAAAAGCTGCAGATTAGGAGTGTTTGGGGGGGGGTGCATGTGTGTCTGTGTCCTCAATTTGCTGAGTTACCAAGTTTGCTGTCACTCAGTCAGAATGCACATAAGCGTTTCATCTTTTTTCTCTACCCTTGCCCCGCTTTTTAGATATTATGTACGTTGATAGCTTCATAGCAAATGCTCTTGTGATTTTTCATAGTAGCAGGCAGAAAATTACTTCATTTCTTTAGATCACAGATAATTACAAAAAATTCTGATCATAATCTTATCCAGAATATTGCCCATATCCATTACAATATTTGTTTTATCCGACTACTCGGCACACCCCTACTCTGTAGCCACAAGTCAGAGCTTTGCTGTGACATTATTTGGTAGGAAGTCAGTGTCATTGGCATCATAATAACAGATCATGAAGTGTACATTATCAAGTAGGTAAAAATGAAAATGATTTACTTATGCATCATTTAAAGCAGGTTAAACTCCTCTTTAGCATACTAATGAGCAGCTATTGTATTTAATGTTTTTAGCCCCAAACTAAACTTGACCGGCTTACTTACAAGGCACACCATCTTGTAAAACAGCAATCCAACTGCAACTAGCAGCTGCACATTTGAAGGTCACGCCTTAAGAGGCAAAATCCTTCTAACTGTGCCAATTCATTAATCTAAGGCGCAATGCAGGAACAAAATGTATTTGGATGAATGTCCAGATCAAAGGCTTATGTATCCCCAAAGGTAGGAGAATAAAATCAAAGGAACCCTCACACCATGCAGTAGGTGGGATTTTATTCTCTGTTAGAAAAAAAATCACTTTTGCCAAGTCTTTGAAAACATTGCTGGATTATACTGTGGCTAACAGGCTGATACAATGCACATGTTAATGTTTAGTCTTGAAAGGTGAGTAGCTGATTCTAGATATTAGGCAACTACTATGACTAACTTACTCAAACTTTTAATTCAACTTGATCTCCCAGGAAACATTACCATTCTCAGGTTTGCGACATACTCTGAATTGCAAAACAATCAATATTTGTTTACTTATTCAATACACTTATCTCTAATTGACTTCAGTCAAACATGTCAATGTGTAATTCACCAGAATTGATTCTTGTATTCCGGCGCCGACAGAGATGGCCGCCTCGCATCGCGTTCCTAGGAAACTATGCAGGATTTTGTTTTTTTATGTGTTATTTCTTACATTGGTATCCCAGGTTTCATGACATACAGTCAGGAGGAACTACTGAATATAAGAGCAACGTCAACTCACCATCATTACGACCAGGAATATGACTTTCCCGAAGCAGATCCTGTGTTTTGCCTTCCACCCAGCACAATGGATCGGATCCCAGCCGGCGAACCTAAACAACGTCGCCGTAAAAGGGGCAAACGAAGCGGTCTTCTGGTCAGGCTCCGGAGAAGGGCACATCGTGCACCACTCCCTACCATACTACTCGCCAACGTCCAGTCTCTTGACAACAAGGTTGATGAAATCCGAACAAGGGTTGCCTTCCAGAGAGACATCAGAGACTGTAACGTTCTTTGCTTCACAGAAACATGGCTCACTCGAGAGATGCTATCGGAGTCGGTGCAGCCAGCAGGTTTCGTCACGCATCGCGCCGACAGAAACAATAATCTTTCTGGTAAGAAAAGGGGCAGGGGGGTATGCCTTATGATTAATGAGATGTGGTGTGATCATAACAACATACAGGAACTCAAGTCCTTCTGTTCATCTGACTTAGAATTCCTCACATCAAATGTCGACTGCCTTATCTACCAAGGGAATTCTCTTCGATTATAATCACAACCGTATATATTCCCCCCCAAGCAGACACATCGATGGCCCTGAACAAACTTTATTTGACTCTTTGTAAACTGGAAATCACATATCCTGAGGCTGCATTCATTGTAGCTGGGGATTGTAGGCTAATCTGAAAACAACACTCCCTAAATTCTATCAGCATATCGATTGCGCAACCAGGGCTGGTAAAACCCTGGATCATTGTTATTCTAACTTCCGCAACGCATATAAGGCCCTCCCCCCGCCCTCCTTTCGGAAAAGCCGACTACGACTCCATTTTGTTGCTTCCAGCCTACAGACAGAAACTAAAACAAGAAGCTCCCGCGCTCTACTGCCCTAATCCATCTGGACAAGAAGAATACCTATGTGAGAATGCTGTTCATCGACTACAGCTCAGCATTTAACACTATAGTACCTTCCAAACTCGTCATCAACCCCGGGTCTCGACCACGCCCTGTGCAACTGGGTACTGGACTTCCTGACGGTCCACCCCCAGGTGGTGAGTGTAGGTTACAACATCTCCACCCCGCTGATCCTCAACACTGGGGCCCCACAAGGGTGTGTTCTGAGCCCTCTCCCTGTACTCCCTGTTCACCCACGACTGAGTGGCCATGCATGCCTCCAACTCAGTCATCAAGTTTGCAGACGACACTACAGTGGAAGGCTTGATTACCAACAACGACGCGACGGCCTACAGGGAGGAGGTGAGGGCCCTCGGAGTGTGGTGTCAGGAAAGTAACCTCACACTCAATGTCAACAAAACAATGGAGATGATTGTGGACTTCAGGAAACAGCAGAGGGAGCACCCCCCTATCCACATCGACGGGACAGTAGTGGAGAGGCTAGTTAGTTTTAAGTTCCTCGGTGTGCACATCAAACTGAATTGGTCCACCCACACAGACAGCGTTTTGAAGAAGGCGCAGCAGCGCCTCTTCAACCTCAGGAGGCTAAAGAAATTGGGCTTGTCACCAAAAGCACTCACAATCCTCTACAGATGCGCAATCGAGAGCATCCTGTCGAGCTGTATCACCGCCTGGTAAGGCAACTACTCCGCCCACAACCGTAAGGCTCTCTAAAGGGTAGTGAGGTCTGCACAACACATCACCGGTGGCAAACTACCTGCCCTCCAGGACACCTAAACACTCGATGTCACAGGAAGGCCATAAAGATCATCAAGGACAACAACCACCCGAGCCACTGCCTGTTCACCCCGCTATCATCCGGAAGGCGAGGTCAGTACAGGTACATCAAAGCAGGGACCGAGAGACTGAAAAACAGCTTCTATCTCAAGGGCATCAGACTGTTAAACAGCCACCACTAACATTGAGTGGCAGCTGCCAACCTACTGACTCAACTCCAGCTCACTTTAATCATGTAAATTGATGTAAAAAATGTATCACTATCCACTTTAACCTCTTGCTCTTACCTGACACGCAGGCATCCCATCTAGACATCTGGAAATGCAAATGCGCTACGCTAAATGCTAATAGTACTAGTTAAAACTCAAACGTTCATTAAAATACACATGCAGGGTAATGAATTAAAGCTACACTCGTTGTGAATCCAGGCAACAAGTCAGATTTTTTAAATGCTTTTCGGCGAAAACATGAGAAGCTATTATCTGATAGCATGTATCACCCCAAAAGACCCGCAGGGGACGTAAACAAAATAATTAGCATAGTCGGCGCTACACAAAACGCACAAATAAAATATAAAACATTCATTACCTTTGACCATCTTCTTTGTTGGCACTCCTAGATGTCCCATAAACATCACTATTGGGTATTTTTTTCGATTAAATCGGTCCATATATAGCCTAGATATCGATATATGAAGACTGTGTGATCAAGGAAAAAAATTGCGTTTCATAACGTAATGTCATTTTTTTAATAAAAAAAGTCGACGATAAACTTTCACAAAACACTTCGAAATACTTTTGTAATGCAACTTTAGGTATTAGTAAACGTTAATAAGCGATAAAAATCATCCGTAGGTGATGTAAAAATCATTAGCTGTCGTAATTGGAAAAAAAAATTTCACGAGAGAGCTCTTCCAAGAATGATCTCTAGGGCGGAGACCGGAGGTAAGTGGTGCCATTTTCTGTTTTTCGGTTCAACCAAGAATCAAAGAAGATTCAATTCACAAGACTCTAGACAACATGGGGATGCTGTGGGAGTTGAATGCTCGGTCTTATCTAACAAGGTTTCAAGGGTTATAGCTCACTAATGTATTATTGTTAATTGCTGGAATCATCTGTGGCGCTAATTAAAAAAGGATATTTATTTCTCAAATTTTCTGTGATCAGGTTTTCCTGCTGAATTTTCCATGCAAGCCAAGTGAGCCCACTAATCAGTAGCACTGTCAAAGTTAAAAAACAAGCTGCAAATTTAACCAGTTTTAAGGCATTAAACGAATGAAAAAAACCGAGAGGTTTATCAGTAACCAAGCAGAATAAAAATGTGCAAATATCTTTGATGAAGATATGAACGTAGCTTGCATGGTATTCCTGGCATGAGTAGCAGGGCGCTGAAAAACTGTTATAACAAAATAACAAAGGGATTTTTAAACAAAATGTTCAAAAGTAAGTAGGGTAATCAGAGACAGCAACTCCCTGATTGAGAACCATACCCGGCCAAAACAAAGAAACACAATAACATTAAAAACCAGGCAAAACAATGAAAACTGGGTAATTTTCTTATTCTTAGCTAGATTTAGTATCTGGAGGCATCAGCTTCCATTCATGTAACTAGGGTTAAACGCTTTACAGGCTCAAAATTTTTTATAGAAACCAATGAGTTTGAATTTGAGTTTATTTATTCTTGTTCTCATATAAAACATTAGAAATGCATAATTTACATGACTAATTATTGCAAAACACTCTTAAAATACATTACACATAACGTGTGACATAAACGGAATACAGAACACTTGAAACATTACAGGACATATTTCATGATGGAAATTGAAATTCAAAATGTTAAAAAAAATGAGAAATGAGCTAGGCTGATTCACAGGCAGTTCATACAGGCGTTATAGAAATTTGCTGTTTCTCAAGAAACAGGTTGAAGATTGTTCAGTGGATGGCCAAGAGTGTGCATGTCCTTCACCAGGTGACATGCAGCCTGCTCTCACCTGTTCTGCAGTGACGGGAGCTGTGGTTGGACTGCTCCACCTCTGGAGATGATCCTCAAGGCTCTCCTCTGCAACCTGTTTAGTTGGGCCTGCTGTTTTTTACTGCATCTGACTAATAGCACTCCACTGTATTCTAGACAAGGCCTGACCAGTGTAGTGTATACTGTGACCAGATATTCAGTGGGTAGGCCATTTCTGCATGCATTTTGAGGCCTTCCTCACTGACTGCTCCACATATGTGTCAACACTGAGGTTGGAGTCCAGATGAAAACCAGAATACTTGGTTGTTGTTACCACTGGTACTTCCTGTCCTCCTATGATTAGTGGTGCAGGTTGTGGATGGTCTCCAGAATAACATATCCACAGACTTTTTCCCATTCAGGAGCATATTGTTGGATTTTTCCATGGAATGGAATGGTATGGCTCGGGACAGCCCTACATCGTCTGCATACCCAGTGTCCAGAGTGCCACTGAAGACAACTTTTTGGGTGGACATGTGAAGGAGAAACAGATATGGAGCCAGGCTAGTAATGTTGGACACAGTTCAGTGTCAGCGAAGTTGCAGGAGCTTTTTGTGATCTACTCGATCAAAGGCTTTGGACATATCAGCAAGTAACACCATCACCATTGTTGGTTTTCTGGAGTCTGTAGCTGTCAGCCAGGATTGTGTGGCTTTCACAAGGTTGGTAGTAGTGCTGGACTTTGGGAGTTAGGTATACTGATTCATGCACTTAGATCAAATTGTTGGCATGAGTTTTTTTATGATTAAGCTTTCCTGGATTTTTCCAAGGCATGAAGTTAAAGAGATGGGCCTTCAGTCACTCATTGTACCTGGGTTTGAGACTTTAGGTATGGAACACACATGAATAAGAGGTGTTAATAATGTGTGTAATGACAAATCAATATGCTCTTTTAGTAGCCAGGCTGGAATGCTATCAGTTTACAATAAAATGGCCAAAAACACCGGTCTCAATGTTAAGAGGCAACTCTGGGATGCTTGCCTTCTAGGTAGAGTTCCTCTGTCCAGTGTCTGTTATTTTGCCAATCTTAATATTTTATTTTTATTGGCCAGTCTAAGATATTGATTTTCTTTGCAACTCTGCCTAGAAGGCCAGCATTCCGGGTCGCCGCTTCACTGTTGACGTTGAGACTGGTGTTTTGCGGGTACTATTTAACAAAGTTAACTGAGGACTTGTGAAAACTCACTCTAATGTACTTGTCCTTCTTCACTCCCACTCCTCTTTCTATTCTGGTTAGAGTTTGCTCTATTCTGTGAAGGGAGTAGTACACAGCGTGAAACTGAGATCTTCAGTTTCTTGGCAATTTCTCGCATGGAATAGCCTTCATTTCTCATAACATGAATAGACTGATGAGTTTCAGAAGAAAGTTATTGGTTTCTGGCCATTTTGAGCCTGTAAACGAACCCACAAATGCTGATGCTCCAGATACTCAACTAGTCTAAGAAGCCCAGTTTTATTGCTTCTTTAATCAGAAAAACAGTTTTCAGCTGTGCTAACATAATACAAAAGGGTTTTAATGATCAATTAGCTGATAAACTTGATTAGCAGCATTTTGAACACGTTAGAACCATCACTCCTGATCAAACCAACTGGCATAGTTTTGTCACTGTTTGAATTGTCATGTCATAATTTCAATTGTCAGGTCATCATCGCTTTCTTGTGGTGTTATAGTAATTGGATGAGGAGCATGGAATGGAGTTTGGTTGGATGCATGTATGAACCAAATACATGATTTACGTCATGTCTGAGGACAGCTGAGGGGTCTATCTCATGCTTCTCTTTCTTTTTTCATTCTCCCATCTGTGTGAAACGTGTGGATGGATCTCAGCCTGTAGTGTCTGAGTTTGTTGAGTTTTCGTAACCTTTTTGTATGACAGTATATTGGGGGACCACCCATTTCATGAACATATACATTTACCTCTCAATATTACCTCTAAAATACGCACCATAAAAATATTACAGATCAGCCCAAAACTACCCCTACCTTCAACCTTTTTGAAGCAGAGGGTAACGCCAGGTAGAGCTAGGTACTGTCTGGGGCTCATGAGATAAAGGCATGGATGAATGCTTGAAGTTCTGATTTGAATTACCTCCCAATGTTTCCCTTTAAGACAGAATGGATCATTAAACAGTGAAGTGGAAGGAGAGGTGAAGACAGGAGATGATATGAAAGTTGTTACTGCTGTATGTTGGGTTAAGGGAAACATGATGTTTTTCAAAGTCCTTTTTATGTCATGATTTGTTAACTGCCTTGTTCATAGTCAGCTCGTGGATTCAATCTACCTTTCGCACTAGTCAACAATGTATCAGCCTGGGGAGTTAGCCACAACATAATCCAGCAATATTTTCAGACCTTTAGCAAATGTGCCTCTTTTTCTAACAAAGAATCAAATTTCACCTATCACATGTTTGGAGGGTTCCTTTGATTTTATTCTCCTACCTTCTCCTACTTAAGACGATTAAGGCATGACCTTCAAATGTGCAGCTGCTAGTTGCAGTTGGATTGCTGTTTTACAAGATGGTGTGCCTTGTAAGTAAGCCTGTCAAGTTTAGTTTGGGGCTAAATAAATTAAATAGAATAGCTTCTCGTCAAAGAGTTTAACTAGCTTTATTAATCGATGAATAAAATCATACATTTTTTTACTCACATGATAATGTACTCTTCATGATCTGTTATTATGATGCCAATGACACAGCAAAGCTCTGGCAGAGAACCTCTCATGTGATTTATCAGTGGGTTCTTCACAAAATGGAGGGGTACCTGTAGATCTACTTATTGTATCAGTGCCGTTACATTGTTATCACCTCCATTAAAAGAGTATGGAAGAGGAGGAAAATACCGACATTGACATCATTATCGCAGAGGTAATTGCTATACATTGTTGTGTCCTTTCATATTTGAACTGTTTACTGTGAATATGCAAATGTGCAGTCCTTAGCAGGCCCATGATGAGCTTCAGATGGATGCATATCTGAGAGAGAGAGAGAGAGAGAGAGAGAGAGAGAGAAAGAACTTAAATTCACACGGGACACCGGATAAGACTCCAGATATAACAGACTGACCCGAGCCCCCTGAAACAAACTATTGCAGCATAAATACTGGAGGCTGAGACAAGAGGGGTCGGGTAACAATTAAGTATCATCATGTGATTGTTTACAATTAAAATATCAAAAATAAAGAAAGATAGCTTCCTAGCAAAGAGCAATTTCTCAAGCATGTCTGGGAGTGGTTTGATTGATGATCAACATGAACTGATTGGTCTATTAACTAATTTACAACCATATAATTAGGAATTAGAAAACGAGAATGGACATGGACCTTCTTGGTCATAAGTTGATCAACCATGGTTTGCCAGTACTGTGGTAAGATGTTGTGTAAAATAATGAATTTGAAGTATTCCTCTGCACTGTATGTTTCTTAGCTAGCTAGCCAGGCAGTTGTTGAGGAATTATTCCATAAATGATTCAAATTAACTGCCAATATGCCAACATTCCTCCTTAGGGCTAGGGGTCCCGCTAGCGTGACAACTTCTGGTGAAACTGGAGGGCGCGCAATTCAAATAGATAATCATATTTAGATGATCAAACCAACACAGGTTTCATATATTCATATACAGTATAATGATAAAATATGAATTTACTTTTTGAAAATCTTCCTCTGATTTGTCATCCAAAAGGTCCCAGCTGTAACATGTAGTGTAGTTTTGTTAGATAAAATCCTTCTTTATATCCCAAAAAGTCTGTTTAGTTGGCACCATCGATTTGTGTAATCAACTCATTCAACTTGCAGTGTAAGTAATACAAAAATCTACCCCTAAACTTTGTTTCAACAAGTCAAAATACATTTCTATTTACTCCTCAGATACCCAAACATTTAATCAAACTATAACATTTCTTTTTGAAAGAAGAATGTTCAATAGGAAACCGATTTTAGCAGGTGCGTAATGTCTTCATGGCGCGCACAAACACGAATTTCCAAGACTGTGTCCCTCTACTAAAACTGTTATTTCTTATTCGTTTTTGAAGTTACAAGCCTGAAGCCTTGAACATAGACTGCTGACGCCCTGTGGAAGCCTTAGGAATTGTCAATATGACCTTTCTCTTGAATTTCCAAGAGGATAGTCTCTCTCAAAAAAAAAATTCAGATTGGTTTTTCTTTGGATTTTCTCTGACCATATCTATTGTGTTATATTCTCCTACAGTATTTTAACATTTCTACAAACTTCAAAGTGTTTTCTTTCCAATGGTACGCATATCCTGGCTTCAGGGCCTGAGCTACAGGCAGTTTACATTGGGCACATCATTCAGGCAGGACGTGGAGAAAAAAGGGGCCAAGCGCTAAGATGTTTTAATTCAATTATGCAGCCAATCCATAGCCATACACTGAAATCAATTTATGAAAGTACTTAGACATGTTGTAAATGCAACAAGTACTGATATTCTATCAACATTTTAGGTTGACAATAATTATATTACCCAATTTCTGATATCACATGCTTTATTTTTATTTTCCTGTGTACGTAAACTCTGAATTATGCCTCTAGAGCAATTCATTCCAATTAGACTTGTTTGAATTTCTCCCTGACCAATATGGCTGCTATTTTGACCCCATCTTGTAACTTTGAGGTTTTATGATACATCCTATTAAATTACTAGAGGGGCTATCTATGTTTGCAGCATGGTGATGTCACAATGGAAGGCCAAAACTCTCTCCCTCCAAAACAGGCTGAAGTTGCATGTGTTCTATTCAAACAGCTTACACTTAAAGGGCATTATCAAAATGTTCACAATTTCACAGTATTGTTTCAACCTCAGTGTGGAAATTCAGTTCATGTCGGAAGTTTACATACAACTTAGCCAAATACATTTGTTTTTCACAATTCCTGACATTGAATCCTAGTAAACATTGCCTGTCTTAGGTCAGTTAAGATCACCACTTTATTTTAAAAATGTGAAATGTCAGAATAGTAGTAGAGAGAATGATTTATTTCAGCTTTTATTTCTTTCATCGCATTCCCAGTGGGTCAGAATTTTACATACACTCAATTAGTACTTGATAGCATTGCCTTTAAATTGTTTAACTTGGGTCAAACATTTTGGGTAGCCTTCCACATGCTTCCCACAATAAGTTGGATGAATTTTGGCCCATTCCTCCCAACAGAGCTGGTGTAACTGAGTCAGGTTTGTAGGCCTCCTTGCTCGCACACGCTTTTTCAGTTCTGCCCACAAATTTTCTATGGGATTGAGGTCAGGGCTTTGTGAAGGCCACTCCAGTACCTTGACCATGTTGTCCTTAAGCCATTTTGCCACGACTTTGGAAGTATGCTTGGGGTCATTGTCCATTTGGAAGACACATTTGCGACCAGTCTTTAACTCCCTGACTGATGTCTTGAGATGTTGCTTCAATATATTCACATATTTGTCCTGCCTCATGATGCCTTCTACTTTGTAAAGTGCACCAGTCCCTCCTGCAGCAAAACACCCCCACAACATGATGCTGCCACCCCGTGCTTCACGGTTGGGATGGTGTTCTTCGCCTTGCAAGCATCCCCCTTTTTCCTCCAAATATAAAGTTGGTCATTATGGCCAAACAGTTCTATTTTTGTTTCATCAGAACAGAGGACATTTCTCCAAAAAGTAAGATCTTGGTCCCCATGTGCAGTTGCAAAACGTAGTCTGGCTTTTTATCGTGGTTTTGGAGCAGTGGCTTCTTCCTTGCTGAGCGACCTTTCAGGTTATGTCGATATAGGACTCGTTTTACTGTGGATATAGATACTTTTGTACCCGTTTCCTCCAGCATCTTCACAATGTCCTTTGCTGTTGTTCTGGGATTGATTTGCACTTTTTGCACCAAAGTACGTTCATCTCTAGGAGACAGAACGCGTCTCCTTCCTGAGCGTTATGACGGCTGCGTGGTCCCATGGTGTTTATACTTGCGTACTATTGTTTGTAGGATGAACCAGACTTGTGGAGGCCTACAGTTTTTTTTCTGAGGCCTTGGCTGATTTCTTTTGATTTTCCCCTGATGTCAAGCAAAGAAGCACTGAGTTTGAAGGTAGGCCTTGAAATACATCCACAGGTACACCTCCAATTGACTCAAAGTGTCTCAGTTAGCCTAACAGAAGCTTCTAAAGCCATGACATCCTTTTCTGCAACAATTGTTGGAAAGATGACTTGTGTCATGCACAAAGTTTATGTCCTAACTAACTTGCCAAAACTATAGTTTGTTAAAACTACTTAAGCTTAGGGCTTACTTTTTCGAACATTCTGTTAAAAATCGCGCAACATTTCAGTGTCCTGCTACTCATGCCAGGAATATAGTCTTTGCATATGATTAGTATGTGTGGATAGAAAACACTCTGACGTTTCTAAAACTGGTTAAATCACGGCTGTGACTATAACAGAACGTGTGTTTCGTCGAAAAGCGCAAGGAAAACTGATCACCAAAAACTGGAAGAAATATCAATGCGCCACTTGCATGTATTGTCTATGGGACAGCAAATTAGATGGGGCCGAGATTGCAAATCCTACAGCTTCCACACGATGTCGCCAGTCTTGTCAATTGCCTGGGGGTTGTTTCTTGGTCAAACGAGTAAGAGAGACCCCATTCCTTCCGGTCTCCGACAGGATGTTTTGGAAGAGAGATTTCCGACCATGATTTGAAGACGTGGAGCTATTGAATACACATCGCCCCGTGATCAATTTGATAGATTATTAACGTTTACTAATACCTAAAGTTGGATTACAAAAGTATTTCGAAGTGTTTTGTGAAAGTTTATCGTCAACTTTTTTAATTTAAAAAAATGACGTTGCGTTTTAAAACTGTGTTTTTTTCTGAATCACACACTTTTCATAGATCAATATTTTGGGTATATATGGACTGATTTAATCGAGAAAAAAAAATACCCAATAGTGATGTTTATGGGACATATAGGAGTGCCAACAAAGAAGCTCGTCAAAGGTAATGAATGTTTAATATTTTATTTCTGCGTTTTGTGTAGCGCCGGCTATGCTAATTATTTTGTTTACGTCCCCTTCAGGTATTTCGGGGTGTTGCATGCTATCAGATAATAGCTTCTCATGCTTTCGCCGAAAAGCATTTTAAAAATCTGACTTGTTGGCTAGATTCACAACGAGTGTAGCTTTAATTCAGTACCCTGCATGTGTATTTTAATGAACGCTATTAGCATTTAGCGTAGTGCATTTGCATTTCCAGATGGCTAGATGGGATGCCTGCGTGTCGGGTGGGCTTAAGTGGTTAAGAATAAATTTGTTGAGTAGTTGAAAAACGAGTTTTGATGACTCCAACCTAAGTGTATGTAATCTTCCGACTTCAACTGTATATAACACAGTAAAATCCAGTTTTTGACTGCACTGGGCCTTTAACAAAAACATGGCTTTCAAGTTACAATTCATTAAAGTGACATCTTTTCTTTTTCATTTCAAGTAGAAATCTAAACTCCCCAGTGATATATTGATGGAAGTAGGAAGACAGTATGGATCAGCAGCAGCTTGCTGAGTACAATTTAGTGAAAGATTAGACTGCTTACAGCCACACCAGGAAGGAACTGCCACAATCTCCAGGTTATTCAAGCATACAGCTTTCCCCAAATGTACATGTGCTGACTAAGTGACGTATAGAGATAGCTTACCGGTATGACAAAATACCGTATCTACAAAGTTCTTAGGTTTTAGACTTGCATGACACAGTTTTATGACAGTTAATAATTCCCTGCCTGAAGCTGCTTGGACAAGAGCTCAATATTGTCCCATGAATAATCAGTCTGCCTGTCGTTTGAATGTCTACAATGACTCAACATGATCATAACCCTTATTTATTGACCAGCGTCTTGTAACACCCACAGCCTGTGTATCTTTGATTTCAAAGTGTCTATAGTGTTGTACATTTTCCAAATAATGGGGGCTTAGACATAGGCCTATAACTGAAATACAATCACAAATTGAAATTACTGGAGGGAAATGATGGAGAGAGCACTTACCTACTGTAATTTCCAAACACAATTTTTTAGAAGGGAAATGATGGAGAGAGCACTTACCTACTGTAATTTTCAAACACAATTTCTCCAAAACTTTTTTCAGAGAACATGTTTAAGAGGAAAACAGCATTAGAGCATTAACTGGTCATTAAAACTTTTGGCAGATTGAATATTCATTCTGCAAAGTTTATTTTTTGACACCTAAATCCATATCGTATGAGGAATGAGTCATTGTAACCGATCACTACTTTTTCTCCATTTAGAAAAAGCTCTATCTGTCCTTGACAAATCAGGATTGATTCAGGTGCCGTTCCTTAAGAGCTGGTTTCTAAAAACTTCGGAACAGAATAAATTAATGGTAATATTAAGCAAACAAGCACAGAGCCCTGTGCACCCAATTTGTATACAAAGACATGCAGAAAAACAATAGAAGAATTGCAGGGTGGTGGATAACCAAATCAGTGATAAGTTTTATTTTATTATGAAGACGTTTGGCACAGTTCAATGCATTTACTGCTTTGGGTCATACTGAGTGCTGAACAATTAGTCATGTCCCGGCCTGCCAGGCGTCCAGTCCACAGCATCAAACTGTTATTGCAGGTCCTCTGTAAGTTGTCAATTAACTCAAGATAAGAACCCACTGCTATGTATTTATATGACTTTCTAATACTATCTCTCTCTGTCTTTCTTTCTCTCTCTCTCTCAAACACACACGCCTGATCACACATGTTGTATGAATTGTTTTATGTTACTATAATTCAGTATGTTTGCCAAACGTGTTTAAGGGAATGTTTGCTACTTTCATTACCATGTCTCCATTGGGCAATACTTCCCCATACATTTTTTACTTTTACTTTTTTTTACCTTTATTTAACTAGGAAAGTCAGTTAAGAACAAATTCTTATTTATAATGACGGCCTACACCAGCCAAACCCGTACGAAGCTGGGCCAGTTGTGTGCCGCACTGTGGGACTCCCAATCACGGACAGTTGTAATACAGCCTGGAATCGAACCAGGGTGTCTGTAGTGACGCCTAGACACCACATATTCACAGCAGGTGAACCTGGATAATATATTATTAATTATAATATATGAATGAACCATATTAATCATTTTGTTTTAAAAGATGCACCCACGTAGAGTGCATATTGCACATATTAAGATACCTACATGGCTGTACCCAAACAGTCATACAACATTGCAATTAGAGCCTCCATAATGGTCATGTGACCTGACCATGGAAAACTCTGAAACCTAGTTATATACTGTAGATACAATACATCATATTCCTATGATCACTGAACGTACAGATGCAATAAACATGAAAAAAAAAACATACAGGTTCCTTTTGAATTGGAATATCATGTCATGTCAGAACAAGATAATTGCATATTGATCTAAATAAAAACATCACAATTATTGATAAGTATTCAGGGATAACATTGACTTGCTTGTTGCCCTCCAGAGCTTTGGACTTTGTCCCATTGAATTCACCTAAAAACATGACATGGCCTCTATCGGCTCAATACACCCAGCAGCACCTCGTTAAAGTTACTGTTATAGCTGACCTCCCCAGCATTGTGCTCACCTCGCCGCTGTCTGGACCGCTTGCCTGCCAGCCTGGCTGCCTGGAGGCTGAATGTTATGGCCTCAAGGTTGGCCTGTAGAGTGGAGGGATTTCAAATATTTATTCATCTGATTTAGCCTTTCCTCAATATGTTTAATCCTCACCTGACAGGAATAGATGGCCTCCATTTCAGACCATTGATCATCCATTTGGACTGTATGACTATCAATTATGCCTGTTTTTTTCTCCCTCTGCCCACCTGGGACATTCTCCTCAGCAAGGAAAACCTCTGAACAGACTGATGTGGTTTCTTTATATTTATCATCCGGGTAGCAGAGATTCTTGTCTCCACAAATCTGTTTAAAGCCCTCGACATGTCATGAGGCCCATCATGAATACATGTCACTGATGTGTATTGATGGGATATGCACTAATGCTCATAACTTTAATTAAAACAGACATTTAATTAATGTCACTTTCCCATTAAGGCTGTTGAAGCTGTAATGGCTGAGCCGTGCACAATGACTCTGTGTAGTCTAGCTGACATTTGAAGATTTGCTCAGACACACACACTCTGGAGGAGTGCTTGTGCAACAGCCATGTGGAGTCACAAACATTATCCCAACCATTGTGTATAGCCTGCTTGACAAAAATCAGAAAATCCATTGCCCTCCATCGCACTGTGGCTTTACCGCTGAACAATGAAACTTAAGAGACTTAATTTATTTTCTCTTTCCACCTCTACTCGCTTGTTTTCCCCTCCCCCTTACAGTTTGACAAGATCAAGTTTTAGGTCACCTTGCTCTATGATTGGAATCATTATCAGGCAGCTGGGAAACTCGCTCTCTCTCACATGGGATGGGGTCCCGTACCACTCAGTCTCCTCCTCAACTCTTAATTCTAGTTATTTTATCGGAACTCAGCACCAAATTTCAGCTCATGTCTCAGCTGGTTTCTTGACAGATCATGACTGCAGCGAGCGAGGCTGAGCTACCAATCTGGCTGTGTGCCATTTATTGTTTTCTGTCTTTTGGAGGCTCATGAGCCAATTTAGTGTGTAGATGGCCTCTGTGGAGCTGTCTCCTTGCATTGAGTTTACAAGAGAAAGCTGATACCAATATCTGTTACCCTTCTCCCAAATCATGCCTTATCGTCACTGTTTGCATTGAGGTTGATTGAAGGGATCGATCCCCTGTCACTTTATCTGTCGCTTTCTCTACCTGCTCCATCTCGCCTCCTGTCGATCCTCTGCCCTAGCCTTGTCCCCAGCCCAGCAGCTGTCTTCTTCACACAGTTAGAGGACATGAGGCAGGGCCACAGTGGCAGAATGGAGAAATGAACCCCTCCTATCAGCCAGCAGTTGTCTCTGTATTGTCAGGACATCCCCCTGCCCTCTATCCTATCCACCACCCCGCCACAATAATGCCACCGAGCCCCCACTAGAGCAACCCACCTAATCCCACATGGTCCCTATGGTTGCAGGTCAGGTTTTTTCCTCCTGTATTCTGTCCTTGGGAATCATAGCAGTACATGGTGCCCTCTGTTTGAACTTTCATCCTTCACCGTTTGTAAGATCTCAGCATGACATGCAACACACTCTCTTTAAAATGTGTAGGCCGTGGGTTGAAGAAAAGGGTATTTCGTATTTGACTTAGAACATTTGATAAAAAATGTGATTTTCAGATGATTTTCCATAAAGTTTCTATGATTTCAGTATCTCTCAATCTTAAAGATCTTGAGTGTAGCTCATTGAGAAGGTCTAAACTGTCCTTCTGTAGACTTGTTTTTTCTGCCTGTTCTGACACTGAGGAAAATGGTGACATGCTGACAATAAAAGACAGGTCTCTTTCAGGCTGGCCAGTGTATGTAGGGGACACAGTCCCAAAAAAAGCACACTGCTTGACAGACATCACTAATTAAATTGTCATTGTGGATATAATGTCCCTTGTTCTTTACTTCCTCCGTCCCTTCTCTTGCTCCATTCAGGCTGTGAACAAAAAGCACCGATACAGTATTTTGGTTTGCGATAATTCTGTTGAATTATTGATTGATTTGCAGGTTTGCATATGCTTAAAAACCTGTGAAAAGTGTGTGTGAGTATAATTGTGTGTGTAATTGTGTATGTGAACGCTTTAGTATGCATGTTGTTTGAGCATGTACTGTAAGTATGTTTTGTGTGGATAGTGTTACCACTGCATGTTTGTGACAAGTGTCCTCAGTTGAGTTGTGCCAGGCTGAGGTTACATTCAAATTGGTCTGACTGCGTAGTGAACACAGATCCTCCTGACCGGACATCAGCGTATCTTTCTCTCCATCAGGAGGTGGTTAAAACACTATGGCGTCTCATACACCTTATCTGGTTTCAACAGCATTGATTCCATTTGTCATTTTACCTCTCTGGGGTAGGCGGGACGCTTGCGTCCCACATGGCCAATAGCCAGGGAAAATGCAGTGCGCCAAATTCAAATACATTTCTATAAAAATCAAACTTTCATTAAATTACACATGCAAGATAGCAAATTAAAGCTACACTCGTTGTGAATCCAGCCAACATGTCAGATTTCAAAAGGCTTTTCGGCGAAAGCATAAGATGCTTAGCCACTTTAAACTATGCCACTTTTATTACTCATCTCATATGTATATTCTGTACTCGATACCATCTACTGCATCTTGCCTATGCCGTTCTGTACCATCACTCATTCATATATCTTTATGTACGTATTCTTTATCCCTTTACACTTGTGTGTATAAGGTAGTAGTTGTGGAATTGTTAGGTTAGATTACGCGTTGGTTATTAGTGCATTTTCAGAACTAGAAGCACAAGCATTTCGCTACACTCGCATTAACATCTGCTAACCATGTGTATGTGACAAATACAATTTTATTTTATTTGATCGGAACAGAAGACAGCCAGTGTTGTGCCATTAATAAAATGTGTAAATGTTATTCTGTTGAAGTACGAAAGACTCAAGATCAAGTGTCTGTCCTTTAATGACAATACATTTGGTCGTAAGATCATTTACATAGGGCGGTGGTAGTGAGTTTTATCATTATCACATTTGCTTGGAAAAAAGCACCATGTTTATATACTGGTCTTATGTTAACTGTAGTCTTGGAATGGGTCCAACATACTCAAAACACAATGGATTTACCAAAGTATTGTAAAGTATTGTTCTGTAAAAAGAATCTCTTGCCTGTTTTAATCAACATCTCTGTTTTGTGCAGAAGAGGGAAGAAATAAAGACAGATGATTGTGATTGCACGTGATAACTCTAAGCCATAAAAAAGTACAAACTGAGCAACATGATAGGAAAACGATATTCTGTCATATTTTTGCGAAAGGGAAAACTTCCCAATACTGCATATTATATTTACGCTACTGCTACTCTCTGTTCATCATATATGCATAGTCACTTTAACCATATCTACATGTACATACTAACTCAATCAGCCTGACTAACCGGTGTCTGTATGTAGCCTCACTACTTTTATAGCCTCGCTACTGTATATAGCCTGTCTTTTTACTGTTGTTTTATTTCTTTACTCATCTATTGTACACCTAACACCTTTTTTTGCACTATTTGTTACAGTATGTAAGTAAGCATTTCACTGTAAGCTCTACAGCTGTTGTATTCTGCGCACGTGACAAATAAACTTTGATTTGATTTATTACATTTTTGTTAATGTATTGCATTTAATGTGAAAAGATGAATTTCACTGGGTTGACGTTTTTGTCAATACATTGAATTCAATGGGAAAAGATGAGTGTCGCATGGTTGATGTTTTTATCAAAACATTGCATTAAATGTTAAGGGGACAAATGGTTGACATTTTTGTCATCACATTCAATGGGGAAAGAATGTCACAGTGTTAGGGGTTAGGTTAACCTGTTGCTCCTACCCTCTACTTTTTTGAACATTTTGTTAAAAATCGCACAACATTTCAGCGCCCTGCTACTCATGCCAGGAATATAGTACGTTCATATGGTTAGAATGTGTGGATAGGAAACCCTCGGACGTTTTTAAAACTGGTTAAATCACGACTGTGGCTATTACATAACGTGCGTTACATCGGAAAGCGCAGGAAAACCTGATCACAGAAAATGGAAATAAATATCCTTGCGCCACTTCAAGCAATTGTTAACAGTGAGCCGAATTAGATAAGACCGAGCATTCAACTCCCACAGCATCCCCATTGTTGTCTAGAGTCTTGTGAATTGAATCCTCTTTGATTCTTGGTTGAACCGAAAGAGGGGCACGACTTACCTCCGGTCTCCGCCCAGATGATTCCGGAAGAGCTCTCTCCTGAAATTTTTTCCAAGACGACAGCTAATGATATTTACATCGCCTACGGATGATTTTTATCGCTTATTAACGTTTACTAATACCTAAAGTAGCATTACAAACGTATTTCGAAGTGTTTTGTGAAAGTTTATCGTCTACTTTTTGAATTTTAAAAAATGACGTTACGTTGTGAAATCGCTGTTTTTTTCGTTTATCACACAGTCTACATATAACGATATCTTGGCTTTATATGGCCCGATTTAATCGAAATAAAGACCCAATAGTGTTTATGGGGCAAGCGTCCCAACTAGAGGCAAGAGGTTAAAGGTTAGATATACCAACAGACATACAATTATATGGGCAAGTTATTGAGAGACTCAGGCACACAGGCAGACAGACAAACTTACACGTTCACAGACAGACAGACAAATACACAGAGTGCACAAACATTAGGAACACATGCACACCAAGACATAGACTGACCAGGTCTAGGGGAGGGGAGGAAAGGGGAGGAAACCAGTTTACCTCCCTGGGATATGTGGGGCGTCCCACCTGGCCAAAAGCCATGGAAAATGCTCAGCGCCAAATTCAAATAAATTACTATAAAAATCAAACTTTCATTAAATCACACATGCAAGATAGCAAATTAAAGCTACACTTGTTGTGAATCTAGCCAACAAGTCAGATTTCAAAAAGGCTTTTTGGCGAAAGTAAACAATGCTATAATCTGAGGATAGCACCTCTGTAAACAAAGAGAGAAACCATATTTCAACCCTGCAGGCGCGACACAAAACGCAGAAATAAAAATATAATTCATGCCTTACCTTTGACGAGCTTCTTCTGTTGGCACTCCAATATGTCCCATAAACATCACAAATTGTCCTTTTGTTCGATTAATTCCGTCGATATATATCCAAAATGTCAATTTATTTGCCGCGTTTGATCCAGAAAAACACCGGTTCCAACTTGCACAACATGACTACAAAATATTTCAAAAGTTACCTGTAAACTTTGCCAAAACATTTCAAACTACTTTTGTAATAAACCTTTAGGTATTTATTAAAGTAAATAATCAATCAAATTGAAAACGGGATGATCTGTGTTCAATACAGGAGGAAAACAAACTGTAGCATGCTTTCTGGTCACGCACCTCTATCTAACAGTGCACTTCAAGTGACCCTCGTTCAAGATGGCCGTACTTCTTCATTACACAAAGGAATAACCTCAACCAATTTCTAAAGACTGTTGACATCCAGTGGAAGTGATAGGAAATGCAAGAAGGTCCCTTAGAAATCTGGATTCCCAATGAAAGCCCATTGAATAGAGAGTGACCTCAAAAAAAGAAAATCTGAATAGTTTGTTCTCAGGGTTGCTAATAATATGCATATCTTATCCTCTGGGGATGAGTAGCAGGCAGTTGAATTTGGGCATGCATTTCTGCTAACTGCTAGCTTGTTATCCCTGGCCTGCTAACTGCTAGCTTGTTAGCCCCGGCCTGCTAACTGTCTGAACTGCCATGTCCCCACCCAGCCCAACCACTCACTGGACCCATATGATCACTTGACTACACATGCCTCTCTCTAATATTAATATGCCTCATCCATTACTGTCCTGGATAGTGATTACTGTCTTATTTCACTGTAGAGCCTCTAGCCTTGCTCAATATGCCTTAACCAAACATGTTGTTCCACCTCCTACATATGCAATGACATCACCTGGTTTAAACATCTCAAGAGACTATATCTCTCTCATCATTACTCAATGCCTAGGTTTACCTCCAATGTACCTTACCTTTGTCTGTATACTATGCCTTGAATCTATGCTATCGTGCCCAAAAACCTGCTCCTTTTACTCTCTGTTTCGAAACGTGCTAGACGGCCATTTCCTGTAGTCTAGCCGTACCCTTATCCTACTTCTCCTCTGTTCCTCTGGTGATGTAGAGGTTAATCCAGGTCATGCAGTGCCGAGCTCCACTCCCACTCCGCAGGTGCTCTCATTTGTTGACTTCTGTAACCGTTGAAACCTTGGTTTCATGCATGTTAACATTAGAAGCCTTCTCCCTAAGTTTGTTTAACTCACTGTTTTAGCACACTCTGCCAACCCAGATGTCTTAGCCATGTCTAATTCCTGGCTTAGGAAAACCACCAAAAACCCTGAAATCTCCATTCCTAACTACAACATTTTCTGAAAAGATAGAACTGCCAAAGGGGGCGGTGTTGCAATCTACTGCAAAGAGACTGCAGATTTCTGTCTTACTATCCAGGTCTGTACCAAAACAATTTGAACTTCTACTTCTAAAAATTCACCTTTCCAAAAACAAGTCTCTCACCGTTGCAGCTTGCTATAGACCACCCTCTGCCACCATATGTGAATTTATTGCCCCCCATCTATCTTCTAAGCTTGTTCTACTAGGTGACCTAAACTGGGACATGCTTAACACCCTGGCCATCCTACAATCTAAGCTTGATGCCATCGATCTCACACAAATTATCAATGAACCTATCAGGTACAACCCCACATCCATAAACATGGGCACCCTCATAGGTATCATTCTAACTAACACGCCCTCCAAATACACCTCTGCTGTTCTCAATCAAGATCTCAGCGATCACTGCCTCATTGCCTGCATCCGTAATGGGTCTGCGATCAAATGACCACACATCATCACTGTCAAACACTCCCTAAAACACTTCTGCGAGCAGGCCTTTCTAATCGACCTGGCCGGGGTATCCTGGAATGACATGGACCTCATCCCGTTCAGTAGAGGATGCCTGGCTATTCTTTAAAAGTGCCTTCCTCACCATCTTAAACAAACATTCTCCATTCAAAAAATGTAGAACCATGAATAGAAATAGTCCTTGGTTCACTCCAGCCCTGTCTTCCCTTGACCAGCACAAAAACATCCTGTGGCGTTCTGCATTAGCATCAAATAGCCCCCATGATATGCAATTTTAAAGGGAAGTTAGGAACAAATATAGACAGGCAGTTAGGGCTAGCTTTTTCAAACAGAAATGTGCATCCTGTAGTACAAACTCAAAAAAGTTCAGAGACATTGTAAAGTCCATGGAGAATCAGAGCACCTCCTACCAGCTGCCCACTGCTCTGTGGCTAGGAAACACTGTTACTGTCACGCCCTGGTCGAAGTAATGTATGTTTGTCTTCATTTATTTGGTCAGGCCAGGGTGTGACATGGGTTATTGGTGCGTTTTTGTCATGGGGTTTTTGTGGGGTGTCTAGCATAGTCTATGGCTGCCTGAGGCGGTTCTCAATCAGAGTCAGGTGATTATCGTTGTCTCTGATTGGGAACCATATTTAGGCAGCCATATTCTTTGAGTATTTCATGGGTGATTGTTCCTGTCTCTGTGTTAGTTATTCACCAGATAGGCTGTATAGGTTTTCACGTTCCGTTTGTTGTTGTTGTATTGTTCGTGTTTTTTCGTCTATTAAAGATGTATCGATTTAACCACGCTGCATTTTGGTCCCACTCTCTTTCAATGGAAGAAAACCGTAACAGTTACGACCAATACATCCACTATAATTTAACATTTCAATAAGCATTTCTCTACGGTTGGCCATGCTTTCCATCTGGCTACCCCTACCCCGGTCAACTGCCCAGCACCCTCCACAGCAACCCGCCCAAGCCCCCACCATTCTCCTTCACCCAAATCCAGATAGCTGATGTTCTGAAACAGCTGTGAAATCTGGACCCTCTCTTTCTAAAATTATCTGCAGAAAATGTTGCAACCCCTATTACGAGCCTGTTCAACCTCTTTTTCGTATCGTCTGAGATTCCCAGAGATTGGAAAGCTGCCGCGGTAATCCCACTCTTCAAAGGGGGTGACACTCTAGACCCAAACTGCTACAGACCTATGTTTATCCAACCCTGTCTATCTAAGGTCTTCGAAAGCCAAGTTAACAAACAGATTACCGACCATTTCGAAATCCCACCGTACCTTCTCCGCTATGCAATCTGGTTTCAGAGCTGGTCATGGGTGCACCTCAGCCACGCTCAAGGTCCTAAACGATATCATAACCGCCATCGATAAGAGACATTACTGTGCAGCCGTATTCATCGACCTGGCCGAAGGCTTTCGACTCTGTCAATCACCACATTCTTATTGGCAAACTCGACAGACCCTCCGATTTGACACACTGAACTCTATCAGAGAAGTAGTTGGTGAACCAGGCGAGGCAATCATATGATTTCTCAAATGATTGCCTCGCCTGGTTCACCAACTACTTCTCTGATAGAGTTCAGTGTGTCAAATCGGAGGGTCTGTTGTCCGGATCTCTGGCAGTCTCTATGGCTGTGCCACAGGGTTCTATTCTCGGGCCGACTCTCTTCTATGTATACATCAATGATGTCGCTCTTGCTGCTGGTGATTCTCTGATCCACCTCTACACAGACAACACCATTTTGTATATTTTTTTTTTTGTATATACTCTTTGGACACTGTGTTGACTAACCTCCAGATGAGCTTCAATGCCATACAACTCTCCTTCCGTGGCCTCCAACTGCTCTTAAATGCAAGTAAAACTAAATGCATGCTATTCATTCGATCACCGCCGCCCGTCCAGCATCACTACTCTGGACTTCTCTGACTTAGAATATGTGGACAACTTAAAATACCTAGGTGTCTGGCTAGACTGTAAACTCTCCTTCCAGACTCACATTAAGCATCTCCAATCCAAAATTAAATCCATAATTGGCTTCCTAAATCACAACAAAGCATCCTTCACTCATGCTGCCAAACATACCCTCATAAAACTGACCATCCTACCGATCCTCGACTTTGGCAATGTCATCTATAATATAGCCTCCAACACTCCACTCAACAAATTTGATGCAGTCTATCACAGTGCCATCCGTTTGGTCACCAAAGCCCCATACACTACCCACCACCTGTACCCTCTCGTTAGTTTGCCCTCGCTTCATACTCATCGGCAAACCCACTGGCTGCAGGTCATCTACAAGTCTCTGCTAGGTAAAGCCCGCCTTATCTCAGCTCACTGGTCACCATAGCAGCACCCACTCATAGCACGCTCTCCAGAAGGTTTAAACCACTTCACACACCAGCGTCACCCGGCATGTTTTGGTGTTAGAAATTCAACCATTTGCAACCTTAGCTTACACTGTGATTTGCGTGGTCTGGTGTGAATTTCATCAGGAGTGGGTTTTAAACGTTTCAGTAGAAAGGGCGGGCCATGACACTGTGATGTAATGTGATGTCTAGGCTCACGGGGGTGTGGCCACTGACTAGTTAACCTTCATATGAAATTCCATACTTTCATGTAGAAGGTTACAACTTCTTCTGGAATGGTGACCCTTCCACGGGACGGTTGAGATAATATAGGCTAATGCAATTAGCATGAGGTTGTAAGTAACAACATTTCCCTTGACATAGACATATCTAATATTGGCAGAAAGCTTAAATTAGTG
The DNA here is from genome assembly GCF_034236695.1 of Oncorhynchus nerka. Taxonomy (NCBI): domain Eukaryota; kingdom Metazoa; phylum Chordata; class Actinopteri; order Salmoniformes; family Salmonidae; genus Oncorhynchus; species Oncorhynchus nerka. Next base: position 28,533,051 of record NC_088404.1, on the reverse strand, counting down.
TTAATCTAACTGCACAGTCCAATTTACAGTAGCTATTACAGTGAAATAATACCATACTTTTGTTTGAGGAGAGTGCATGAACATGAAAATGTATTAATAAACAGAAACAGAAATGCAATGGTTTATTGAATCAGTCTAAAACTTTGCAAACACAATGCTTCCATCTAGTGGCCAAAATCTAAATTGATCCTGGGCTGGAATAATACATTATGTCCTTTCTCTTGCAATTTAAAGATGATGGTAAAAAGAGAAAAGAATGGCTGGTTTTTCTTTGTATTATCTTTTACCAGATATAATGTGTTATATTATCATACCTACCTTTCACATTTCCACAAACGTCAAAGTGTTTCATTTCAAGTGGTACCAAGAATATGCATATCCTTGCTTCACGGCCTGAGCTACGGACAGTTAGATTTGATATGTAATTTTAGGCGAAAATTGAAAAAAAGGGGAGGGTCCTTCAGAGGTTTTAAGATATGTAGCTAGCTAGCTAAACAATGAACCATAATCCCAACTCATGATGTTACTACCCTGCATCAATCGGCAGGTAGCTAATCAGCCAGGTTCAATGTCTGCAAGCCAAGCAAATGGCTTTGAGATACGAATAATAAGATCACACATGTAACGTTAGCAAGCGAGCCAGCCAGCCAGCTAACGTTAGCTATCTAACTTTAACTTGAAATGAAACCCCACTTTCTTAACCGTATTCATAGATGGGCTCCTGTCACGGAGGCCATGGTTGACCTTAGTTTGAAGATGTAATCCAGAGACATGTGTTTTCCCCATCTCCTTAGCTATCATACTCAAATTCCACTGAACACAGTCCTCCAGAAAGTGGAGCATAACACTTATGCAGTTTTACTATGCAATACATAAAACAGCCGCGTTAGACAGGATTACCAACATATACTGATCAGCTCAAATAGACAGAAGCATGCTATATGATAAACCAATCCAAACTCATTGCATGTCCAGCCCACTCATTATCTCAGCCAATCATGGCTAGCGGAGAGGTTGAGGTCTTCTACTGTGGCTAAACCAACTAGGCTTGTAATTTAACAATTTAATTTGTATTTATAGATGGCATACAAATTTGTTATTAAGGCACATAAGGTAACAAACGCATTTTGGCAGAAAAATGTTTACATTCAAACAGCTCTCCTGTGAAGTAGTGACTCGCGACATACGCCTAGTTTCCTGAAAAAGGTCACATATAGACAGACCGACAGACAGAAAGCCGCTCTCACAGACAGACAGGCAGGCAGACAGACACATTCACTCAGAGATGGACAAGCAGACAGACAGGCAGGCAGGCAGACAGACACTCATTGACAGACAAATACACTCAGACAGATATATACATTCACAGACAGACAGACATGGACAGTTTCAAGTATCAAGTCCAAAACAATCTAAAACAATTTGACCGATATCCTGTTCAGAATTCCTTCCAACAAGGGTCTTGTCTCATGAAGGTCAAATACTGTTTTGGGCCAATTGAATTCAACTTTCATATGCTCGGTCATGACCGTCACTGAGTAGCAAATGTAACATTTAGGGCTCAATCTTTGTAACACCTCTTTGACCTCCAATTAAGTCTTCCTTTCATTGCAGGTAACTGAAATTCAATGTACGCTCACTCTAACAATTACTTGAGTTTCAAGCCTTTATGTTAAGAATTGCTCGTTCCACAGAGGGTTGAATACAGTGTTTTTGTGTAACTGCAGGGAGAAAATGTAGGACCATGTTGACAATGAATTAAGTCACTTCATGTAGCCTCAGAAAGCTGAACACAGGGCATAAATAAGGTGACAATGGGTTGTTTAGAGGGGAGGGGGGGTTATGTCAGGACTGTAGGTAATACTTTCTATGGAAGAAAGTCCTTCTTTTCTGTGGTGCCAAGTTTTCACTGTGAAAATGTATTTCACATGGTCATGTGTAGGCTTGCGTTTGTAACGGCTGTCGTCGGTGGAAGAAGGTGAGGACCAAGGTGCAGCGTGCTAAGTGTTCATGATTTTTAATCTTAATCAAAACTGAACACTGAATAACAAAACAACAAAGAAACAACCTAAACAGTTATGTCTGGTGCAGACACACAAAGACTGAAAACAACCACCCACAAAACACAATAGAAACCAGGCTCCCTAAAAATGGTTCTCAATCAGGGACTACGATTGACAGCTGCCTCTGATTGAGAACCATACCAGGCCAAACATAGAAATAGAAAATCATAGAAAACTAACAGACAAACCACCCAACTCACGCCCTGATCATACTAAAACAAAAGACAAAACATAGGAACTAAGGTCAGAATGTGACAGCGTTCATTGGGAGTGTCTGCTGAATGGTTCCATACATGAGTTGTGTTTCTATTCTCAACCATTCTTCCAATGTCACTCAAAAGCACCTTAATTCTAGGACAGGCTTCAAGTGAGGCCTACCTTTCTACCATTTAGTGGGCAGAGGGCAAGCTGGTCTCCGAGCATTTTGGATATGTATGTATGTAAATCCGAGAGACCTCATTAAGTATGTTACGTTTCATATGGTATGTATTAATTTGTTGATGTCCATCACCCATTTCATATGATATGTTATATGAATTACAGTTGGTATTATATGTTATTATATGAATTGTCAAAACATATGATATGTTGCGAATTCTAGCTAGTTGGCTAGGTGGCTAATGTTGGCTAGGGGATAGGATTAAGTTTATGAGTTAGGTTAAAGGGTTAGGGGAAGGGTTAGCTAAAATGGTTTTGTTTGGGGAAGGGTTAGCTAACATGCTAAGAATTTGCTCAATTTCCGTGATGACGGGGGTACTGCTAAGCTAACATATTGAATTGTTTTAAGATGGCTAAATGGTCCATGGTATGACCATTTGATTTGGAATTTTCCGACCCCTTTAGGTATCAACAAAAAATATTGTATTTGGCCTTTACTAGTATAGCAGAGAAACACAATAAATAACACATTCATAAATGGTTAAAAAAAATACAGTAAAAAAAGAAATCATAAGGAATAAGGTTTTGAAGTTTCTATCCTATGTCTAGGATATATAACAAAATTCAGGAAATATTTTAGTTTTTGGGACTTATTTTTGTTGGCACAAAACAACTTCCATTCATTTGTATGGGTTGCATTCAGATACTTGTGGTGGTCGTAGAGGAAAATGGAGAACAACATGTTCGTGACAGTCTCATTTCCATAGAGCGTACAAAATAGCAACATTAGCGTAACTAGCTAGCTAACATTGGCTAACTGTTACGGATACAGTTATCCTTTGTGTGTGTGTATCCTGTGTGTGTGTTTCTTTTCTCTCCTTCTCCCCTCACAGGTGAAAACCATCACTCCCCAATCAGTCAACAATCAATCATCAATCAGAAGACACACCTCCTCCTATTTCCTACCCTATCACAGTTCCTTCCCCATGGTTTAAAAACCCCATCATTTGTTTGTTCTAGAGCAATCGCTCGCTCAATCTCTAGCAATCTCTAGCTCAATCTCTCTGTAAATGCCATGTCTGTAGGTCTCTGTGTTTCACTCTCACTTTGTGTCTTAAACCTCTCTTTTGTTTAAAGCACCTCCATAGCACTTTGTCATCACCTGTGAGTATTGTTTTTGGTTATGGTGTTTGTTTGTTGCTGGTGGGAAAAGGGGGAAACCAAGACAAGTCGCCCATGGGCATACACTACCCGTAGGTGAACTTTGTTAAATACACTAGTTAGAACTGGGCGGACCACCCACTGTATTTTTGGTTAGTTAGTTAGCTGTTGTTAAAAGTAGGCTAGTCTAGCTTAGGGGTGTTTTTGAATACTTATTGTTTCTTTCCTTGGGTCCAGCTCAGCCCCTTTTCCTGCTCCCCCCATTACCGTGTGTTTATAAATAAACCTAGAGTTTGACGGTAGATTTCTGTTGTCGTGGTTATTTCGTGCACACTTTTACTTTGTCACAATAATAATTTGCATGAGTTATGTTACGGGTCTCATTACCATCCCCCCTAGACTGTCGGGCCAAAAGGGATTCGTAACATAAGTGGGGGCTCGTCCGGGATCTGTCATAACTGACACCCATGCCGCTCATGTAGATTGTTGTAGTGTTATAGTTCAGTGTTGAGCGTCATAGCTGAAGTAGCATTAGTGTTTGCTATTTTCTTTGGCACTTGTGAAGTAGTGTAAAATGACTACTTTTGATTTGAGATCCTTTTTGGATAACCCTTCGTGGGAGGTTTTTGACAAATGTCGTAGAGTTGATTTAATGACCTTGGCTGACCATTATTCAGTATCGATTCCGCAGAGTTTAGTTAAGGCGGAGGTTAAACGGCTAGTATTAAATGTATTGTTGGAAGAGCAGGTGCTTGTGTTATGCTGCCTGAGCCTACTACCCCTGTAGGGGATGTTGCTGCTCCTGTAAGCCCATTGGTGTCTGATAATGAGGGCGAGGCTAAAACACCAGCCACATTGTCCCGTTTGATCCACTCTCCCACTGTCAAATGGTGATGCCAGGAGGGATGTCCGTTTAGCACAGTTCCAACTGGAGGTGGAAGAGAGAGCCCAAATTAGGCGAGAGACTCTCCAGTTGGAGATGTGTAAAATAGAGGCAGAAAAAGAACGAACAACGGCATTTGGAGATGTGTAAAATTGAGGCAGACAGAGAACAAAGGCAGTTGGAGTTTAAAATGCGCCAGATGGAACTGGAGGCAGAGACAGCGAGGCTAGCCTCCGGTCCTACTGTGCCTGTTTGTGAGCCGTCCTCACCTACTGTGTCCTCAAACACGTTTGACATTAGTAGGCAGATTGCCTTAGTACATTTGTTCAGAGAGTCAGAGGTTGACTCCTATTTTTGTGTATTTGAGCGTATAGCCGTAGCATTGAAATGGCCTGAAGAGGTATGGTGCCTATTACTTCAGTGTAAATTAACTGGTAAAGCCCAAGAGGTTTTGTCAGCGCTACCTCTGGAGGACAGTTTGAATTATGAAGTGGTCAAAGCTACTGTTCTTCGTGCCTATGAGCTTGTGCCTGAGGCATACCGACAGAGATTTAGGTCTCATAGAAAATCTTCTAGTAAGACTTATGTGGAATTTGCTAGAGACAAGGGAAATCTGTTTGATAAATGGCATGCTGCTAGTAAGGTAACTGATTTCAACTCTCTCCGGGAGTTAATCTTGTTGGAAGAGTTTAAAATTGCTTACCCGAACGCATTGTAGTTTACCTAAACGAACAGAAAGTATCCTCCCTGGCAGAAGCGTCTGTGTTGGCAGACGAGTTTGTGTTGACGCACAAGAGTGTGTTTTCGGCTCAAACTGAGAGTAGAGCCACTGAGTTTCCTACCTTTAGCCCTAGTCGGCCAGCAGTAGTATATCAAGCACGCCAGAAGAATGAGCGTCCCTGTTTCTATTGTCATAAAGTAGGACATATGATTAATGATTGCTTCCTGCTTAAACGCAAACAAGGGATGCCTCTTCGTGCCAAGCCACCAACAGGTGTTGCTCTAATTCGTACGGTTGTGAGGTCTGCAACAAAACAGGTGCCTCAGGGTAACTGTAGTTTGAAAGTCTCAGTCCCCGACCGCAGTTATGAACCATTCATTTTCGAGGGGTTTGTGTCCCTAACGAATGACGAAGCGTCTCAGCGACCGGTTAACCACTTAGTCCTATAGGGGCAGTATTTCATTTTTGGATAAAAAGACCTCCCGTTTTAAGCGCAATATTTTGTCACGAAAAGATGCTCGAATATGCTTGGAATTGATAGTTTTGGAAAGAAGACACTCTGACGTTTCCAGAACTGCAAAGATTTTCACTGTGAGTGCCCTAGAACAAATGCTTCGGGCAAAACCAAGATGTTTGACCGACCAGGAAATGAACAGGATTTCTGAGGCTACGTTTTCCATGATCGCCTTATATGGCTGTGAATGCGACAGGAATGAACGGACACTTTCTCTTGTTTCCCCAAGGTCTCTGCAGCATTGTGACGTATTTGTAGGCATATCATTGGAAGATTGACCATAAGAGACTACAATTGCCAAGTGTCCCTCTTGGTGTCTGCGTGGCATTTGGTGCGAAAACTCAGCTCCCAGTTTTTTTCCATTCGAATCTCAGAACAAACCAGGCTACAAGGACGGTGCTTTCAATGGAGAGATATATGACAAACCACCTTCAGGATTGATTCAAACAACGTTTTCCATGTTTCAGTCGATATTATGGAGTTATTTCGGAAAAAAGTTTGACGTGTAGGTGACTGAATTTTCGGTTAGTTTCGGTAGCCAAATGCATAGTAACAAACGGAACGATGTGTCCTACACAAGAATCTTTCAGGAAAAACTGGACATCTGCTATGTAACTGAGAGTCTCCTCATTGAAACATCTGAAGTTCTTCCAAGGTAAATTATTTTATTTGATTCCTTGGCTGGTTTTTGTGAATATGTTGCGTGCTAAATGCTAACGCTAAATGCTAAGCTAGCTATCACCACTCTTACACAAATTATTGATTTTCTCTGGTTCAAAAGCATATTTTGAAAATCTGAGACGACAGGATTGTTAAGAAAAGGATAAGCTTGAGAGCAGGCATATTTATTTCATTTCATTTGCGATTTTTAGAAATCGCTAACGTTGCGTTATGGTAATGAGCTTGAGGCTGTATTTACGCTACCGCATGCGGGGGGGGGGGGGGCGGATTCGTAACACTAACTATGCAACAAACACGGGCACGCTAATACTATGTTCTGGTTTGGAGAATTTTAACAAGGTTTTGTGGCTGACAACTTCAAGGTCAAAAGAGATTAATTGCCGACACTGTTCAGAGGTGTTAATTAATCTTGGCTGGTGAACGGTAGACAATCCTATGTGTTTCCCCTGTTTAGGTAGTTTCTTGCAAATGTTCCTAACCCTGGCAATCACTAAGCAGGTTGTGGGTAAGAGAAAAATTCCAACCATTGGTTATCTTTGGCTGGATTCCTTTTTCCTAAAATTATTTTTATATTTAGACCTGCATAGATCCACAAGACTCGACATGACTAGGCAATTCGTTTTTGCAGAAAAGAGTCAAAACAGAAAAGAAAAAAAAAATAAGAAAAAAACTTGACAAACAAACATCACACTTGCTCAGTTCCAAGTTGTCACCATATCAGTAGTTACAGTGGGGCAAAAAAGTATTTAGTCAGCCACCAATTGTGTAGGTTCTCCCACTTAAAAAGACGAGAGAGGCCTGTAATTTTCATCATAGGTACACTTCAACTATAACAGACAAAATGAGAAAAAAATATCCAGAAAATCACATTGTAGGATTTTTAATGAATTTATTTGAAAATCATGGTGGAAAATAAGTATTTGGTCACCTACAAACAAGCAAGATTTCTCACAGACCTGTAACCTCTCTGTCCTCCACTCGTTACCTGTATTAATGGCACCTGTTTGAACTTGTTATCAGTATAAAAGACACCTGTCAACAACCTCAAACAGTCACACTCCAAACTCCACTATGACCAAGACCAAAGAGCTGTCAAAGGACACCAGAAACAAAATTGTAGACCTGCACCAGGATGGGAAGACTGAATCTGCAATAGGTAAGCAGCTTTGTTTGAAGAAATCAACTGTGGGAGCAATTATTAGGAAATGGAAGACATACAAGACCACTGATAATCTCCCTCGATCTGGGGCTCCACGCAAGATCTCACCCCGTGGGGTCAAAATGATCACAAGAACGGTGAGCAAAAATCCCAGAACCACACGGGGGGACCTAGTGAATGACCTGCAGAGATCTGGGACCAAAGTAACAAAGCCTACCATCAGTAGCACACTACGCCGCCAGGGACTCAAATCCTGCAGTGCCAGACGTGTCCCCCTGCTTAAGCCAGTACATGTCTAGGCCCGTCGGAAGTTTGCTAGAGATCATTTGGATGATCCAGAAGAAGATTGGGAGAATGTCATATGGTCAGATGAAACCAAAATATAACTTTTTGGTAAAAACTCAACTTGTCGTGGTTTGGAGGACAAAGAATGCTGAGTTGCATCCAAAGAACACCAAACCTACTGTGAAGCATGGGGGTGGAAACATCATGCTTTGGGGCTGTTCTTCTGCAAAGGGACCAGGACGACTGATCCGTGTAAAGGAAAGAATGAATTGGGCCATGTATCATGAGATTTTGAGTGAAAACCTCCTTCAATCAGCAAGGGCATTGAAGATTAAACGTGGCTGGGTCTTTCAGCATGACAATGATCTCAAACACACCGCCCGGGCAACGAAGGAGTGGCTTCGTAAGAAGCATTTCAAGGTCCTAGAGTGGCCTAGCCTGTCTCCAGATCTCAACCCCATAGAAAATCTTTGTAGGGAGTTGAAAGTCCGTGTTGCCCATCAACAGCCCCAAAACATCACTGCTCTAGAGGAGATCTGCATGGAGGAATGGGCCAAAATGCCAGCAACAGTGTGTGAAAACCTTGTGAAGACTTACGGAAAACTTTTGACCTCTGTCATTGCCAACAAAGGGTATATAACAAAGTATTGAGATAAATAAGTATTTGGTCAATAACAAAAGTTTTCCACCATAATTTGCAAATAAATTCATAAAAAAATCCTACAATGTGATTTTCTGGAATTTTTTTCTCATTTTGTCTGTCATTGTTGAAGTGTACCTATGATGACAATTACAGGCCTCTCTCATCTTTTTAAGTGGGAGAATTTGCACAATTGGTGGCTGACTAAATTCTTTTTTGCCCCACTGTATCTATATTTGTTGAATATTTTGTTTATTTTTTATATTGTTTCTAATTTATTCTCATAATCAATAGCCATTGGTTGTGTCATGATGTGGCCCTTTCTGGGTGTAGATTGTGGCTTCCACCTTTCTCTCGCACTCTCTCCTAAACCAGGTTTAGTACCTCAGGTCAGAAATACCAGGTAGAAACTACCATGCAGTATTTAGAGAGAGAGAAAAAAGCACTTCACTTGGCCAAACTCCTAAAACCCCAAAATGGGAGAATTAAACGTTCTTTCTATTTTTGAGAAGGTGGGAATGATCCATGGACACTTAATGCAACCGCTGTGTCAGATTTCAAAAGAACTTTACCGAAAGAGCAAACCATGCAATAATCTGAGTACAGCGCGCAGACAACAAAGCAGCCAAAAATGATATCAGCCATATTGTGTAGTCAATATTAGTCAGAAATAGCATTATAAATATTCACTTACCTTTGATGATCTTCATCAGAATGCACTCCCAGGAATCCCAGTTCCTCGATAAATGTTTGATTTGTTTGATAATGTCCATTATTGTCCAAATAGCCTCTTTTGTAAACAAATCCAAACGCGCATTCAGGTCCAGCCGAAAGTCGGACGAAAAGTTCAAAAAGTTATATTACAGCTCGTAGAAACTTATCAAACTAGGATGTTTTTATCATAAATGTTCAATAATTTTCCAACCGGAGAATTCCTATGTCTGTAGAAAAGCAATGGAACAAGAGCTAACTCTCTCGTGACCGCGCCTCAGAGCCTGTGGCACTCTGCCAGACACCTGGCTCAATCAGCTCTCATTCACCCCCATTTCACAGTAGAAGCCTGAAACAACATTCTAAAGACTGTTGACATCTAGTGGAAGGCTTAGGAAGTGCAATATGACACCATTTACACTGTATATTGGAATGACAAAGAGTTGAAAAACTTCAAACCTCAGATTTCCCACTTCCTGGTTGGATTTTTCTCAGGTTTTTACCTGCCATCTGAGTTCTGTTATACTCACCGACATCATTCAAACAGTTTTAGAAACTTCAGCGTGTTCTCTATCCAGTACTACTACTAATATGCATATATTAGCATCTGGGACAGAGTAGCAGGCAGTTTACTCTGGGCACCTTATTCATCGAAGCAATATCAATACTCAATACTGCCCCCCTGTCACCAAGAAGTTAACAGACAGGTTGAAGCCTGCTTGACAGAGACGCTAAGCTGCTAGCTATCAAGCTAACAAAGTTTGTACCAAATGAGATTTGCAATGGAGCCCGCCTTGTCTGGAGAAATCAATGAACAGTTCCAGCACTGTAGTATGGGGGATTTTCCGGTGCATGCATTGTGCGTCTCGGTGTGGTGAGCACAATCAGTGTGGGCTTGGGGGAAGGCCATTGTGTGTGTGTGTGACTGGGCCATTGTGGGCTTGAGGGAGGCCATTGCCTAGTCCTGTGGGTGTCCTTGTACATGCACCTGCATTATGTGTATGTCTGTATTATTTTTTGTATCATTGCTATGGTTACGCCACCAATATAATCTATGCCCTGAAGTATGTGTTAAGAAGGGGAGGAGAAACCAAGTAAAGATGGTTGTAGAGAGACTAGAAGTAAGATTGGGAAACAATAGTGGCAGAATACCAAAAATGTGGATCATATACATAAAGAGGAGTGACTGTTTTTCTTAGCCACGGTGCATCTACAACTGCATTGCTTGCTGTTTGGGATTTTAGGCTGGGTTTCTGTACAGCACTTTGACATCAGCTGATGTAAGAAGGGCTTTATAAATACATTTGATTGATTGATTGACAATGTATGTTGTGTCAGACTGAAACTGTAATTAAAGAGATCTCTGAGTCTGGGACTGTCAGTTGCTCCATGGACCAGCTTGGCTTGTTACTTTGTAACAAAGTCTATACTGAATTCACAAGCTCCGGTGTCTAAGAGATATTTTTGAGAAGTATTTCCACAACATAAAATGGTGAGCTTACCAGGAGTGGCTACAAGGGACCAACAACAGTGGAAAACTCTGTAGCTGCAGATGGGTGTTTTTAGATGAACTACACAAACAGGTGGCCACCTAAAAAGAGGTAAGCAAAGTTCACACTTATAGTATAAAGTTTGTGTGGTTCGTTTCGAGAACCTGCCTTAGCAATAAAACACCAAGTAGGTCTCTCCAAATGTAATGAACAACGGATATGAACCAGTTGCGACGAGCAAACCCGTATCCGGGAGCGTAATCATAGCCTCAAGCGCATTAGCATAACGCAACTTTTCCTATTCAGGAAAATTGCAAATGAAATTTAAAAAATATATTCAAACACAAGCTTAGCCTTTTGTTAACAACACTGTCATCTCAGATTTTCAAAATATGCGTTACAGCCAACGCTAGACAAGCATTTGTGTAAGTTTATCATGGCATAATGCTATGTAAGGGAATACCCCCCTGTATTGGACAAAAATGAATGGGAAGTCATTGGCATCGGACAAACCATATACACATTGTCCAATACCACCCAATTCGGCGTTGATTCATGCAAAGTGTATTGCAAATGCCATATGGCAAATGCCAGTTGTAACACTTTAAAAATCCAACAGGTGGCGAATCCGCTCCACCTTGGTTTTTAATATTGGAAATGTAACCCAAGTCAACATCCAAAAGCAAAATTTTGAAAAAATGTTTTTTTTTGTCAAAAACTTATCACCCCTTAAAAAAGTGCTTTCTTTTTTTTTACATGCGCATAAGGAATATGTTTTGTCCATTTTCAATATGATTTCATAGGAAGTCAAAAATGTCAAAATTTTGTAAAAAACTTCACACACCTTTAAAAAAGTGCTTTCTGGACCGTTTTTCGAAATTCTTTCAAATTTTTTGTCAATTACACACGTATAAGAACTGTATGAATACACTTTTGTCCAATTTTATTATCATATTTTTATTTATTTATTACATGCGCATAAGCAATATGTTTTGTCCATTTTCAATATGATTTCATAGGAAGTCAAAAGTCAAAAGTCAAAAATTTCAAAATTTTGTACAAAACTTCACACACCCTTAAAAGTGCTTTCTGGACCGTTTTTCGAAATTCTTTCAAATTTTGTGTCAATTACACACGTATAAGAACTGTATCAACATACTTTAGTTGTATTTTATTATCATTATTTTTTTACTTGTGCATAAGGAATATGATTTGTCCATTTACGTCAAAGTCAAAAGTCACTTTTTTGGGGCCAAATGCCATAAGAAATTTGACATGCTCAAAAATCCTGCAGAATGCAAAATTGACTGGCCTGATGAACACAGGATGGCCTGGCAGTGATAGTTACTCCTTCCAACGCTCGTTGTGTTGACTTCATCATGTCCATTTTGTGATGTTTTTTCACTGTTGAATCATATTGCAAGTGCACGTGCATTTGCAATATGGTTCAATGGGCATTTACCATATGAAATTTGACATGCTCAAAAATGCAAAATTGACTGGCCTGATGAACACAGGATGGCCGAGCAGTGATAGTTGTACCTTTCCATCACTCGTTGTGTTGATTTCATCATGTCCATTTGTTTATGTTTTCTCACATTTGCAAAGTCACTGTGCATTTGCAATATGGTTCAATGGGCATGTACCATCACGATTTTGCCATGCTATAAAAATCCTGCAGGAATGCAAAATTGACTGGCCTGATGAACACAGGATGGCTGGCATTGATAGTTGTTCCTTTCCATCACTCGTTGTGTTGATTTCATCATGTCCATTTGGTGATGTTTTTTCACTATAGAATCATATTGCAAATGCACGTGCATTGTTGTGCAACTGGTAACCCAAAAATAAAAATATGGTTGTAAATGCATTTACCAGGACTCCTATTGTCCATGCCCGCTATGGGAGTACCCTACTACGGCCCTCTATCTATGGGGGCCCTCCTGAGTGCTTTATGGACTGTTTAAAATATTCTGATGGATACGCATTGTTGTGCAACTGGTGATTGAAAATAGGCACATGGTAACCCAAAAATAAAAATATGGTTGTAAATGCATTTACCGGTCATTCTGATATTAATGCCCGCTATGGGAACACAGGATGGCCGGGCAGTGATAGTTGTTCCTTTCCATCACTCGTTGTGTTGATTTCATCATGTCCATTTGGTGATGTTTTTTCACTATACAATCATATTGCAAGTGCACGTGCATTTGGAATATGGTTCAATGGGCATTTACCATATGAAATGTGACATGCTCAAAAATCCTGCAGAAATGCAAAATTGACTGGCCAGATGAACTCGGGATGGCCTGGCAGTGATAGTTGCTCCTTTCCATCGCTCGTTGTGTTGAATTCATCATGTCCATTTTGTGATGTTTTTTCACTGTTGAATCATATTGCAAGTGCAGGTGCATTTGCAATATGGTTCAATGGGCATTTACCATATGAAATTTGACATGCTCAAAAATCCTGCAGAAATGCAAAATTGTCTGGCCAGATGAACTCGGGATGGCCTGGCAGTGATAGTTGCTCCTTTCCATCGCTCGTTGTGTTGACTTCATCATGTCCATTTTGTGATGTTTTTTCACTGTTGAATCATATTGCAAGTGCACGTGCATTTGCAATATGGTTCAATGGGCATTTACCATATGAAATTTGACATGCTCAAAAATGCAAAATTGACTGGCCTGATGAACACAGGATGGCCGAGCAGTGATAGTTGTACCTTTCCATCACTCGTTGTGTTGATTTCATCATGTCTATTTGTTTATGTTTTCTCACTTTTGCAAAGTCACTGTGCATTTGCAATATGGTTCAATGGGCAGGTACCATCACGAATTTGTCATGCTATAAAAATCCTGCAGGAATGTGAAATTGACTGGCCCGATGAACTCGGGATGGCTGGGCAGTGATTCTGGTTCATCTCATTGGCTCGTTAGGGTTGATTTCAGAATGTCACTTTGGTGATGGTACCTCACTGTTTAAACATATTGCAAATGGACAAGAGTCACCAGCAAGTCACTGTCCATCAGTCAATTAGATATCATTCTGACACCAAACTGATACAAACTGACACTAAACCCACTTTTTCCAACTCGTTTAGTAGCCAACTATCACATACTTCAGAGCTGGCCCAAAATTCACAACGCCTTCGGTTCAAACCATAAAAAAAACATAAAACACGTAGTTACGTTCTAGCTGTGGGTCCATTTCTTATGTTATGTGTAGGCCTAGCTGAGGCGACCACGAATCCCAAGTTTGGGCTCGATCGGTCATTTGGTGTCCGAGCAAAACCCTAATTGGTGCTTGAAAATCCACTTTTTTCCATGACTTGCTACGGGGTCCTTGAATGAGCTATCGGACAGAAACGTTGGGGTCTGTCTATATGGGCAGAGACAGTCGCAATGCACCTAGTCTTGCGACTCTGGGACATTTCTAAATGTCGCCATTTTCGTGATGCAAAAATGAATTGAAGTCATTGCAAATGTACGAAGCTGTTTCTCGGTCCGAGAACCGTCTAGAGCCACGTAACTCACCACGCACTATCGACCTGAGGTCTAGAACAGGATTCTAAAGTTTCGGAACTCTAGGTCTGACGGTTCTTTAAAAGTTCCAACAAGGTTAACTAATGCAGGCAGTGTATGTCTCTACGCACCCCAATGGGTCCCTACTTCCAAGCTGTGTGTGTCTGTGATTTAGTTTTCCTTTGAAATTTTATGGGAAAAATGACTGATTTACAGTTCATGGGGGTTGCCTAATCACATATATGAAGTTTTGGAAAGATCTGACTTTTTTAACCCCTCGAAACAGCCCAAGAGACACCAATTATGGCACTTCCGGTTGGCACAGGAAGCTATAAGTCAACACATATCCTCACTGGGGTATGCTTTTACAGAATCCTGAGTTTTAAGTCCTTACGTTAAGAATTGACTGATTTACACAGGGTTGAATGCACTATGTCTATCAAACTGCAGGCAGGGTATGGATATACACTTTTAGGGTGATTTTAACCACTTCCGGTTGGTCCAGGAAGCTTAGAATCAACACAGGTAGACCTCATACTGGCCTGATGGACTGTTACCAAAGACAGGTTCATACGGCATTCATAACCCATATAGGCTTCAGGTTGAATTTAGGGGTGCAGGCAATGTATTCCTATGGGGAGAGAAGTCAATGCAAACTCTTTGAAGTAAACACATCCTTGCTGTGTGTGCGTGTGAGAGCTTTTCTTTGACATCTGTTGGGAGAAATGACTGATTTACAGTTCATGAGGGTTACCTAGTCACACATATGAAGTTTAGGAAAGATGTGACTTTTTTAACCCTTCAAAACAGACAGTGTGACCCAATTAACTTCATACTACACCCCCCCCCCCCCCTCCCGCATGCGGTAGCGTAACTACAGCCTCAAGCTCATTACCATAAAAATCGCAAATGAAATGAAATAAATATGCCTGCTCTCAAGCTTATCCTTTTCTTAACAATCCTGTCATCTCAGATTTTCAAAATATGCTTTTGAACCAGAGAAAATCAATCATTTGTGTAAGAGTGTTGATAGCTAGCTTAGCATTTAGCGTTAGCATTTAGCACGCAACATATTCACAAAAACCAGCAAAGGAATCAAATAAAATAATTTACCTTTGAAGAAATTCAGATGTTTCAATGAGGAGACTCTCAGTTACATAGCAGATGTCCAGTTTTTCCTGAAAGATTCTTTGTGTAGGACACATCGTTCCGTTTGTTACTATGCATTTGGCTACCAAAACTAACCGAAAATTCAGTCACCTACACGTCAAACTTTTTTCCAGAATTAACTCCATAATATCGACTGAAACATGGCAAACGTTGTTTGAATCAATCCTCTAGGTGTTTTGTCATATATCTCTTCATTGAAATGCCGTTCCTGGAAGCTTGCCTTGTTCTCAGTATCGCATGGAAAAATATTAGTAGCTGAGTTTTACGCACCAATTTCTACGCAGGACACCGTGCGGGACACCTGGTAAATGTAGTCTCTTATGGTCAATCTTCCAATGATATGCCTGCAAATACGTCACAATGCTGCAGACACCTTGGGGAAACGACAGAAAGTGCAGGCTCATTCCTGGCGCATTCACAGCCATATAAGGAGATCATGGAAAACGTAGCTTCGGAAATCCTGTTCATTTCCTGGTTGCTGAAACATCTTGGTTTTGCCTGAAGGTTTTGTTCTAGGGCACTCACAGTGAAAATCTTTGCAGTTCTGGAAACGTCAGAGTGTTTTCTTTCCAAAGCTATCAATTCCATGCATAGTCGAGCATCTTTTCGTGACAAAATATTGCCCTTAAAACGGGCACGTCTTTTTATCCAAAAATGAAATACTGCCCCTAGAGTCTTAAGAGGTTAAAGGCACTTCCGGTTGGCACACGAAGCTATAAGTAAACACATGTCTTGATTGACATAGCCACTTACAGAATCCTGAGTTTTAAGTCTTTAAGTTAAGAATTGACTGATCTACGATCTACACAGGGTTGAATGTAGTCATTTTCACCTTTGAAGGTTATGTACATCAAAACAACTTTTGGGTCAATTTAACCACTTCCGGTTGCTCCAGGAAGCTTAGAATCGACACAGGTAGACCTCATAGTGGTCTGATGGACTGTCATAGAAGACAGGTTCATAAGGAATTCATAACCCACATAGGCTTCAGGTTGAATTTAGAGGTGCAGGCAATGTATTCGTATGGGGAGAGAAGTCAATGCAAACTGTTTGATGTAAACACCTTCTTTTAACTGGTAAGGGTTAATGCCACACGGTCAAGGTTAGGGTTGCACGGATCTGGAGGACCTCAGGTACGTTCCTGAGGTCGAATTGTGCTTCTCACCTTAACGGTTCTCTCACTGTCACCCAAAAGCAAATGACATTGAGGGCCAGCCTTCATTTTGGTCCTACTTTTCTAATGAGCGAGCTACGGTCAAGCGGGGCATCTTGTTGAACTCGGCACGGCCTAGAGAATATGGAAATGCCATTGTAGGCTTTGTGTGCCTTTAAGCACCGCACTTTGTCACTCCATCCTTGCTGTGTGTGTGTTTCTGTGTGTGAGTGTGTGTGTGAGAGAGAGCTTTTCTTTGACATCTGTTGGGAGAAATGACTGACTTACAGTTTATGGGGGTTGCCTAATCACACATATGAAGTTTTGAAAAGATCTGACCTTTTTAACCCTTGGAAACTGCCACTGTGACACCATTTAAGGCACTTCCGGTTGGCACAGGAAGCTATAAATAAACTCATATCATGAGTGGGGTATGCCTTTACAGAATCAGTTTTAAGTCTTTACGTTAAGAACTGAGTTATTTACGGAGGGTTTAGTGAGTTATTTCAGAAAATCATAGAAAATCACAGAAATCTCGCAGAGCTCCGCAGCACACTTTAAAAAGATTCGTAAGAACACCCTGCAACTGGCCTGTAACCGTTGAAAAAAAAACACCTATCCGTGAACATCACCAATCTGTCGTTGTACGATTTCTCTTAAATGACGATAGATTAATGGCTGGTTCTTTTTTTATTGACACCGGAGGCTCCTTGACATTGACGTGAAGTGGAAAAATAATTTCTCTATTTTCATTTTGGACCTTTAATCCCAGATAAATGGACATAACTCAAAAACCGTTGAGGCCTAGATGCCATCTTGTTCGGGGCCAACTGCCCATTATGCCAAACCTACGCTCACCGAGTTTCGGCTTCAAAATATTTTCCGTTTTCGAGATAAGGCCCCGTCGTGAATCGTGATGTTTTGTCCAATAGCAATATGATTGCTTATGCCCTCTTGTGGGATATTCCGGGACAGCGGAAAAATGACCAAAATCTTATTATTTTTGTAAAACGGAAACCGAATGTCCGACAAAGTTCATTTGATGACTTCCTGGTAGGTCCGGCCCTGCTGCTCGGCACGACGCCGTCCGCAAATTTTACAAACGTTTTCGGACGTCTAGTAAGGGACCGTACATTTGCAATATGGACTTTCTCACTAACCATACAGCAACTGCCGAAATGTTCCCTTAAGGTATGCTAGGCTCTGCTGCCAGCAGGCAACATTTTCACGAAAATAAGAAAATCAAACAAATTAAATAATTTACCTTTTGAAGAACTTTGGATGCTTTTTCACTCAGGAGACTCCCAAGATAGCAAATGTTCCTTTTTTCCAAAAATGTTATTTTTGTAGGCGAAAAAGCTCCCGTTTCTTCACCATGCTTGGCTGAGAAATCGACCGAAAAATGCTACAACTATAACGCCAAACTGTTTTCAAAATTAGCTACATGATATCGACAGAAACACGGCAAACGTTGTTGAGGATCCATCCTCAAGGTGTTTTTAACAAATATATTCAATAATATATCCGTCTAGGCAGTTGGTTTCTCATAAGAAGCGATTGGAAAAATGGCTACCTCAGTATTTTACGCAAGGTTTTCTGCGGGAGACACCATGTGACCACATGCCATATATGGTCCCTTACAGCCATTCTTCAAGGGAAATGCCTAAAAAGACGTCACAATGCTGTAGACACCTTGGGGAAAACGTTCGTAGCTCATTCACAGCCATATAAGTAGTCATTGGCATGAGGCGGTTTTAAAAAATGCGGCATTTCCTGGTTGGATTTCTATCTGGGTTTCGCCTGTAACATCAGTTCTGTGGCACTCACAATATCTTTGCAGTTTTGGAAACGTCAGAGTGTCTTCTTTCCAAAGCTGTCAATTATATACATAGTCGCATCTTTTCATGACAAAATATCTTGTTTAAAACGGGAACGTTTTTCATCCAAAAATTCAAATAGCACCCCCTAAATCCAACTGGTTAAGAGCTTTAGAGTTCAATAAATTGCATGCAAAAGGAAAAAAATGCATGAAGGGAAAAGTGCTTTGAGGGTTGCAACAGTGAAAATATAGTAGAAAGATTGGGGGGGAGTAGTGTGCCTCATCTGTTTTGATTGGCTCAGTTGAGTGGGGTTATTCACTTGTTTTAATCGAGGAGTTCATCTGACCAGTTTGTTCAGTCTGTTTGAGTTTAGATTGTTTTATCTGATTCAGTTTGTCCAGACTTGTTTGTTCAACAGGTTTGAGGTTTTGAACGCAATTCGTTATTCAATCAGTCCAAGTCGGGTTGGTCACTCAATTCATCTTGCTCACTCAGCTGCTCATCTGGGGAATTTGTTCGAGCTCGTTCAATTCATCTGTCTGGCCTGTTAACTGTTCTGCTCAATCCATTTTGGGACGGCAACTGTCCGTCTGCATGGTCAAATAAAAATAGTCAATAAAAGTCCTATGGATACTGCTCTAGCGTGTTGAGAAAGTGAATCACTAGGGGACTTCACGGATATGCAACAAAAGTCCTATGGATACCGTTCTAGTGTGTTGGGGAAGTGTATCACTGGGGGACTGCACAGATAGGCAAAAGTCCCGTGGACCGCTTTGTTGTGTCAGAGAAGTGAATCAATAAAGGGCTGCTTAGACAGGCAAAAACCTTGTATAATACACTTCCGACACACAAAAGCGGTATCAGAGAAGGGCTGAATTTACAGGTCACTTAGGAAAGTGTAAGTGAGTGAAAATCTTCTGTCCTTGGTGGGGAAAAGGTTGAGCACCTCTCCTGGATCGTCACTTTAGTGTGACCCAGCAGAGAGGATGCATCTAGTCTCGCACTGAGAAGGAGGGGTGTGAATAAAAAAAACATAACCCTTCACGCTTTGGTGGGGAAAAGGTTGCGCACCTCTCCTAGATTCCTAGAAGTGTGAACTTGCACAGAGGACAGACCCAGTCCCACAGTAAAGGAGGGGAGTGTGAATGGGGCATGAATGACTACTGAAGTGATAAGAATAGAACGATATAAGCTACCAAATGGTCTAGAAATAAGGAAAATAAGAATAAAAATGTGATTTTTAGACTAGCTATAAGGTGGTGGCAGTCAGGAAAAATAAGTATACTATAAGAAAGACGAACACACACATTTACAATAACTGAATGTTGGCTAGGAGTATCAAGTGTGGACAAATTATTAATAGGGAAGTGAATGGCAGAGCAGGATGAAACTAGAGAACAAAGGATAACATGAATACTACAAGAAGCTAAAGGGATAAAAACAAATTTTTGTAAAACATTTGAAAATGAGGATTTGCTTGGAAAAGGGTATAACTGAACAGAGGAAAAGAAACCGCCCCATTAAGAAGCCTAACAGAAATATGAAACCTAGAAGAGGTGGAAGAAGAGTGGCCATACATAGACTGGAGTGCTATAATTGGAATAAACTGGAGGATAAGACTAATAGGTTAGACACTTGAATAATTAACTCAAGTTAAACATTTATATTTTGTGGTTGTACCCATAGATGCCCAGGTATAATCATACCTGCCTATAGGGGAACATAAAGGAGTTGAAAAAGAAACAGGGGTTACAGGACAACAAATAAAAAAAACTGAAATATAAATATCAGTAGCACTTAGACAGGAAGGGTGGATAACAAATAAAATAGTAGCAATACTAAAAACACAAACTGTCACCAGACTAACATTAAGAAAAATACTGGTGACTAGTAGACCCAACACAGAAAAGGGACTAAACCTGAGACTGGCGGTAGGATGACCAAGACTGCAAGTGGTAGAAATGAATAAAACGGCAGTAGAAATCCTAGGCACCAGATATCCCCTATTTAGGGAGGAACGAACAAAAATATCCCAGAAATGGGAACATGAACCAAGAAAATGACAACAAAATGGCCAGAAGGAGGGACGGTTGATGTCACAGTGTGTGAGGAAATGGAAACCCTAATAAAAAACTATAAAACAAGTGACACAAAATAAAAAATAAGACAAAAATGAAGCGAGGTGATACAAATGTTTAAATCAGAAGGAGAGGGACTGCTGAAAATAACAAATACAGCGAGAGGAATGTTGAGGAAAGATGATGAAAAAACAGACAGAAAGAAAGTAGAATGGTTTACAAAACCTCCGCCGTACACCAATGGACAATTTCCGCTGGTGTCAGGGATAGTGGAAATAAAGGGAGAAATAGAGATAGAAGAGGAGAAGGAGACTCCCTCTGCGCCCTCTCGGGTAAAAGAAAAAACAACTAAAAGGAAGGAAATGAATGACTGAGCAAGCAACAGAAACAAGGCTGGAAAGATTTGACTGTTATAAAGGATTAAGAGAAGCCCTGGCAAAGATGCCAATAAAAGAAGATGAAAATGAGGAATCATTAGATGAAGGTATAATGGATAAGATAGATAGGACAAATGAGCTAGTGGAGTATAACAACTAAAGAGAGAACTAGCAAGAGAAAAAGAAAAGAAAGAGAGAGAGCAGAGTGCCTTCAGGGAACAGGATCTTGGGGAACTGGATGAGGAATGTGAAAGGGAAGGAATTGACCTAAGGGAAGGACTCTGACAGAGAAAGTGAAGAGGGAAGGCTGAGAGATAAGAGAAAGCTGGAAAAAACTGAAAAGTATGACAGACAATTACCAATTTTGATAAAGGGAATACAAAGCACCAATTTGTATGTCGCTCTGGATAAGAGCGTCTGCTAAATGACTTAAATGTAAATGTAATGTAAACAAGGGGCAATATGTCCCATGGGGCTCGCAGGACCTGGAAGGGTTGGTTGCTCGCCTACCTGACCTGGAAAATGGATTAAAACTTTTGAAGAGCAAATCATGGGGAAACTGCTGGCTGTGGGGGATCTGAAGGCACTGTTGGCGAGAGTAGTGGGAGTGGCAGAAATGGAGGATGTACTGTATATCAGCGACCTGAACGGAGCAGTGAGGAACACGCTGGGAGACGGAATAAACTTTGACTCACATCACCCCAATTTATGGCACGCTTTGAGAAGAGAGCAACAGGCGAATAAGAGTCCCTTCCTGATTGGATTTACCTCAGGCTTTCGCCTGCAATATCAGTTCTGTTATACTCACAGACAATATTTTTACAGTTTTGGAAACTTTAGAGTGTTTTCTATCCTAAGCTGTCAAATATATGCATATTCTAGCATCTTGTCCTGACAAAATAGCCCGTTTACTTTGGGAAAGTTATTTTTCCAAAAATGAAAATAGTGCCCCCTAGTTCCAATTGTACATTGTATGTTTTCTCGTAAATTACGATAGATAAATGGCTGGTTCTTTTTTTACTTACATCGTAGGTTCATGTACTTTGATGTGAAGCGGTCAAATTAGCGCTCTATTACCCTTTTTGACCTTTAATCCCCCAAAAATGGGCCTTAACTCAAAAAGCATTGAGGCCTTGACCCCATCTTGTTTCTGTGCTAAAAGCCCATTTGGCCAAACCCAAGTTTAGTCTTCGAAGTCTTTTCCGTTTAGGAGAAATTACCATGTCACTTTGGTGATGTTTTGTCCATTTGCAATAAGCAGCCAGTCATCATCTGGTGGGATTTTCCGGTACAGCGGAAAAATGACCAAAAATGTCCCTCACTCCCTCTACGCTGCAGGAATTGGTAGTTATGCCTAACCCCCACAGCTACCAGGAATGTGCTGACTTTAACCACAACTTCTGTCATCTAAGAGACTGGGAGAGACCGTACTGTCCAGCAGAATGTTTGTCATATTTAGGAAGCCCGGAATATCAAAAATATTATAGTCAAACAGGGTGTGGAGATTGGTGCAATCAGCTGGACATGAGGATAAACCATAGAAAAATGGAAACACAATCATTATCGCATAGGCTATAAGTATACATACAAGTGTTTTAATAAAAAAAATGTGGAAAACATCCTAGGGAAATTTCAGGGTGAGTGTGGCATTATCTGGCATCTAACCAAGGATACCTCTTGGAAAGCGAATACACAAAGAAGGGCGATGTATCAGGCAGCAGGAACAAGCAGAAAACATGTAGTGATGCCAGAACACTGTCAGAATCAGACCCTAGCATTACCCCTGATTGCTCTATATGAGGATCAGTCAGTGGCAGATTTCTTCTGGGTTTGTCAGGGGGGACGACATAGAGCAATATTACCAAAATAATGGGAAGGACTTTGTGCTAGGGTACAGCTGGTGCAACAAGCAGTAATAATAGATTGGGGCCCCTTGAAAAATGACGATAAAGACATTGCTCCAAAAATAATTAGAAGAGCTTATGAATCGGACCCCAGAGTCTACCTGGATACAATAGAACAACTGAGAGAAATTCCTAATGAATACAAGGTAAGAGATTAGATAAGATTAGGGTTGGAATCAATATTTGTCTGCTAATCGCCTAACAAAAACTTGGAGTGGATTAATTATATTTACTATAATCAACAAAGGTTTATTAACTATACAGACTCCGCGTTGACAGCACTAGGAGAACAGGTGCAGGCAACAAGTATTATAACCTGGCAAAATAGGCAAGTGTTGAATTGGCTATTCCCGGAAAAAGGAGGAGTCTGCGTAATGTTCGGAGATGAAAACTGTACCTTGATCCCTAACAACATTGCTTCGGACGGGTCATTCACTGAAGCAATGACCAAACTGAAAAGACTGAGACAGGTGCTTGGGATGTGCTTGGCACATGCTTGGGGTTGGCTGGATTTAACTCTGGGAAAATGTGGATCAATGTTTGCAAAAATGGCAATTATCATAAGTATAGCACTGGTGGTGAAGGGAGTAGTTTTTTTTTGCTGTATCTTACCTTTGTTAAAATCTCTCCTGATTCAAACCACAGTAAAAACGATGACTGTACAGACCGTCATTACAAACCCACCTGTGGAGGTGTACCCTGTCCCTGGAGCTCCAGGACAATACACTGACAACCATGCAATGCTAAAAGAGGACCATTGGACTGCCCATTAGGACACACTGAGTGTAGTATAGTTCCAGGTGGAGGGTGGGCTTGTCGTGTCTATCAGGAACAACAACAGTTGCTGGAAACTAACATAGATGGTGATCTTCCGGACATATACTCAGTACCGAACTATATAAAGGACAGTGAGGACATCAAGCCTGATCACAGACCCCCACCTAATGTCAAAGGGCAAACTCACTTTCACAAACCTTGTTCAAAAAGAGGTTTCTGTAAATGGTACTCAAAAGATGAGAGAGATGGACTTTATCATCATGCTGAACCATTTGACTGTGACAAAGAGGTGATTGCCCTTGATGTTGGGATAAGGACTCATATATTATAAAAGCATATAACCATGTACTCAATGGAACAGTTGCTGAATGATAAATGACATTAGACCTTCTGAATATCTGTTCGCCTAGATATGTATGTGACACAGGGTTTTCCGGTTACAAGAGTCCATGGACCACACCCTTAATCCTCCAACAGGTTTTGCACTTATGTTAAAATGGTTGTTGGAAAGGTGTCTGTGAGGGAGGGCCACATATGCAGGTGTCATATTAAGAATTACATTATAGGCCTCCCGGGTGGCGCAGTGGTTAAGGGCGCTGTACTGCAGCGCCAGCTGTGCCATCAGAGTCCCTGGGTTCGCGCCCAGGCTCTGTCGTAACCGGCCGCGACCGGGAGGTCCGTGGGGCGACGCACAATTGGCCTAGCGTCGCCCGGTTTAGGGAGGGCTTGGTCGGTAGGGGTGTCCTTGTCTCATCGCGCACCAGCGACTCCTGTGGCGGGCTGGGCGCAGTGTGCGCTGGCCAGGTGCATGGTGTTTCCTCCGGCTGGCTTCCGGGTTGGATGCGCACTGTGTTAAGAAGCAGTGCGGCTTGGTTGGGTTGTGTATCGGAGGACGCATGACTTTCAACCTTCGTCTCTCCCGAGCCCGTACGGGAGTTGTAGCGATGAGACAAGATAGTAGCTACTACAACAATTGGATACCACGAAATTGGGGAGAAAAAGGGGTAAAATTCAAAAAAAAAAGAAAAGAAAAAGATTTACATTATAAAGACTTCCAGACGGCATCCCTAGCCGCGTCCTCAGATCATGCGCAGACCAGCTGGCTGGTGTGTTGACGGACATATTCAATCAATCCTTATCCCAGTCTGCTGTTCCCACATGCTTCAAGAGGGCTACCATTGTTTCCAGTTCCCAAGAAAGCTAAGGTAACTGAGCTAAATGACATTCGCCCCGTAGCAGTCACCTCCGTCATCATGAAGTGCTTTGAGAGACTAGTCAAGGATCATATCATCTCCACCCTACCTGACACCCTAGACCCACCCTAGACCCACCAATTTGCTTACCACCTGGACATGAGGAATCCCTACGTATGAATGCTTTTATCAGCATAGTACCCTCCAAACTTGTCATTAAGCTTAAGGCCCTGGGTCCCGACCCCGCCCTGTGCAACTGGGACCTGGGACCAGGGACCTGGACTTCCTGACGGGCCGCCCCCAGGTGGTGAGTGTAGGAAACAACATCTCCACCCCGTTGGTCCTCAACACTGGGGCCCCACAATGGTGCGTTCTCAGCCCTCTCCTGTACTCCCTGTTCACCCATGACTGCGTGACCATGCATGCCTCCAACTCAATCATCAAGTTTGCAGACAACACTACAGTGCTAGGCTTGATTAACAACAACGATGAGACGGCCTACAGGGAGGAGGTGAGGGCCGTCGGAGTGTGGTGTCAGGAAAATAACCTCACACTCAATGTCAACAAAACAAAGGAGATGATTGTGGACTTCAGGAAACAGCAGAGGGTGCACCCCCCTATCAACATCGACGGGACAGTAGCGGAGAAGGTGGAAAGTTTTAAGTTCCTCGGCATACACATCACGGACAAACTGAAATGGTCCACCCACACAGATAGCATGGTGAAGAAGGCGCAACAGTGCCTCTTCAACCTCAGTAGGCCGAACAAATGTGTCTTGTCACCAAAAACACTCACAAACTTTTACAGATGCACAGTCGAGAGCATCCTGTCGGGCTGTATCACCGCCTGGTACGGCAACTGCTCCGCCCACAACTGTAAGACTCTCCAGAGAGTAGTGAGGTCTGCATCACCGGGGGCAAACTACCTGCTCTCCATGACACTTACACCATCCAATGTCACAGGAAGGCCAAAAGGATCATAAAGGACAACAACCACCCGAGCACCTGCCTGTTCACCCCGCTATCATCCAGAAGGCGAGGTCAGTACAGGTGCAACAAAGCTGGGACCGAGAGACTGAAAAACAGCTTTGATCTCAAGGCCATCAGACTGTTAAAAAGCCATCACTAACATTGAGTGGCTGCTGCCTCATTCTCTAGCCACTTTAATAATTAAAATTAGATTTCATAAATGTATCACTATTCACTTTAAACTATGCCACTTTATATAATGTTTATGTACCCTACATTACTCATCTCAAATGTATATACTGTACTCTATACCATCTACTGCATCTTGCCTATGCCGTTCGGCCATTGCTCATCCAAATATATTTCTATGTACATATATTTATTCATTCATTTACACTTGTGTGTATAAGGTAGTTGTTGTGAAATTGTTAGATTACTTGTTAGATATTACTGCATGGTTGGAACTAGAAGCACAACCATTTCGCTACACTCGCATTAACATCTGCTAACCATGTGTATGTGACAAATACAATTTGATTTGATTTGTTCTGTTTAGCTAGCTTGCTGTTGCTAGCTAATTTGTCATGGGATAAAAATATTGGGTTGTTATTTTACCTGAAATGCACAAGGTCCTCTACTCCGACAATTAATCCACACACAATAACGGTCAACCGAATCGTTTCTAGTCATCTCTCCTCCATACAGGCTTTTTCATCGTTTAATTTATACGGTGATTGACATCTAAACTTTCATAGTATTACCACGACAACCGGCAACAGTTTCAATCACCCACATGGGTTAAACCAATGAGGAGATGGCACATTGGTACCTGCTTCTATAAGCCAATAAGGAGATTGGAGGGAGAGGCAGGACTTGCAGCGCAAACTG
The DNA here is from genome assembly GCF_034236695.1 of Oncorhynchus nerka. Classification (NCBI taxonomy): domain Eukaryota; kingdom Metazoa; phylum Chordata; class Actinopteri; order Salmoniformes; family Salmonidae; genus Oncorhynchus; species Oncorhynchus nerka. The sequence continues at coordinate 28,506,513 of NC_088404.1, read as the reverse complement.
CGTCAGAAATAGGAATGACTTCTATTTTAGCCCTTAGCAACGCAGACGCTCGTTGACACACGCGAGTAGTGTGGGTTCAATAATTTAATAACATAGATTCCTAAATGTATTTTGCAACGCTGGCGCACGCGATGCGAGAGGTGTAGTCAGGGTATTAGGTTGTAGTCATTAAAACTTGTTTTTCAACTACTCCACTGTAGTTTTGGCAAGTCAGTTAGGACATCTACTTTGTGCATAAGTCATTTTTCCAACAATTGTTTACAGACAGATTATTTCACTTATAATTCACTGGGTCAGAAGTGTACATACACTAAATTGATTGTGCCTTTAAAACAGTTTGGGAAATTGCAGAAAATTATGTCATGGCTTTAGAAACTTCTGTTAGGCTAATTGACATCATTTGAGTCAATTGGAGATGTGCCTGAGGATGCATTTCAAGGCCTACGTTCAAACTCAGTGCCTCTTTGCTTGACATCATGGGAAAATCAAAAGAAATTAACCAAGACCTCAGGAAAGACAATTGTAGACCTCCAGAAGTCTGGTTCATCTTTTGGAGCAATTTCCAACACCTGAAGGTACCACGTTCATCTGTATAAACAATAGTATGCAAGTATAAACACCATGGGACCACGCAGTCGTCATACCGCTCAGGAAGGAGACGCGTTCTGTCTCCTAGAGATGAAAGTACTTTGGTGCGAAAAGTGCAAATCAGTCCAAGAACAACAGCAAAGGACCATGTGAAGATACTGGAGGAAACGGGTACAAAAGTATCTATATCCACAGTATAATGTTTCCTATATCGGCATAACCTGAAAGTCCGCCCAGCAAGGAAGAAGCCAGACTACGGTTTGCAACTGCACATGGGGACAAAGATCATACTTTTTGGAGAAATGTCCCCTGGTCCGATGGAACAAAAATAGAACTGTTTGGCCATAATGACCATCGTTATGTTTGGAGGAAAAAGGGGGAGGCTTGCAAGCCGAAGAACACCATCCCAAACCGTGAAGCATGGGGGTGGAATCATCATGTTTTGGAATCATCATGCTGTGGAGGTGCTTTGCTGCAGGAGGGACTGGTGCACTTCACAAAATATATGGCTTCATGAGGCAGGAAAATTATGTGGATATATTGAAGTATCACCTCAAGACATCAGTCAGGAAGTTAAAGCTTGGTCGCAAATGGATCTTCCAAATGGACAATCACCCCACGCATACTTCCATAGTTGTGGCAAAATGGCTTAAGGACAACAAAGTCAAGCTATTGGAGTGGCCATCACAAAGCCCTGACCTCAATCCTATAGAAAATGTGTGGGCAGAACTGAAAAAGCATGTGCGAGTAAGGAGGCCTACAAACCTAACTCGGTGTCAGCAGCTCTGTCAGGAGCAATGGGGCAAAATTCACCCAACCTATTGTGGGAAGCTTGTGGAAGGCTACCCGAAACGTTTGACCCAAGTTAAACAATTTAAAGGCAACACTACCAAATATTAATTGAGTGTATGTAAACTTCTGACCCACTGGGAATGTGATGAAAGAAATAAAAGCTGAAATAAATCATTCTCTCTACTATTATTCTGACATTTCACATTCTTCAAATAAAGTGTTGTTCCTAACTGATTTAAGACAGGGAATTTTTACTAGGATTAAATGTCAAGGATTGTGAAAAACTGAGTTTCAATGTATTTGGCTAAGGTGTATGTAAACTTCCGACTTCAACTGTAGGGGTTCCTTTTGTCCAGGTGGGAAGGGGCAGTGTGGAGTGCAATATAGATTGCATCATCTATGGATCTGTTGGTGTGCAATGCAAATTGAAGTGGGTTTAAGGTTTCTGGGATAATGGTGTTGATGTGAGCCATGTCCAGCCTTTCAAAGCATTTCATGGCTATAGACGTGAGTGCTACGGGTCGGTAGAGCTGCCACTTAAAAAAAATAAAAATTCCCTCTGGTTGCACATTTGATAGACATTAGGTAGAACTGATTTAAATTTCCCTGCATTAAAGTCCCCGGTCCTCTGGATGAGCATTTTCCTGTTTGGTTATGACGGTATACAGCTCATTGAGTGCGCTTTTAGTGCCAGCATTGGTCTGTGGTGGTATGTAGACAAATACGAAAAATACAGATTAAAACTCTCTAGGTAGATAGTGTGGTCTACAGTTTATCATGAGATACTCTACCTCAGGCAAGCAAAACCTCAAGACATTCAACGGCAGTTTTCTCAAAAGTGAGTTTACAAGCTTATCAACTTTCAAAGCACAAGTAATTTCCCATTGTTCCTCAAATGCAATGCATGATATACAATTTTGTAGCTCTGAGTCTCTACTTTTATCCAACGTAAAAAACACTTTCAAACTTTGCTACATAACACTCATTTGAGCCAGTTGGTCACATTTGTCTGAATCTCTCAATAACTTGCCCATAAAATTGTATGTCAGTCTGTCTAACCCTAACCCCTGTGACACTCATGTCTTCCCATTAAATACAACATATTGACTAAAATGTCACACATCTATTCCCACTGAATGTAGTGTATTGACAAAAACATAATATAATATGTTTTCCTTTTTGATTTCGAGGCCTATACTGGACTGAACTGAGAGGGAGAGGAGATGAAAGAACAGGCTTTTTGGAGTGCTTCCCTGGAAAGTTTAGGGTACATTTCTGTAGCTCTTAACATAGTCTGGGCAAGGGAGAGAGAGGAGAAGAGGGAGATGGATAAGAAAGCAGAAAGGTGCGAGAGAGGATAGAGAATGAGATGTACGGAAATCACAGGTAAGAGAGGGAGAGAAAAGGATATGAAGGAGAGAGGGAAGAAGAGAAATGGAGAGGGGTGCTTAGTGTGGGTATTGCTCAGCATGCCAAGCAGGGTCAGGGAATCCCTCTCCCACTGTTTCCAGGGGAACAGAGACACAGAGAGCCATGCACTGGTGTTTCCGCCTCCACAGCTCACCCACATAGGCCTGGGTAGGGCCCATTATTTTGAATGCAGTGGTGTGTGTGTGTGTGTGAGAGAGAGAACAACATATATTGTATATGTTTTTTGTCGTAGATTTTTTTTATGTCAGTTTGCTATGGTACTCTACTACTGTATATGTGAGTGTCTTTGTTGTTATATCAAGGATCACTTTCTCTCAGATCAGTTAGGAAGTACCTCTTTCTCACCACAGGTTAAACTTGATATCATCAGAATAGCATCATGGTACTGCTGTTATGGAAGTTATACATGGAGAGCATGCCAGGGTTGGGGTTCATTGTCAATAGATTTGATTATAATTTTTTCATTCAATTTAATTTCAATTGACTGAATTAAAAACTTCATTGCTCTGTATAACTAATTATTTCCCATATCATTCCACCATCTTGTGAGAGAACACCATCAGGTACTCCTACCTTACTTTCTCTGTACTTAGTTATGCAGTTAGGCGGGAGAATCCAACAACAGTGAACAGGGGTCCTTCAAGCGTGTCTCATTTCTAAACGTTGTGAGCTTAACCAACACGTTCAGGGGTGAGCACTCCTGGGAAACAGGAAGATGAGAATGGCTCCACAGGGAACCCACCCTGTTCTATTTTTTTCGCACAAAATTGCGCTCTGGTTAGAAGAAGGGCGACTGTCAGACATGATTTCAGCAGATGTCTCAGCTACCTGTGACAACCGTCGATGAAATTGTTGGTTGGTTGGCTTCTACTGTACTTGGACCTGCTTGAGCGTGAACTCTGGCTGAAGCAGATTTAACCTTTTTTTATGTAAGCTAATAGCTTGAGAAGAGCGAGAGAGAGAATGCTGGCTATAATACTTGTTAATGGCTGTTAATGACATGGGTAGAGGCCACAAGGAGGGCACAAAGCACAGTCATCCTTAGAGTGAATGAAGGAGTAGATAAAATATATAAAAAATATAATTAATCTGGCTGTTGCCATGCAGATGCACAGGACAGGAACCAATAAACTGCAACAGATGAAAGGGTCAGGAGTCAAGACGTTCTCCTGGCTGCCTCGGTGACAGGCCAACCTATGGTGTGTGCTCACAAGTGTGTGTGTGTGTGTGGGGCACGGTTACATTTTTTATACTGTATTTCCACCGCATGACAGCTGCTTGCAAGTCATCAGAACACATTAACGCTGAGAGATGGAAATGCCATATAATGACTTCAGGAAAGTGAACATGTAGCTTTAGCAAATGCTGTCAAAATAGGTCATGCTACTCTTTTTTTGTCTTTCACTCTGTCCCTCCCTTTTTGGCTCTTGTGCTCCCTCTATCCCTTGCCTTTCAGAGTCTCTGTAATCCCGATAGGCTAAGATTCCATGATGGGTCATACCAGTTGAAGGATGAGGAATTAATCTGCTGGTGCACTGCATTTACCCCCTTGTTTCTCCGGCTGCTGTGTTAACCAATTCTAATTATATATTTTGAGCCTCTATTCCAGCCACTAGAAAAGTAAGATGCTCAGCAGCACAGTGCTGATAATTGATGCCTGTGTGAAGAAAGATCTCTGAATGCTTTTGTCATGGTTGGTTCCCAACTTTAGGGAAGGGCTTATTGAAGTTGGCTTCCGTAGCTACAGTACAATGAAGTATCTATTCACACTGCACTCACGTGAACCTGGTTTAGTTGAATGCCATGAATGATTTCTGCTGCTTCAAATTTCTCATAATGGCACTCTAGGACAGAGGCAGGAAAGAGATGTATACACTGAACCCTTAGTATAAATGTGACCCGATTCAGGAAACTAGGTGTACAATGGGGCAAAAAAGTATTTAGTCAGCCACCCACTTAAAAAGTGGGAGAACACTTCAACTTTGACAGACAAAAAAATTCCAAAAAATCACATTGTAGGTGGAAAATAAGTATTTGGTCAATAAAAAAAGTTTATCTCAATACTTTGTTATATACCCTTTGTTGGCAATGACAGAGGTCAAACGTTTTCTGTAAGTCTTCACAAGGTTTTCACACACTGTTGCTGGTATTTTGGTCCATTCCTCCATGCAGATCTCCTCTAGAGCAGTGATGTTTTGGGGCTGTTCCTGGGCAACATGGACTTTCAACTCCCCCCAAAGATTTTCTATGGGGTTGAGATCTGGAGACTGGCTAGGCCACTCCAGGACCTTGAAATGCTTCTTACGAAGCCACTCCTTTGTTGCCCAGACGGTGTGTTTGGGATCATTGTCATGCTGAAAGAACCAGCCACGTTTCATCTTCAATGCCCTTGCTGATGGAAGGAGGTTTTCACTCAAAATCTCACGATACATGGCCCCATTCATTCTTTCCTTTACACGGATCAGTCGTCCTGGTCCCTTTGCAGAAGAACAGCCCCAAAGCATGATGCTTCCACCCCCATGCTTCACAGTAGGTATGGTGTTCTTTGGATGCAACTCAGCATTCTTTGTCCTCCAAACACGACGAGTTGAGTTTTTACCAAAAAGTTATATTTGGGTTTCATCTGACCATATGACATTCTCCCAATCTTCTTCTGGATCATCCACATGCTCTCTAGCAAACTTCAGACGGGCCTGGACATGTACTGGCTTAAGCAGGGGGACACATCTGGCACTGCAGGATTTGAGTCCCTGGCGCGGTAGTGTGTTACTGATGGTAGGCTTTGTTACTTTGGTGCCAGCTCTCTGCAGGTCATTCACTAGGTGTGGTTCTGGGATTTTTGCTGACCGTTCTTGTGATAATTTTGACCCCACAGGGTGAGATCTTGCATGGAGCCCCAGATCGAGGGAGATTATCAGTGGTCTTGTATGTCTTCCATTTCCTAATAATTGCTCCCACAGTTGATTTCCTCAAACCAAGCTGCTTACCTATTGCAGATTCAGTCTTCCCAGCCTGGTGGAGGTCTACAATTTTGTTTCTGGTGTCCTTTGACAGCTCTTTGGTCTTGGCCATGGTGGAGTTTAGAGTGTGACTATTTGAGGTTGTGGACAGGTGTCTTTTATACTGATAACAAGTTCAAACAGGTGCCATTAATACAGGTAACAAGTGGAGGACAGAGGAGCCTCTTAAAGAAGAAGTTATGTGAGAGCCAGAAATCTTGCTTGTTTGTAGGTGACCAAATACTTATTTTCCACCATAATTAGCAAATAAATTTATAAAAAATCCTACAATGTGATTTTCTGGATTTTTTTTCTCATTTTGTATGTCATAGTTGAAGTGTACCTATGCTGAAAATTACAGACCTTACTCATCTTTTTAAGTGGGAGAACATGTACAATTGGTGGCTGACTAAATACTTTTTTCCCCCACTGTATGTTGCGCTTCATTACTTCAGAGGAGAGGCATTTTAACGTAAACATTTATTTCTTTATCAAAATGTGTTTTTTGGCAGAAATGCCTTCTGGAACATGTGAACTTTCATGTGCCTAAGTAAGAATGTTATCTGTAAATACAAATCAAATTGTTAAATTACGAACCTTGTTGGTTAAGCCAGAGAAAACGCCAGGAACCTTCCGGTTACCCATGATTGGCTGAGACAATGGATGTGCTGGACATGCTGAGATGAGTTCGGATTGGTCTGCTATATAGCTCGCTTCTGTGTATTTTCATTTTTTTTATTTGACCTTTTATTTAACAAGACAAGTCAGTTAAGAACAAATTCTTATTTTCAATGACAGCCTAGGAACAGTGGGTAAACTGCCTGTTCAGGGGCAGAACGACAGATTTGTACCTACTCAGCTCGGGGGTTTGAACTTGCAACCTTCCAGTTACTAGTCCAATGCTCTTTTTCAAACAAAGGGCTGCTCAATATGCATAGGCAGCCCTTTCTAACGGGAGTCAAAAAGAGAACAAACAGAAGGCTGTTGTATAAAACACCTGTCTCCGGATTACATCTTCATATTAAGCACAACCATGGCATCCGTGACAGAGACTGAGAAGCATTCATCCATGTATACGGGTAAGAGTCTAGCTAGCTATATTTTCAGGTTTTATACGTTTAAAATTTTGTCAGTCATTTTCATTGCAAGTTAAAACTTACTGCTAGCTAGCTAACGTTAGCTGGCTGGCTCGCTAGCTAATGTTACATGTATGATCTGTGTAATAATATTATTCTTATCTCAGAGCCATTTGCAATGCTAGTTATAGCCCAATCCTAGCTAGTTAGCAAACATTGAATGTAGTTTGTTAGCTACCTGCACATTCAGGTAGGGGGCGGCAGGGTAGCCTAGTGGTTAGAGTGTTGGACCAGCAACCAGAAGGTTGCAAGTTCAAACCCTGAGCTGACAAGTTAGAAATCTGTCATTCTGCCCCTGAACAGGCAGTTAACCCACTAAGCTGTCTTTGAAAATAAGAATTTGTTCTTAAAAAAGTGCTTTCTGGACATTTTTTTAAATGCTTTCGATGTTTTTTGTTGTCAATTACACGTTTATAAGAACTGTATGAGCATACTTTTGTCAAATTTTATTATAATAATTTATTTTTAATGTTTTTACTTTTCCATAAGGCATCTGTTTTGTCCATTTGCAATATGATTTCATAGGAAGTCAAAAGTTGAAGTCAATAGTCACTTTTTTGTTGTTGTTGCCAAATGCCATAAGAAATGTCCAAATGCAATATGGAAGATTTGAAAGTGCCAAATCAGGATGTTATGTCCATTTGCCAAACCCAAAAGTCAGTGAACCAAAAACATTTTTAAAAAGTGCTCCTGGTAACCCGTTACAATCACCAGATGCATGACTGTCCATTTGCAAAATGTATCAATGGGCATTTACCATCACGAATTTGACATGCTCAAAAATACTGCACGAATATGAAATTGACTGGCCCGATGAACTCGGGATGGCCGGGCAGTGATTCTGGTTCCTCTCCATCGCTCGTTGGGGTTGATTTCAGAATGTCACTTTGGTGATGGTCCCTCACTGTTTAAACATATTGCAAATGTACAAAAGTCAACTAGATGTCATTCTGACACCAAACTGATACCATCTTACACCAAACCCACTTTTTCCAACTTGTTTAGAAGCCAACTATCACATATTTCAGAGCAGGCCCATAATTCACAGCGCCATCAGTTTAAAATATAATAAAATGTAAAACATGTAGTTACATTCTAGCTTCGGGTCCATTTCTGACATTATGTGTAGACCTATGTGAAGCGACCCCGAATACCGAGTTTCGGCTCGATAGGTCATTCGGAGCCCGAGCAACAACCATAATTGGTGCTGAAAATCCACCTTCAATCAGCTATCGGACAGAAACGTTGGGGTCCGTCTCTATGGGCCGAGCCAGTTTCAATGCACCTAGTCTTGCGACTCTGGGACTTTTCTAAATGTCATCATTTTCGTAATGGTCAAAATGAATTGAAGTTATTGCAAAACTACAGGCTGTTTCTCAGTCCGAGAACCTTCTAGAGCCACATAACTCACCATGCACTATCAAGCTATAGAACAGGTTTCTAAAGTTTCAGAACTCTAGGTCTGACGGTTATTTTTTGTTCGAACAAAGGTAACTATTGCAGGCTCCGTCTGTCTCTACGCACCACACTGTGTCCCTCTGTCCTAGCTGTGTGTGTGTGTGAGTTTTTCTTGGACATTTTATGGGAGACTTGACTGATTTACAGTTCATGGGGGTTGCCTAATCACACATATGAAGTTTTGAAAAGATCTGACCTTTTTAACCCTTTGAAACAGCCCCTATGATACCATTTTAAAGGCACTTCCGGTTGGCATGGGAAGCTATAAGTAAACACATAACCTGATTGGGGTATGATTTTACAGAATCCTGAGTTTTAAGTGGTTACGTTAAGAACTGACCGATTTACACAGGGTTGAATGCACTATTTATCACAAACTGCTGGTTGGGTATGGAAAAACAACTTTAGGGCGATTTTAACCACTTCCGGTTGCTCCAGGAAGCTTATAATCAACACAGGTAGATCTCATAGTGGCCTGATGGATTGTCATCGAAGACAGGTTCATAAGACATTCATAACCCACATATGCTTCAGGTTGAATTTAGGGGTGCAGGCCATGTATTCATACGGGGAGAGAAGTCATTGAAAACTGTTTGATGTAAACACCTTCTTTTAACTGTTAAGGGTTAATGCCACATGGTCAACGTTAGGCTTGCACAGATCGGGAGGACCTCGGGAATGTTCCTGAGGTCGAATTGTGCTTCTAACCCTAACTGTTCTCCCGCTGTCACCCAAAAGCACCTGCAATTTAGGGCCAGGCTTCATTATGGGCCTACTTTTTTCATGGTCGCTGAGCTCAGACCGAGCAAGCTACGGTCTAGCGGGGCATCTCGTTGAACTTGGCACAGCCTAGAGATTATGATAATGCCATTGCAGGCTTTGAGTGTCTTTTACCACCGCACTTTGTCACTCCATCCTTGCTGTGTGTGTGTGTGTGTGTGTGTGTGTGTGTGAGAGAGAGCTTTTCTTTGACATCTGTTGGGAGAAATGACTGACTTACAGTTCATGAGTGTTGCCTAATCACATATGAAGTTTTGAAAAGATCAGACCTTTTTAACCCTTCGAAATAGCACCTATGACACCATTTTATGGCACTTCCGGTTGACACAGGAAGCTGAAAGTGAACACATATCCTCTTTGGGGTAAGCCCTTATAGAATTTTCAGTTTTAAGTCTATGTTAAGAACTGACTTATTTACAGAGGGTTATTACAGAAAATCACAGAAAACTCGCAGAGCTCTGAAACACACTTTAAAAAGATTTGTCTGAACACGCTGCAACTGGATCTGTAACTTTAAAAAAAAATGTACATTGTACGATTTCTCTTAACCTGTTGCTTCTACTCGGGACGCTTGCGTCCCAACTAGAGCTCTGGAAATGCAAATGCACTACGCTAAATGCTAATAGTATTAGTTAAAACTCAAAAGTTCATTAAAATACACATGCAGGGTATCGAATTAAAGCTACACTCGTTGTGAATCCAGGCAACAAGTCAGATTTTTAAAATGCTTTTCGGCGAAAGCATGAGAAGCTATTATCTGATAGCATGCAACACCCCAAAAGACCCACAGGGGACGTAAACAAAATAATTAGCATTTCGGCGTTACACAAACCGCACAATAAAATAGAAAACATTCATTACCTTTCACCATCTTCTTTGTTGGCACTCCTAGATGTCCCATAAACACTATTTGGGTCTTTATTTCGATTAAATCGGTCCATATAAAGCCTAGATATCGTTATATGTAGACTGTGTGATAAACGAAAAAAACATAGTTTCAAAACGTAACGTCATTTTTTAAAATTCAAAAAGTCGACGATAAACTTTCACAAAACACTTCTAAATACGTTTGTAATGCAACTTTAGGTATTAGTAAACGTTAATAAGCGATAAAATTCATCAGGAGGCGATGTAAAGATCATTAGCTGTCCGTCTGGAAAAATGTCCGGCTAGAAACTCAACGAAAATATCCGGTCCTAGACCGGAGGAGATACGGTGTCCTGCATGTGTTTGACCAAGAAAAAACTCGAAGGGAAATGACAAGACTCTAGACACCGTGTGGAAGCTGTAGGTACTGCAACCTCAGTCAATTAATTGTGGTTCACGTTTATCAATGGGTTCAAGTAGCGCATGGATATATTTTCCCATTTTCAGTGATCAGTTTTTCCTGTGCTTTTCGATGTAAATGCCGTTCTGGTAAAGCCACAGCAGTGATTTAACCAGTTTTTTAAACGTCTGAGTGTTTTCTATCCACACAGACTAAGCAAATGCATATACTATATTCCTGGCATGAGTAGCAGGGCGCTGAAATGTTGCGCGATTTTTAACAGAATGTTCAAAAAAGTAGAGGGTCGACTTAAGAGGTTAAATTACGATAGATAAATGGCTGGTTCTTCTTTTCCTGACACCGTAGGTTCATTTACTTTGATGTGAAGCGGTCAAATTAGCACTCTATTTTTGTTTTTGACCTTTAATCCCAGAAAAATGGCCATATCTCAAAAACCGTTGAGGCCTCGACGCCATCTTGTTCGGGGCCAACTGCCCATTATGCCAAAACTCTGCTCACCAAGTTTCGTCTTCGAAGTCTTTTCCGTTTAGGAGAAAAGGCCACGTCGTGAATAGTGATGTTTTGTACATTTGCAACATGATTCCATTCGCTCTCTGGTGGGATTTACCGGGACAGCGGAAAAATGACCAAAATTTGAAGATTTCATAAAACGGAAACTGAATGTCTGAGAGACTCGGATTAACTACACACAGAGCCTGAGTTCGCGGCTGGGGCCGACAGATAAAACATAAATAAACAGAATGGAGTATCGTGATTAATGGACAGTCCAGCAGGCATCAGCTATGTAGTGTCCAGGGGCAGCAGTAGATGGAACAGGGAAGCCGCCACTACGCTAGCACGCGGGTGACACAGCGTTTAAAGTTAGTAGCCCGGGGGGTGGTATGGGGGTCTGCTCAGACGGAGGCCGGTTGAAGGCACAGCGGATGGAGTATTCGTCGGCAGACCAGTCGTGGTGGTGCGGCGAGGGGCCGTGTTGCCAAAGAATCCAAGCCAGATGGCAAAAGAGGTATTGTAGAATTTACTTTGCTAGCAGGGAGATGTGTCTGACTCACGGCTAACTGGTGCTAGCTTCGTGGCAGTGGCGTTAGCCAAGGTCCAGAGTTTACAGCAAGGATCCGGTGGAGTACTGGGCTCTAGCCGTGTATGAGTGGGGTTCGGGTGAACAGCTGAGTACTGGGTACTGGGTGCAAGCGACCTGTGAAGATCAGAAGTAGTGGTCCAGGGATTACGGCGTTGTTGTGGAGAGACAGTTCGACACTGGTAGACTGGCGAGTATTATCCAGGCTAAAAACAGGGCTGGCTGTGCAGAAGGTAAAAGCCGCTAGCAGTGGCTAACAATGACTAAACAGCTTGTAGCTAATTAGCTGGTTAGCTTCTGGAGGTTCTTGAATGTATTCTAAAATTTTAAATAATAGTGATTCCGTATCACACTGGGTGAGGCAGGTTACCAAAAGGTATAATCGAATTAAAAATCGAAAAGAGATTGAAAATAAATATGGGTCCAGAGAGTGGTCTTAATGTCATCGTTTAGCCACGACTTGGTGAAACATAAGATATTAGAGTTTTAATGTCCCATTGTTAGGATATACGTGCTTTCAGTTCGTCCCATTTATTTTACAGCAATTGAACGTTTGCTGGCAGAAGGGTAGGCAAGAGCAGTTTAGCCACTCGTCGCCTGATCCTCATAAGGAATCTTGATCTCTTGCCGCAAAACCTAAGTTTCCTTTCCCAGCGATCATGTAGATCTGGGCCTGGTCTCGCGTTTGTAGTATATCCCTTGCGTCCGACACATTGAAGAAGAACTCCTCGTCCGACTTGAGGTGAGCAATCCCAGTTCTGATGTCCAGAAGCTCTTTTCGGTAATAAGAGGCAGTATCAGCAACATTATGTTCAAAACAGCGCAAGAAGACAAACAAAATAGCATGGTTCGTTAAGAGTAGATAAAACGTCATCCCTACCCTCGGGCGCCATCTTTCTGACCCTCAGAATTTGGAAAGACAAAATCTAATGATAGAGGCACACTCTTACAAACTGCTTTAGCACAACATGTCTATGTGTAAACGTACGTCACCTCCTGGCTTCTACTGTCTGGAACAGAAACGGTGTGAACCACCCACTAAAGGAAGTAAAGCATTACTTCATTGTATCTGAGGAGAGGTAATTATACTGCCCTGCTCTTAAGGACTCAAGTGCTTCCTTTTTTAATATTTGGTGTGAATTTAGCAGCCTGCTAATTAAATTAAATGTGGAGCTTGTGGACAGAATGAGTAAAGGAAACTGAAGACTGCAGGTAATCATATGGTTGAGTTTGTCGACGGGAGGACACCTTAAATCAGGTCAAGGATAGATTATTAGAATAATCTGCTCTTGAACAACGCCACATGGACCAGTCATCTGCTGTATGACATTATGGTCTATCTGTTTGAGTGTCTAAATGACGTGTCTATGCTGGATGCGGTACAACTTTAAATGAAGTGCAGTTTATGAAGACTTCATGAAGCCTTCATAAACACTACATAAATGTGTCACATCTATAACTGCATGTCATGCTTTATAAAGGGTTCATAAATATGGCATAACTGTGTGACAATCAAAAATGTAAAATATGACAAAAACCTGTGCTTTATAAATGGTGGCATAAGCACTACTTAATAAAGGCTTTATAAATCATGTTAAATTTGAGCTTCACAAAGCATTTACAATCTTGTCATTCATCTTGGTAGAGGGTTACAACACCAGGGTAGTGGGTTCGATTCCAGGACCCCCCATACATAAAAATGTATGCACTCAAGACTATGTCGCTTTGGATGAAAGCATCTGCTAAATGGCATATATATTATATTTCTCTAAAACATTTCTAGGATGGGACATTGTCTTTTCTCTCTTGGGTGAATAGCCAATATTGAAACTGAACTCAACGTTCCCCAAAATGCTGGGCTGCAGGATTGACACCCGCTTCAAAGTGCAGTCATGCACAGCAAAAAACATTGGTAGGGCCTTTTAAATATTTTTTTTCTCTTAATCCGTTTAAAAAACAAACATTTTTACAGGTTTCGGATTTCCCCCATTTTTCTCACACTTTGTTAAATATAATTTTGGGGGGGGGTTTTGTCACAATAATGCTTAAAACACATCAGGGACCACTTCTGAGGTCTGGGGAAATCTTAGATTTTTGATTGTAGTTACCCTTTACTTCAGTACTCATGTGATGTTTCTGTAGTGCAGAAAGTGCACGTGATGGAAATTGAAAATCAAATGCTCACTTGTGGTGCCACTGGACATCGAAAAATGAGTAAGTTAACCTTTATTTATTGTAATAAAATGTGTTTGTAGTAGTTGTGTTAGATTACATAGCTATCTCAATTGTTATGTGTCATCGAAAATGGAATGAGACGGAATTCACAACACAAGCGGTTCAAAAAATGTTTTGTGTTAGGCTATAAACATTTATTTTATCAAACAAAAAAACATTCATTGTGTAACAATGAGCATTGGGATTGCAAACAGAGGAAGATCGTCAAAGGTAAACAATTTATTTTATTGCAGTTTGTGATTTTGTTACGCCTGTGCTGGTTGAAATAGTTGTTTTTTATGGGGCTCTATCCTCAGATAATCACATCGTATTCTTTCGCAGTAAATCATTTTTTAAATCTGACAACGCAGTTGGATTAGCAAGATTGTAGGCTTTCGAAACACATGAGACACTTGTATTTTCATGAATGTTTAATATGACTATTTATGTAGTGATCACCGTATGTTGTCGAATTTCAGCCCGCTACCGGGTTCCGTGCGCAGAGAAGATAAGCTAGCTACATATACCAATATTACATTTTTCTAACTAGCAGGCTCAGCTAAATACAAATCACCCTAGATAAAGCCACATCTCATAGTCACCACATGAGATTTGTAAATGAAAGAGAAATATAATAATACAAATCTAATGGAGTTTCCCATCTCTCCAGTTAGAGTACTTCTGGTGCAGTATAGAAATGCTCTTCTCCAGATAGTGTATAATATTTAAATATACTTAAATCATACTTAGCATAATTATCATAAATGTCTAAATTGGAACCATTTGAAATACATTTCATGTACATTGTTTTTAGTTGTATTTATTATCATTTAAGTATATTAAATACATGTAAATAATGCAAATTATGTATTTTTTCATACTTAAGTATATTCTTAGTATATTATATAAATAGTAAAACAAATATACTTTCAAAAACCTTAATTTCATTTTTATGTACACTACCGTTCCAAAGTTTGTGGTCATTTAGAAAATTCTTAGTTTCTGAAGGAAAAAGCACATTTTTGTCCATTAGAATAACATCAAATTGATCAGAAATACATTGTAGACATTGTTGTAAATGACTATTGTAGCTGGAAACGGCAGGAATATCTACATAGGCGTACAGAGGCCCATTATCAGCAACCATCACTCCTGTGTTCCAATGGCACGTTGTTTTAGCTAATCCGAGATTATAATTTTAAAAGGCTAATTGATCATTAGCAAACCCTTTTGCAATTATCTTAGCACAGCTGAAAACTGTTGTCCTGATTAAAGAAGCAGTAAAACTGGCCTTCTTTAGACCAGTTGAGTATCTGAAGCATCAACATTTGTGGGTTCGATTACAGGTTGAAAATGACTAGAAACAAAGTCTTTCTTCTGAAACTCGTCAATCTATTCTTGTTCTGAGAAATGAAGGCTATTCCAATGCAATACATTGCCAGGAAACTGAAGATCTCGTACAACACTGTGTACTACTCCCGTCACAGAACAGCGCAAACTGGCTCTAACCAGAATAGAAAGAGTATTAGGAGGCCCCGGTGCAAAACTTTTCAAGAGAACAAGTACATAAGAGTGTCTAGTTTGAGAAACATACGCCTCACAAGTCCTCAACTAGCAACTTCATTAAATAATATCCGCAAAACACCAGTCTCAATGTCAACACTGAAGAGGCGACTCCGGCATGCTGGCCTTCTAGGCAGATTTACAAAGAAAAAGCCATATCTCAGACTGGCCAATATAAAGAAAAGATTAAGATGGGCAAAAGAGACACTGGACAGAGGAACATTCCGGATAGCAGAAAAGGTTGTTGTGGCACATGCACATTTTTATGGACATTTGTTTTTGAATGTATACTTTAAATATATTTTGTGGACATTTCATTAAAATATACTTTTTAAGTATACATAAGTATATTTTCTTAAGATATGAAAAAGTATACTCTCAGGAAGCATGTTCCTCACCTGTGCGACTTTCTCTGCACTCTTCTAAACAGGAATTTAGAAAGTACTTAAACTCATTATTGGCACTGAAACATTGTCTTGCAAAAGGATTCATACCCCTTGAATGTATTCACATTTTGTTGTTACAAGGTGGGATTAAAATTAATTTCATTGTAATTTTTGGTCAACAATCTACACAAAATACTTTGTCAAAGTGGAAGATTTCTATTTCTTTTCTTGAAAAGATTGATAGAAATTAAATCACTAAAATATAGTCATTGCATAAGTATTCAGCTCCCTGAGTCAATACATTCTAGAAACCACATTGGCAGCAGTTACAGCAGTGATTCTTCTTGGGTAAGTCTCTAAGAGCTTTACACACCTTGATTGTGCTCTATTATCCCTTTTATTATTTTCTTAATTCTTCAAGCTCTGTCAAGATGTTGGTGCTTGTGGCAACACAGCGATTTTAAAGAAAGCAGATTTAAGTCAAAACTGTAACTTGGCCACTCAGGGACATTCACTGTCTTCTTAGTAAGCAACTCCAGTGTAGATGTGGCCTTGTGTTGTAGGTTATTGTCCTGCTGAAAGGTGAATTCCTCTTCCAGTGACTGAAGCAGTGTTGATCCATCCTCAGTTTTCTCCCATCACAGCCATTGAACTATGTAACTGTTTTACAATCCCCAATGGCCTCATGGTAACATCACTGAACATTTTCATTCCAGTTCAGAAGAACAACTATCTTTGATAAGTCTCAATGGTTGCAAGTTCAAATCCTCCAGCTGACAAGGTACAAATCTGTTGTTCTGCCCCTGAACAGGCAGTTAACCCACTGTTCCTAGGCTGTCATTGAAAATAAGAATTTGTTCTTAACTGACTTTCCTAGTTAAATAAACTAGGAAATTATTATTAACTTGACCATGTGTCACGCTCGTCATAATGATTGGATGCAGCGTGGTATGTTTCCATCCCTTTTATTTGGAAGAGAAACTTAGAACAAAAACAATAAAGAGAACAAACTAAACGTGCCGCTAATACAATTTTTATCATAGGTACACTTCAACTGTGAGAGGCGGAATCTAAAACAAATATCCAGAAAATCACATTGTATAATTTTTAAGTAATCAATTAGCATTTTATTGCATGACATAAGTATTTGACCACCTACCAACCAGTAAGAATTCCGGCTCTCACAGACCTGTTAGTTTTTCTTTAAGAAGCCCTCCTGCTCTCCACTCATTACCTGTATTAACTGCACCTGTTTGCACTGTATAAAAGACACCTGTCCACACACTCAATCAAACAGACTCCAACCTCTCCACAATGGCCAAGACCAGAGAGCTGTGTAAGGACATCATGGATACATTTGTAGACCTGCACAAGGCTGGGATGGGCTACAAGACAATAGGCAAGCAGCTTGGTGGTAAGGCAACAACTGTTGGCGCAATTATTAGAAAATGGAAGAAGTTCAAGATGACGGTCAATCACCCTCGGTCTGGGGCTCCATGCAAGATCTCACCTCGTTGGGCATCAATTATCATGAGGAAGGTGAGGGATCAGCCCAGAACTACACGGCAGGACCTGCTCAATGACCTGAAGAGAGCTGGGACCACAGTCTCAAAGAAAACCATTAGTAAAACACTACGCCGTCATGAATTAAAATCCTGCAGCGCACGCAAGGTCCCCCTGCTCAAGCCAGCGCATGTCCAGGCCCGGCTGAAGTTTGCCAATGACCATCTGGATGATCCAGAGGAGGAATGGGAGAATGTCATGTGGTCTGATGAGACAAAAATAGAGCTTTTTGGTCTAAACTCCACTCGCCTGTTTGGAGGAAGAAGAAGGATGAGTACAACCCCAAGAACACCATCCCAACCGTGAAGCATGGAGGTGGAAACATCATTCTTTGGGGATGCTTTTCTGCAAAGGGGACAGGACGACTGCACCGTATTGAGGGGAGGATAAATGGAGCCATGTATCGCGAGATCTTGGCCAACAACCTCCTTCCCTCAGTAAGAGCATTGAAGATGGGTCGTGGCTGGGTCTTCCAGCATGACAACGACCCGAAACACACAGCCAGGGCAACTAAGGAGTGGCTCCGTAAGAAGCATCTCAAGGTCCTGGAGTGGCCTAGCCAGTCTCCAGACCTGAACCCAATAGAACATCTTTGGAGGGAGCTGAAAGTCTGCATTGCCCAGCGACAGCCCTGAAACCTGAAGGATCTGGAGAAGGGCTATGTGGAGGAGTGGGCCAAAATCCCTGCTGCAGTGTGTGCAAACCTGGTCAAGAACTACAGGAAACATATGATCTCTGTAATTGCAAACAAAGGTTTCTGTACCAAATATTAAGTTCTGCTTTTCTGGTGTATCAAATACTTATGTCAGGCAATAAAATGCTAATTAATTACTAAAAATCATACACTGTGATTTTCTGGATTTCTTTTCCGTCTCTCACAGTTGAAGTGTACCTATGATAAAAATTACAGACCTCTACATGCTTTGTAAGTAGGAAAACCTGCAAAATACTCATTCAAGGGGTTTTCTGCAAAGCTGTCATCAAGGCAAAGGGTGGCTTCTTTAAAGAATCTCAAATATAAAATATATTTGGATTTTTTTTAAAAATGTGGTTACTACATGATTCAATATGTGTTATTATAGTTTTGATGACTGAACTGTTATTCTAGAATGTAGAAAATAATACAAAATAAAGAAAACCCCTTGAATGAGTAGGTGTGTCCAAACTTTTGACTGGTACTTAATGGGACCCATCTCACCCAACAGGTTGACTCAAGTTTACCAAAAACCACCTGGATGATCACCAAGATTCTTGTAAGATTGTTTTTTGACTCATGGACAGATGAGTCAAAATTATAACTTTTTGGGTGACATGGGTCCCATTATGACTGGTGAAAACCAAACACTGCATTCCACAGTAAGAACCTTATACCAACGGTCAATATATGGTGGTGGTAGTGTGATGGTTTGGGGATGCTTTGCTGCCTCAGGAGCTGGACGACTTGCCTTAATCATTTCACGCGAGTGCTAAATATCTCTAACGGTCACCCCAGCATAAGTTTTTTAATGCACGTGATATCAGAATGGACTCATTGTTCCAAAATGTGATTGCTATGCAGCAGGACAGTTAACCCGCACTGCCTGCTAATTATCTATAGTTTGTTTGTCAACTTGTCAATTTCAAATGATTTTCAAACCAGTTTTATCTTCTAACAACAGTTTTAACTGCGGTGTGTTCCGCCTCCTCATTAATTCACATAGAAGTAGCCCATTTCATTGTTGTAGACAATTTATGTTCGAGGAGTTACTGAGCCGGACAAACTTCTCTTGAGGAGAGCCCAAGCACTTCCCCAGTGTTTCCGCAGAGCAAGAGTGCAGTTTTTTTCCCCGTGGCACATTTTCTGGCTGGCACTCGCATTGCCTTTGTTGTTGTTTTCCTTACAAGTAATAACTTTGAAATGTGTGCATTCCTATCAAAGTAAGTGCCTTATTTCACATTTATATTGTGTTGTCGTTTCTACTGTAGCATACAGTACGTTTATTTTTTTAACCTTTATTTAACTAGGCAAGTCAGCTAAGAACAAATTCTTATTTTCAATGATGGCCTAGGAACAGTGGGTTAACTGCCTTGTTCAGGGGCAGAACGACAGATTTTTACCTTGTCAGCTCTGGGAGTCGATTTCGCAACCTTTCGGTTACAAGTCCAACACTCTAACCACTAGGCTACCTGCCGGCTATCTGCTGTATGTATGTACAGTACCAATCAAAAGTTTGGACACACCTACTCATTCAAGGGTTTTTATTTATTTTTTACTATTTTCTACATTGTAGAATAAATAGTGAAGACGTCAAAACTATGAAATAACACATATGGAATCATGTAGTAACCAAAAAAGTGTTAAATCAAAATATGTTCTTGCCATAATATGGACTTAGCCATATTTGGTCAAATACCATCTTCTGTATACCAACCCTACCTTGTCACAACACAACTGATTGGTCCAAATGTATTAAGAAGGAAAGAAATTACACAAATTTAACAAGGCGCACCTGTTAGTTGAAATGTATTCCAGGTGACTACCTCATGAAGCTGGTTCAGAGGATGCCAAGAGTGTGCAAGCTGTTATCAAGGGGCTTCCAGCCCCAGGTTGAGATTTGGAGGGCTGGTCTTTATGTTAAATCTTTTATCCAATCATATTCAGCCATCATGTGCTGCCAGGGTCTAAAATCTGCCCTCATGCCTTCAGAATCAACAGTGCGGGCGCTTGTAGCTTAAAGTGAATGGAAATTAAAATTTAGTGTCAACCAATCAGCTTTAGAGTTGACTATTGTATGCCTGCTGGCTGGCTCCAGTGTTACACAGGAGCCAGCTAGCAGGCGTAGTGCGTGCTCGTCTTTTGATTGGATTACCAATATTGAGAGGCAGGTCCTATGGACAGGTCTATGCAGAACCTCAGAACTAGGAAACTGAATTTGATAATTTGCGTACTACTAAGCTGTTTTTTCAACCCACAATGGCGGAAGGAGGAGAAGATATTGACTTGGTCAGGGATATAATTATAACCCCATTCTCAAGACGAACTTTTCAAGAAAAGTTAGACATTGTAAGGAGAGGTCGCCCGACACCGACGCTACAAAGCCTGTCACATGCGGGAAAGGGGTTCGTTCGCCACTTTCAAAGTTCCAACTACTGCGCTATCAATGGCTCACAGGCTCCGAGAAGCACTGCAAACTGCACTGCTGGGAATGCCTATTATTACAATTGAGCGAGAGAGGCGCGGGTTCAGACAAATCTACGTCCCTCTGATCTCCTTGATTTCCTTAAGCAGAAAAATCTGAATGAGGACATGGGGCAACTTTACACATTGGCATGTGTGACAGTGACTATCCCTGTGTCCACGGCTTCTGTCGAGCGGTCATTCTCGGCCTTAAAGCGAATCAAAACGTATTCCAGAAATGCTACTGGACAGACCCGGCTTTCAGCATTAGCCTCCATGTCGATAGAAAAGGACTTATTGGTGGAACTAAAATGCACAGATAGACTGTACAACAGAGTCATTGAAGTCTTCTTGAGGAAAGAAAGGAGGATGGATTTTGTGTTCAAATAATCAGTCTTTGGTGAGTAGGCATACAATGCATTTTTTTTAAATTAAATGTGTATGTATGTTTCACATTTTATTTAGTTAATATTAAATAGCCTATATATTAACAAAATAAAAGGGCAAATAGCCTATGTTGCAAATGATTTGTTTTCTTTCTTTTATTTTCAGTGAATAGTTATGTGTCTTTATCATCACGGTGAAACTGCTTTGGATGCGACGCAACGCCTAGTTATACTGCGTTTCTGTCTAAATGTATAGTGTCCAGAGCCATGGCATCATAATGATGGTAATAAGAGGTGGATTAATTCGGGTGGGACTGTGTAGGACATGACTGAAGGCCCAGGCCCCAGGCCCACGGCACGCCACTGTGGTTACTACATGATTCCATGTGTTATTTCATAGTTCTGATGTTTGCACTATTATTCAACATTGTCGAAAATAGTAAAAGAAATTAAGAAAAACCCTTTAATGAGTAGGTATGTCCAAACTGTTGAGTGGAACTGTATATTGTTGGCTGAGGTAATCAAGCAAAAAATCTAATTCCTTAATCATGTACAGTTGAAGTTGGAAGTTTAAAACTGAAGTTGGAGTCATTAAAACTTGATTTTCAACGACTCCATAAATGTCTTGTTAAAACTTCTTAGGGCTGCAATCCCGATATGACAACAGCCATTGAAAGTGCAGGGCGCCAAATTCAAAACAACAGAAATCTCATAATAAAAATTCCTCAAACACACATGTATCTTATACCGTTTTAAAAGTAATCTTATTGTTAATCCCACCACAGTGTCTGATTTCAAATAGGCTTTACAGCGAATGCACCACAAACTATTATGTTAGGTCACCACCAACTCACAGAAAAACAGCCATTTTTTCAGCCAAAGAGAGGAGTCATAAAAAGCACAAATAGAGATAAAATGAATAACTAACTTTTGATGATCTTCATCAGATGACACTCATAGGACTTCATGTTACACAATACATATTGTATTGTTTGATAAAGTTTATATTGGTATACATTGGCGCGTTACGTTCACTAGGGCGGCAGGGCAGCCTAGTGGTTAGAGCGTTGGACTAGTAACCGGAAGGTTGCAAGTTCAAACCCCCGTTCTGACTAGTAACCGGAAGGTTACAGGCAATTAACCCGCTGTTCCTAGGCCGTCATTGAAAATAAGAATTTGTTCTTAACTGACTTGCCTGGTTAAATAAAGGTAAAATAAAATAAAAAAACTAGTTCCAAAAACATCCGGTGATATTGCAGAGAGCCACATCATTTTACAGAAATACTCATTATAAATGTCGATGAAAATACAATTGTTAGAAATGGAAATATAGATATACCTCTCCTTAATGCAACCGCTGTGTCAGGATTTAAAACAAATCTTTACCGAAAAAGCAAACCATGGGATTTTATGGGATTTTTAATATTGTGCTAAATGTGCAATCTGAGAACGGCGCTCAGGAAAGAAATTCAATAATACGCCATGTTGGAGTCAACAGAAATCAGAAATAACATTATAAATATTCCCTTACCTTTGATGATCTTCATCAGAATGCACTCCCAGGAATCGCAGTTCGATAATGTCCATTTATGTCCAAGTAGCTACTTTTGTTAGGCTGTTTAGTACACAAATCCAAACGCTCCTGCAGATTCAGCCGAACGTAGGACGAAAACTTCAAAAAGTTATATTACAGGTCGTAGAAACATTTCAAACTAAGTATAGAATCAATCTTTAGGATGTTTTTATCAATAACGTTCCAACCGGAGAACTCCATTGTCTGTAGAAAAGCCATGGAACGCAGGTCGCTATCATGTGAAATGTGCATGACCAGGACCTAGCTCTCTGCCAGACCACTGACTCAAAGAGCTCTCATCCGGCCCCACATCACAGTATAAGCCTCATTCAAGTTTCTAAAGAAGGTTGACATCTAGTGGAAGCCTTAGGAAGTGCAACATAACCATAACATGTGTATTCAATAGGGGCTGGGTTGAAAATCGACCAACCTCAGATTTCTCACTTCCCGTTTGGATTTCTTCTCAGGTTTTTGCCTGCCATATGAGTTCTGTTATACTCACAGACATCATTCAAACAGTTTTAGAAACTCCAGAGTGTTTTCTATCCAATACCAATAATATTATGCATATATTATCATCTGGGACAGAGTAGCAGGCAGTTTACTCTGGGCACCTTATTCATCCAAGCTACTCAATACTGCCCTGTGATGCCATGTTTGTTGACACTATACAATGCATTCTGGGTGTCACGTCAATGTCTGTCAGACCAAAGATGTTATAATGAGGTGAAGGAATGGTTCACTCATCTTTCGAGTAAACTTCCGGAAGAGAATGAAGGGAAGTGAATGATCGTAGATGACACACCCCCTTCAACATGCATACTGCAAACAGATCAGACTCATCTTGCCTCCTCTTCTTATCTTTAGTTGACGTGAAAAAACAAACATGGTTGCATGTACAAACTACCCATTGTCAGATTTATTATACTTATTTTTTTAGAAAGTGTTCTCCTCAATTTTATTCTATCAATGGTGAGCTCGCCCGTGATTTGATGAATTGTAAATAGCAATTGATATTAGCTAATTCATATTGTGGTTTCTGTCTACTGAGAGTTAGTTAACTATGACCACTTGTGTTAGGTCAACCTTTACTCAGTTAGCGCTAGGACTAATGTAGCCTACATTTTCTGGTTTGGATGATTGTGTTATGCTGTCGCTTCTTCTGTGAATGTCTGAACATTGCATCCAAAAATAAACTGGTCACTTTCAGGACATAACTTTGTAAAGACTGTGTTTCTGCAAAAAAATTCTGTGAAAAAACAGTGGCCAGCTCAAACACTGACTGTCAATCGAAACTGGAAGTTCTAAAAAGTGTTCTCATCACAGCAGCTTGAGTGTACGCTGCAGGGACCACTTTAGAATGATCACACCCATGAATTCTGCTCTGTATCAAACAATTCTACAGGAGAATGTCAGGCTATCCTTCTCTGTGCTGAAGCAAAGCTGGATCATGCAGCAAGAAAATGATCCAAAACACAATCAAGTCTACATGAAAAGGGTGCAATTACTTTTTCACACAGGGGTATTTGGTGTTGCATAACTTTATGAAATAAATTAAATAAGTATGTAGTTCTTGTTCAGTCAGGTTCCCTTTATGTCATATTAGGTTTTGGTTGAAGATCTGATAACATTCAGTATCAAAAATGTGCAAAAGTTGAGAAAATTAGAAAGTGGGCAAATACTTTTCACAGCACTCTATGTAATATATTTGTTTTCAATGCTCTCTTATCCTTGGGACTCAAAAAGTACATTTGATGCATCTATCAATGTGAGACAGAACAATCAGGTGAAGCTGCGTTACAGTATCTGCCCTCAAAAAGTTGACCAGAGGCTCCAGAATTGTATCGCCCTGCAGCCGTTCTGAAAGGCCATTCAAATCGAGATGTATGACTCTGATGACATTTTATGGGATTTTTAATATTGTGCTAAATGTCAGCGCCTCTTACTCAAAGACAAACCATTTGGTACATAAAAGTCCCTTCCTACACAGGCTAGTCTCGGCAGGACACGTGATAGCAAACCACCCAACATTGAAGCTGTGCTCAAATAATGGCTTGCGTATTAATACAAAGCAAACTTTAGTTTCACGAGTCAAGCCATTGCCATTCATGGTCATCTTATCGCCTCTCCTTGGGATTTACTGGGAGGAATTGAGGGAATTTGTGGCGGAGTGACCTTTGTCTTAACGACTCCTCACTTCAGTGCCAGGGGACACGAGCCTCCTCTTGCACCAGCTACAGTGAGAATCACACATCGACAACCATTTTTTTGTCCTTCCTGACATGAATAAAACATGAAGGCTCCAACGAGCCCAGAAACCCCCAGATTTACTGCCAAATCTGATACAAGGCTCACTTTGTTGAAGTGCCTGTAATAGGAGGTCATAGATTTGATACAAGACTGATAGTGAAAATGTGGATGGTTATTCTAGAAGAGAAAGATGGAGATCAAGCATTCTTTATTTCAGACATCTCAGAAACTTAGACTTTACCAGAATTTGAGTCTACCAATGGTACAGTATTTCAAGGAAACACAACAGTGACAGAATACAATGTGACATGAGCTGTGAGATTTTCAGCAATATGAAATGATTGAGTTTTTCCTCACACTTTGACATACCTTTGTTTGGTTGTAGTAAGTAATAGTCTCCGGGTTTCTCTTTATTGTGTCCCCTTGTCTTGTCATTTTTCAGCACCGTTATGGTGTACAGTGCAGGTGCCATATTTTGAGCAGAGGGAGGGAGCTCCCATCTCACTTTGCTAATGGTGCCAGCCAAGCTTGTTTTCTTTGCAAGCAACTTGTTCGCCAATGACAGCAAAATGAAGAAATTTTACATGGTGACATTTCTCCCCGTACCAACATAAGGTTACAAAAGCCTCATCACCACGTTCTCCAACACTTGCTCAGCTGCTGCCCAATGTGGATATTTTCCAGATATTGAAAGCCGTTCAGAGTGTACAATTACACACGTTCTCACTGTGTAGCCTACTCCAGGTAGGCCAGAGTAGAATGATAACTGTTTGGATTCGGTGTACTTATATGGGGGTACATACCATTTTAAGATTACAATTAGAATAAATAAATACAAATACAATAAATGGCCCACCCTGTTCTTCATTCACAATATATGGAAAGTGCAGTGAGCAGCTGATAATTGCCTCGAAACTGAACCTAATTTCCTAAACTAGTTTTACACATACAGAGAGATCACTGCTTCATTGTTCCAGACCAGAGCAAGGAGGAGTTAGAGCACTGATAATGCGTTTGGGTCCCAAGGCGCTAATGTGCCTTTAACTGATAATGAATGGGTGACATAAACCAAATAGAAACTGATAATTGTGCACGACTTCAAAATTGAATTTCAATTAACAAAATAACGAGGATGAAGATGATTGAATTTAGAACAATAGTGTACGAATTGCGATTCCTCTGTCCTGCACGCGCACACCCTGAAAAATACACAAATGGCTCCACTCTAATTTTGACAAAGTATTTCAATTTCTAGTTAAAGTGTACTGTTAGCTGGCTCGCTAACTAACATTACGTCATGCTTTGAGATTCATTGTTTAACTAGCTACATTTCTTACCAAAATACTCTTGTCTTAGTGTGTCAGAGCGCAGAATAACTGATGCATTTTTGAATGCTCAACACCCAATGAAAAAGCCAGGGCGAGTAAAATGGTGAGTGGGGTGTTCTGTCATTATGTGTCTGGAAGTATCTAGCCAATGTTAGCCAGTTAGCTTGGGTGCTTGACTGTAGTCGTGAGGTCAGAGCTTTCGGAACAACCCTACTTATTGCCCAGAGCATCCATTGTGCTCTCTGAATGCGAAACCACAGAGCGATAGGGCGAATAATGTTCAGTGAGCTATTCTCTCTCTCTTAGATGTCTGGATGTAGCTGGCAAGTCAGTACAGAATGGTTGGATCAACCCTTAAAGAGATGGGTGAGGCTAAGGCTTAAGAGGATTTGGACAATGCTGAATGGGTGTAGACAAAGAAGGGCTCTCCAATACTTGTACCAAAACATTGAAAGACGTTTTTTTAAAGTGAGTTTGTAAGTTGAATAACATTCAAAGTAGAACTCCTTTCCCATTGTTTCCTCAAATGCAGTGTATGATATACCATTTTGTAGCTCAGAGTCTCTACTTTTATGCAATGTAAAAAACACAAAATGTTGCTACATAAAACCGTGGGGGGGAGGTGTGTACTTACTTTTTTACTATATGTTACCTTTTGTTGACGTTATTATAATGTAACTTATGGTAATGTAGTAGGCTACATCCAAAAATAAGGTGTCCTTATTAATCACACCAAGTAATTGTGTTGAAGGTTCATCCTGCTGAGGCAGAAATGCATTAAATTATTGCATCACATCCATGCTACCCAGGGGGAGCCACAGCCAATAAGTACACTAACAATTCTTGTGGGTGAAAGCGAGTGGGTACAATCATTTTGATTTGACCTATGCCAATAAAAGCCAAGAGCCTTTATTGGTTTGACTTTTCATCCGGCTACATTTTAACCAAGATCATTATCGGTTTAATTGCAATCCAATGTGTTTGTCTTTCGCTGCAGCCAACCAGTCAACACAACATTATTCACTCCAGGTACCATGACCACCACCCTGATTTATCCCTAACTTTTTTTATTGACCATTAATTCCTCCTGTTTGCTCTCCTGACAAACTTCAATGTCTCTAGCCTAGCCCTTCCTCTGTCAGGACAAGGTGGAAGAAAGATAACTGGTGGTATGTGATTTTGTATGTTTGATCTTTAATAAATCTACAGTGTCTGTTTACCTGTCTATCAATGGACCGTGCCCCTGTTGCAGTATCTGTTATTTTCACGAGTCAATATTCATTGATAGCCGAGAGGCAAGATCTATATTATCATTGATGAAATGATTGCCATTGATGCCCATGCTTA
Source organism: Oncorhynchus nerka (assembly GCF_034236695.1). Taxonomy (NCBI): domain Eukaryota; kingdom Metazoa; phylum Chordata; class Actinopteri; order Salmoniformes; family Salmonidae; genus Oncorhynchus; species Oncorhynchus nerka. Next base: position 28,479,196 of record NC_088404.1, on the reverse strand, counting down.
ATGTAAATATACACACAGTATGGATTCACTTGACATACAGTATGTTTGCTATTTGTTATTTGCATGCATGAAAAGAGGACAGTATAATGTGTAGCTCTGTGCAAAACTGGATAGCTACAGTATATAAATAGTATAGATTGAAATCATTCTCTCTGAAGTGACGGGAGAAAATGACTGAAGGAGAAATGCATAGTGAGTAATCACTTAACCATTAGATGGTTTAGTATTGTTAGAACACTGATCATTGACATTCATAATAGCCCAGTTAATCCTGCTTCCTAATCACCAGCGATTGTGCCAAATTATCGGGCAGAAATCATTTTAATTACTAAATTAATTAATTGAATATTGAATTAACTGGTCATGCTAGAGAGCTTATTCACATAAGGCACAGTTCCTTTGTTGATCATAGTATAGTATGCCTTTGAGCACACATCTTATCATTGCTATTGAAGAACCCTTAGCTCATCTGTTAGTTGTGAACAACAAACAAACAAATATAGTTCATAAGATGTGTATATTTGATTTCACAATCAAATATAATATGTCCGTCCAATGGTGTTGGTATGACTGAATTAAAGACAAAGTAACTTCTCCATCTGTGTGTGTGTGTGTGTGTGTGTGTGTGTGTGTGTGTGTGTGTGTGTGTGTGTGTGTGTGTGTGCGCGCACACGTGTACTTGTGCACATGAGTGTGTCTGACTGTTATGGTTCCTGATGTTCACCCAAAGATGTTTGCAACAATAAAGTGATGGAAGGGGTTTAATGCCACCACAGCTATCACAGTGTAGGACATGCAACAGTGGGAGACTGCAGTGGAGATGCCATCAGCACTCAGCCCTAGGGGAGATAAGAAAGACCAGAGTAAAGACTACTAGCCTTTCACAACAGCTTAATCAGAAGTGAACTATATAGACACTCCATAACACTACAATCTATCCCTTGAGCTAGATTTTCTTTTGAGCAAACTCTGACTACTGTATTGTACACGTTTCAGGGCAACCTGTATGTCAAATCATACTCAATCTTAAGGACAACAAAGTCAAGCTATTGGAGTGGCCATCACAAAGCCCTGACCTCAATCCTATAGAACATTTGTGGGCAGAACTGAAAAAGCTTGTGCGAGCAAGGAGGCCTACAAACCTGACTCAGTTACACCAGCTCTGTCAGGAGGAATGTGGAAGGCTACCCGGAACGTTTGACCCAAGTTAAACAATTTAAAGGCCAAGCTACCAAATACTAATTGAGTGTATGTATACTTCTGACCCACTGGGAATGTGATGAAAGAAATAAAAGCTGAAATAAATAATTCTCTCTATAATTATTCTGACATTGCACTCTTAAAATAAAGTGGTGATCCTAACTGACTTAAGACAGGGAATTTTTACTCTGATTATGTCAGGAATTGTGAAAAACTGAGTTTAAATGAATTTGGCTAACGTGTATGTAAACCTTCGACTTCAACTGTATATCTTCAGACGACAACATTTTCCTCACAGCGGTTTATGGTAGAGAAATTAACAATCAATAATCTGGCAACAGCTCTGGTGGAAATTTCTGCAGTCAGCATGCCAATTGCACACTCCCTCAAAACTTGAGACATCTGTGGCATTGTGTTTAGAGTGGCCTTTTATTGTCCCCAGCATTTTTTTTTATTTTTTTATTTCACCTTTATTTAACCAGGTAGGCTAGTTGAGAACAAGTTCTCATTTGCAACTGCGACCTGGCCAAGATAAAGCATAGCAGTGTGAACAGACAACACAGAGTTACACATGGAGTAAGCAATTAACAAGTCAATAACACAGTAGAAAAAAAATGGGCAGTCTATATACAATGTGTGCAAAAGGCATGAGGAGGTAGGCGAATAATACAATTTTGCAGATTAACACTGGGGTGATAAAAGATCAGATGGTCATGTACAGGTAGAGATATTGGTGTGCAAAAGAGCAGAAAAGTAAATAAATAAATACATTAAAAAAAAACAGTATAAAAACAGTATGGGGATGAGGTAGGTGAAAATGGGTGGGCTATTTACCAATAGACTATGTACAGCTGCAGCGATCGGTTAGCTGCTCGGATAGCTGATGTTTGAAGTTGGTGAGGAGATAAAAGTCTCCAACTTCAGCGATTTTTGCAGTTCATTCCAGTCACAGGCAGCAGAGTACTGGAACGAAAGGCGGCCAAATGAGGTGTTGGCTTTAGGGATGATCAGTGAGATACACCTGCTGGAGCGTGTGCTACGGATGGGTGTTGCCATCGTGACCAGTGAACTGAGATAAGGCGGAGCTTTACCTAGCATGGACTTGTAGATGACCTGGAGCCAGTGGGTCTGGCGACGAATATGTAGCGAGGGCCAGCCGACTAGAGCATACAAGTCGCAGTGGTGGGTGGTATAAGGTGCTTTGGTGACAAAACGGATGGCACTATGATAGACTGCATCCAGTTTGCTGAGTAGAGTGTTGGAAGCCATTTTGTAGATGACATCGCCGAAATCGAGGATCGGTAGGATAGTCAGTTTTACTAGGGTAAGCTTGGCGGCGTGAGTGAAGGAGGCTTTGTTGCGGAATAGAAAGCCGACTCTTGATTTGATTTTCGATTGGAGATGTTTGATGTGAGTCTGGAAGGAGAGTTTGCGGTCTAGCCAGACACCTAGGTACTTATAGATGTCCACATATTCAAGGTCGGAACCATCCAGGGTGGTGATGCTAGTCGGGCATGCGGGTGCAGGCAGCGATCGGTTGAAAAGCATGCATTTGGTTTTACTCGCGTTTAAGAGCAGTTGGAGGCCACGGAAGGAGTGCTGTATGGCATTGAAGCTCGTTTGGAGGTTAGATAGCACAGTGTCCAATGACGGGCCGAAAGTATATAGAATGGTGTCGTCTGCATAGAGGTGGATCAGGGAATCGCCCGCAGCAAGAGCAACATCATTGATATATACAGAGAAAAGAGTCGGCCCGAGAATTGAACCCTGTGGCACCCCCATAGAGACTGCCAGAGGACCGGACAGCATGCCCTCCGATTTGACACACTGAACTCTGTCTGCAAAGTAATTGGTGAACCAGGCAAGGCAGTCATCCGAGAAACAGAGGCTACTGAGTCTGCCGATAAGAATATGGTGATTGACAGAGTCGAAAGCCTTGGCGAGGTCGATGAAGACGGCTGCACAGTACTGTCTTTTATCGATAGCGGTTATGATATCGTTTAGTACCTTGAGCATGGCTGAGGTGCACCCGTGACCGGCTCGGAAACCAGATTGCACAGCGGAGAAGGTACGGTGGGATTCGAGATGGTCAGTGACCTGTTTGTTGACTTGGCTTTCAATTAGATAGGCAGGGCAGGATGGATATAGGTCTATAGCAGTTTGGGTCCAGGGTGTCTCCCCTTTGAAGAGGGGGATGACTGCGGCAGCTTTCAATCCTTGGGGATCTCAGACGATATGAAAGAGAGGTTGAACAGGCTGGTAATAGGGGTTGCGACAATGGCGGCAGATAGTTTCAGAAATAGAGGGTCCAGATTGTCAAGCCCAGCTGATTTGTACGGGTCTAGGTTTTGCAGCTCTTTCAGAACATCTGCTATCTGGATTTGGGTAAAGGAGAACCTGGAGAGGCTTGGGCGAGGAGCTGCGGGGGCGGAGCTGTTGGCCGAGGTTGGAGTAGCCAGGCGGAAGGCATGGCCAGCCGTTGAGAAGTGCTTATTGAAGCTTTCGATAATCGTGGATTTATCGGTGGAGACCGTGTTACCTAGCCTCAGTGCAGTGGGCAGCTGGGAGGAGGTACTCTTGTTCTCCATGGACTTCACAGTGTCCCAGAACTTTTTGGAGTTGGAGCTACAGGATGCAAACTTCTGCCTGAAGAAGCTGGCCTTAGCTTTCCTGACTGACTGCGTGTATTGGTTCCTGACTTCCCTGAACAGTTGCATATCACGGGGCTATTCGATGCTATTGCAGTCCGCCACAGGATGTTTTTGTGCTGGTCGAGGGCAGTCAGGTCTGGAGTGAACCAAGGGCTGTATCTGTTCTTGGTTCTGCATTTTTGAACGGAGCATGCTTGTCTAAAATGGTGAGGAAGTTACTTTTAAAGAATGACCAGGCATCCTCAACTGACGGGATGAGGTCAATGTCCTTCCAGGATACCCGGGCCAGGTCGATTAGAAAGGCCTGCTCACAGAAGTGTTTTAGGGAGCGTTTGACAGTGATGAGGGGTGGTCGTTTGACTGCGGCTCCGTGGCGGATACAGGCAATGAGGCAGTGATCGCTGAGATCCTGGTTGAAGACAGCGGAGGTGTATTTGGAGGGCCAGTTGGTCAGGATGACGTCTATGAGGGTGCCCTTGTTTACAGAGTTAGGGTTGTACCTGGTGGGTTCCTTGATGATTTGAGTGAGATTGAGGGCATCTAGCTTACATTGTAGGACTGCCGGGGTGTTAAGCATATCCCAGTTTAGGTCACCTAACAGAACAAACTCTGAAGCTAGATGGGGGCGATCAATTCACAAATGGTGTCCAGGGCACAGCTGGGAGCTGAGGGTGGCCGGTAGCAGGCGGCAACAGTGAGAGACTTATTTCTGGAGAGGGTAATTTTCAAAATTAGTAGTTCGAACTGTTTGGGTATGGACCTGGAAAGTATGACGTTACTTTGCAGGCTATCTCTGCAGTAGACTGCAACTCCGCCCCCTTTGGTAGTTCTATCTTGACGGAAGATGTTATAGTTGGGTATGGAAATCTCTGAATTTTTGGTGGCCTTCCTGAGCCAGGATTCAGACACGGCAAGGACATCAGGGTTAGCAGAGTGTGCTAAAGCAGTGAGTAAAACAAACTTAGGGAGGAGGCTTCTGATGTTGACATGCATAAAACCAAGGGTTTTTCGATCACAGAAGTCAACAAATGAGGGTACCTGGGGACATGCAGGGCCTGGGTTTACCTCCACATCACCCGCGGAACAGAGAAGGAGTAGTATGAGGGTGCGGCTAAAGGCTATCAAAACTGGTCGCCTAGAGCGTTGGGGGCAGAGGATAAGAGGAGCAGGTTTCTGGGCATGGTAGAATATATTCAGGGCATAATGCACAGACAGGGGTATGGTGGGGTGCGGGTACAGCGGAGGTAAGCCCAGGCACTGGGTGATGATGAGACAGGTTGTATCTCTGGACATGCTGGTTGTAATGGGTGAGGTCACCGCATGTGTGGGAGGTGGGACAAAGGAGGTAACAGGGGTATGCAGAGTGGGTCTAGGGGCTCCATTGTGAACTAAAACAATTATAACTAACCTGAACAACAGTATACAAGGCATATTGACATCTGAGAGAGACATACAGCGAGGCATACAGTAATCACAGGTGTTGAATTTGGAAAGCTAGCTAAAAACAGTAGGCGAGGCTAATCCGCTAGCACAACAAACAGCAGGTAAAATGGCGTTGACTAGGCAACGGGGCCGACAGGTAAGACAAACAAGCAGAAAGGAGTACCGTGATTAATGGACAGTCCAGCGTGCGTCAGCTATGTAGCCAAGAGATCAGTGTCCAGGGGGCAGCGGTGGATGGGCAGGGGGCTGGGCTGGCGAGTGTTATCCAGGTTTTTTTTTTTTTTTTTTTTTTAAACTAACAATGACTAACTAGCTTGTAGCTAGTTAGCTGGTTAGCGTCTGGAGGTTCTTGAGTGTGTCATAAAAATAAAAATAAGAGTAAAAGTAACAGCGATTCCGTATCACATTGGGTGAGGCAGGTTTCCGGAAGGTATAAACAAATTAAAAATCAAAAAGAGATAGAAAGTAAATGGGGTCAGAGAGTGATTGGGACGGGTGGTACAGACGGTTAGCAGGCCTGTGCTAACAAGCTAACAGTTCGTAGGCCCGAGCTAGACAAGGTAGCAGTTAGCGGACCGGAGCTTGACAAGCTAGCCGTTAGCAGGCCGAATTAGCAAGCAGGGAGATAGCGAGGGCTAGAGAGTTAACCTTTGGGGGACGTCGCGATGGGGTGAGTCTGTTTATTTATTCCTCTTCATGCGGTGAGCTGGAGATACAGCGATTCAGAAAGCTCGCGGGCCTTGGCCAGCAGATGGATCTTTGGCGATGTCGCAGCGGAAAAGCCTGTTGAAACCCCTCGGACGATTATGTCGGCGGACCAGTCGTGATGGATCGGCGGGGCTCCGTGTCGGCAGTAGAGGGTCAGTCGAGGTCCAGGCCAATTGGCAAATTAGGTATTTATGGACCTCTTCGGGTAGTCGGGAGATGGGCTTAGCTCGAGGCTAGCTCCAGGCTAACTGGTGCTTGCTCTGGGACAGAGACGTTAGCCAGGAGTAGCCACTCGGATTGCAGCTAGCTATTTACGATGATCCGGTATAAAGCTTCAGAGCTTGCGGTAGGAATCCGGAGATGTGGTAGAGAAAAAGCAGTCTGATATGCTCTGGGTAGATGTCGCGCTGGTGTCCTAGTTAGCGTTGAAGACCGCTAGCAGTGGCTAGCTAGTTAGCGGCTAGCTTCTGGTGAGGGTTCCGATTCTAAAGCATAGAAAAAGCAGATCCGTACCACATTGGGTGATGCGGGTTGCAGGAGAATATATTCAGCCTGTGGTTGGGAAGTGAGATTAAAATATGTACGAAATATATACGGGAAAAAAAAGAGGAAAAAAAACTATATTTACACTATACAGGACGGGACAAGACAAAACACACGTCCGACTGCTACGCCATCTTGGATATATCTTCCCAAGTTAAAGGTGCACCTGTGTAATGATCATGCTGTTTAATCAGCTTCTTGTTATGCCACACCTGTCAGGTGGATGGATAATCTTGACAAACTAGAAAAGTTCACTAACAGGGGCGTGCACAACATTTGAAAGAAATAACCATTTTTGCCATCTGGAAAATTTTGGAGATCTTATATTTCAGCTCATGAAACATGGGACCAACACTTTACATGTTGCTTTAATATTTTTGTTCAGTATAATAAATTACACTTTGTATGATGTATTAAGACAAACAATCACTACAGGCATCCTTCCTAACTCAGTTGCCAGAGAGGAAGGAAAACGCTTGATTTCACCGAGAGGCCAATGGTGACTTTAAAACAGTTTCAGAGATTAATGGCTGTGATATGAGAAAACTGAGGATGGACCCAACAACATTGTAGTTACTCCACAATACTAACCTAATTAACGGAGTGAAAAGAAGGAAGCTTGTACAGAATAAAAATATTCCAAAACATGCATCCTGTTTTCAACAAGGCACTAAAGTAATACTGCAGAAAATGTGGCAAAGCAGTTCACATTTTTTCCTGAAAAGAAAGTGTTACATTTGCCCCAAATGTAATGCAAAACATGACTGAGTACCACTCTCCATATATTCAAGCATAGTGGTGCCTGCATAGTGGTGCCTCCTCCCGTCTGGATTACTGCAACTCGCTGTTGGCTGGGCTCCCTGCCTGTGCCATTAAACCCCTACAACTCATCCAGAACGTCGCAGCCCGTCTGGTGTTCAACCTTCCCAAGTTCTCTCACGTCACCCCGCTCCTCCGCTCTCTCCACTGGCTTCCAGTTGAAGCTCGCATCCGCTACAAGACCATGGTGCTTGCCTACGGAGCTGTGAGGGGAACGGCACCTCAGTACCTCCAGGCTCTGATCAGGCCCTACACCCAAACAAGGGCACTGCGTTCAGCCACCTCTGGCATGCTCGCCTCCCTACCACTGAGGAAGTACAGTTCCCGCTCAGCCCAGTCAAAACTGTTCGCTGCTCTGGCCCCCCAATGGTGGAACAAACTCCCTCACGACGCCAGGACAGCGGAGTCAATCACCACCTTCCGGAGACACCTGAAACCCCACCTCTTTAAGGAATACCTAGGATAGGATAAAGTAATCCTTCTCACTCTCACCCCCCTTAAAAGACCTAGATGCACTATTGTAAAGTGGCTGTTCCACTGGATGTCATAAGGTGAAAGCACCAATTTGTAAGTCGCTCTGGATAAGAGCGTCTGCTAAATGACTTAAATGTAATGTAAATGTAAATGCATCATGTTTTGTGTACGCTTATATAAGTTAAGGACTGGGAGTTTTTCAGGATAAAAAAGAAACGGAAATGAGCTCAGCACAGGCTAAATCCTAGAGGAGAATCTGGTTCAGTCTGGTTTCCACCATTGACCTTTCTGTAGGACAATAATCTAAAACTGGAGTTTGCAGAGTATTTTGTGTAGATCGTTGACAAAAAAATGACAATTAAATCCATTTTAATCCAACTTGTAACACAACAAATGTGAAATAGTTAAGGGTTGTGAATACTTTCTGAAGGCACTATAAATAATGTTAGCCATACACAGGTTACAAAAAAAATCCTTACACAAGATCATTCATAACTGACATAGAAATACAAGATTGGTTCCTAAAATAAAAACCTGCCTTCAACTTCAGAGGCACGGGAGTAGACAATTGTGTCATCAGTGTACAGGTGGCATTTTGCAGAGTTCACATTTTAACTAATATTATTGTCTCTTCCATCTCACTTTATCTCTCTTTCTCCATCTCTCTCACCCACCCCCTCTCTCCCCCTCCCTCTCTCTCTGTCTCTCTCTCTCTCCCTGAACATATCTGTGTTGTGTGTGTGTGTGTGTGTGTGTGTGTCTGCCTGTCTCTTATCTCTCTGACCACCACATATCAATTAGGAGAGACGTATAGTAGCAACCTGGACTCACAACTTCCATATCATGCTGCTCCTCCTGCCTATTACCGATTCTCTGTTTTGCTGTTTCCCCTCAGGAGGTTGGATCCTAATAGATGATATCTAGCACACTTGGAAAAAAAGGTACGGTTAGGGTACAAAAAGATCAAAACATGCAATGTAAATTCAGAGGTACACTTATGAGCTCACATGGTACTGTTTGGTAGGCCTAGCAAATGTAATTGTACATTAGTGGAACCCAATATTTTGAATGTAAAGGTACAATCATTGGAGGCATGGCTTAGCTTTCAGTTAGTTATTTTTGGTCACCCATGAGTGAAAGTGTTATACCTGTTTAACTTCTTGGTGACAGGCTGCAGTATTTTCACGTCCGGATGAAATGCCTGCCAAATTCAACTGCCTGCTACTCATCCCCAGAAGATAAGATATGCATATTATTAGGAGATTTGGATAGAAAACATTCTGAAGTTACTAAAACTGTTTGAATGATGTCTGTGAGTATAACGGAACTTATACAACAGGCAAAAACCTGAGAAAAAAATCCAACCAGGAAGTGGGAAATCTGAGGTTTGTAGTTTTTCAACTCTGTTGAACTCTGAAGATACCGTCAGATATTAGTTATGTTTCACTTCCCAAGGCTTCCACTAGATGTCAACAGTATTTAGAACCTGTTTTGAGGATTCTACTCTAAAGGAGGGGCTAATAAGAGCCCTTTGAGTGAGTGGTCTGGCAGAGTGCCACAGCCTCGGTCTGGCGCGCTCACGTGAAAGGTAGTTACGTTCCACTTCATTTGTACAGACAAAAGAATTGTCCGGTTGGAACATTAATGTTAAATTAATTAATTAATTAAAGTTATGTTAAAAACATCCTAAAGATTGATTCCATACTTAGTTTGGCATGTTTTTACGGGCTGTAACAGACCTTTTTGAACGTTTCGTCCGACGTTCGGCGCGACCTGAACGCGCTTTTTGGATTTGTTTACCAAACGGCCTAACAAAAGAAGATATTTGGACATAACTGATGGACATTATCGAACAAATCAAACATTTATGGTGGAACTGGGATTCCTGGGAGTGCATTCTGATCATCAAAAGGTAAGTGAAAATTTAAAATGCTATTTCTGAGTAATGTTGACTACCCAATATGGCCGGTATCTTTTTGGCTGCTTTGTTGTCTAAAGGCTGTACTATTATTGCATGGTTTGCTTTCTCCGTAAAGTTTTTTTGAAATCCAACACAGCGGTTGCATTACGGAGAAGTTTATCTGAAGTTCCATGTATAATAGTCATATCTTTATCAATGTTTATTTTTTCTGTAATTTGATGTGGCTCTCTGCACAATCACTGCATGTTTTAGAACTACTGAACGTAACACGCCAATGTAAACTCAGATTTTTTGATAGAAATATAAACTTAATCAAACAAAACATACATGTATTGTGTAACATGAGTGTCATCTGATGAAGATCAAAGGTTAGTGATTCATTTTCTCTCTATTTCTGCTTTTTGTGACTCCTCTCTTTGGCTGGAAAAATGGCTGTGTTTTTCTGTGGCTTGGTGGTGACCTAACATAATCGTTTGTGGTGCTTTCGCCATGCACTTTCACTGACTGGAAAGTGAGGGGGTGGGGGGGGGGGTTAAGTGGTGTATGTTCATGTTATTTAAAGTTTGAGCATGTACCCTGACAATTCTGAAATCCTTATAAAGTCTTACATAAGAGCATTTGACACAATTGACCTTCACCCTAAAAAGACAAGAGTATACCTTTTGGCTCTTTTAACTGCAATGGTAGAAATATGTACCTATAACTAATGGTACAATGGACGTACCTTACAGGGTACCACGACAGTGACAAGCGTTTGTATCCCTTTATGTATAATTTGGTGCCTTTTTTTCTAGGTACATATGGTATAGTCCTCACACAGAGATGTGAAAACACTGGTTACGCTGTGAGAGTGGAGGAAATGGGAGACCAATAGACTGGCCCAGGCAACCATGTGGCCCATAATGCCTGTAGGTCAACCACTTATATGTTGGGTAATTGCAGAGAGGAGCTGGATGTGGAGGTAGACATCACACGAGGGTTTTCTCCCCATTATCTAAGCCATTTTTATCCCTGTAAAGCCTCACTCACCTTTTGTATTCGCACACACACACACACACACACACACACACACACACACACACACACACACACACACACACACACACACACACACACACCTCTCTAATTTCTCTCTCAGCAGGAGATGCTGAGCAACAGCAGGCAGATCTCTACCTGTACACCTGTCAGACTCACTATGGCAGCAGCCCTCCACTGGTGGCCTTGGCTGTCAAACCCCTCTTTATTTTTCTCTCTCCCCCACACACAGACACCTCAGAGCTCAACAACACAAGCCAGACCTGCTGCATCTCATCTGCAGATTCCTCACCAGGACAGACTGCATTGGGCTTCAACTATTCTTTCTCTTGCCATCTCACAGTAGTACATCAGTAGAAACACCTGAGACACAAGGAGACATAGAGAGCCTCTGTGTGTACAGTTTGGCGTCTCCTTTAAAGGACCTGGCAGAGTCACAATGTATGTGCACCCTGTAATTACTGTGAGTGAAAGCAGCTGTGGGGTGAGTATGCAGTGCAGTCAGAACCGATTGGGTGCTGGAGAAGAAGGATTAATGAAAGACAGAGAGAGACAGTGGGGTGTGCAGAAAAATACAGAGAGGAGAAGTAGATGTGAAGAAGGGAGACAGCGAATTAGAAAGTAAAGGAGAGAATGCATCATTACCACTAGACTCCTTGGTTTTAGCCATCTAAGATGCCAATTGGACAGGCCAAATTACCAGTTAGACATCATCTCAAGATTTGCAGTGGGAGAGAAGAAATTGGGTCTCAGATCTTGCCGACTTTATAACTGTTTTTTTTTATCCCCCCCCCACGCCCACACACTTTCAATAATGACTCAAGTTAACCCCTTGCTTACACAGCATACACAAATGACTGACAGAGCTGTTCAGAGAGGGTGATATCTTCACTGGGGTTGGCTAAGGTAGTTGATATGACTACTGTATTTCAGTTGTACGTTGTAGCTCTAGCACTACTGAACAAAACCCACTGAAATGGTTAATATGGTTAAATTAGGTCATTATTCCAACAAATGCCCAGCCACACCATGTCTGTCACTCCCTGACCTTAGAGAGACGTTTTATTTCTCTATTTGGTTAGGTCAGGGTGTGATGTGGGGTGGGCATTCTGTTTTATTTTTCTATGATTTTGTATTTCTATGTTTTGGCCGGGTATGGTTCTTAATCAGGGACAGCTGTCTATCGTTGTCTCTGATTGGTAGCCCTTTCCCTCCTTTCTTTGTGGGAAGTTAACTTTGTTTGTGGCACATAGACCTTAAGCTTCACGGTTGTTTTGTATTGTTTACTGTTTTTGTCGGCGTCATCCTAAATAAAAGGAATATGTACGCTCACCACGCTACGCTTTGGTCTAGTTCTTTCGACGGCCGTGACAATGTCCCAGAGATGGACCACCAGACTCCCATGAGGCTAGGGACATAGAGACTTTCATTACATACAGTGATGGCCATGGCCTCATATTTCAAATAATCTGCACTCTCATGTGTCTCTTAACTGTAATGAGCTGTGCTCTGTTGCCACCCGTTCAATATGGCAGACCACATGAGTGATTAGCCCATTTATTTATTGCGTGTGCATTGATTTTTCTCTGATGCAACCACAACCCCTCATCTTGGGGCCCATCCCTTGAACACATCTGTTTAATCGTGCTCTCCCATGTCATATCTCCAAATTTTTTGAGATCCATAAGGGTAACATTTGGAAGCCACTTACTCTCCTAGCTTTGCCCCCCTGTGGTATGTAGAGGGAACCTCCCGACGCTGGAGCGTGGCTGACAAAGTAGAGAAAAAGAAAACCGTGGACACAAATGTATCAGCTACAAACACAAGTGGATTTCTGATACTGCCTCTGAGACGTTGACGAACCACAGGGAAGACAGTGCTAAGCACTTCTCAGAACAGCAGTTAACCTTTTTATAGTTTACACTAGACTTATCAAATTATTGTCATTACGACATAATATTTTATACTGTAATATTTGATTCATGCTTTTTCAAATGACAGAAACCCATTAAGAAGCTTGAATATACAGTAGGATGGATGCCTGATTATGCATAATTGGTAAAAGTGTGAGTGTGGTATGAATTGTGTATATCCTGTTTATGAAACTAGAATAGCGAATGAGGTATCACTACAAAACATATTAGTCCATTTACACATGCTTCACGTGAAAGAGGGAGAGAGGCAGAAAAGTAAATTGAGTGAAAACCCAATTGTTGGTGCAATTAGCCCCATGTGACATTATTAGATGTGACATGGCTAATATGGATCTCATTATTGCCACAGGAAGAGTGATTTTCATGGGGAAAGACATGCAAAAAATAATGAATAGAAAAGTGCTTTTTCAAAGACTGCTTAGTCTCTCTGTAGTGGTCCAAACAAGATGCACGACCTCCCACTGCTTTTTTGAAAGCTGCTTTATTTTTGTAATGATTCAAGTGGCCGGGTTTTTCACATTGATCAATTCCACCCTGGGTTTGAATGGTGGGCCCTGTCCCTGGCGCTCTGCTGTTTTGAAGGCTGGACATCAGTGAGCAACCCCTTTCCAAAGGGCGTTTCACCCTCCCTTCATTGAGATGCATCCATCTCTTTCTCCAGCCGCTGAGTGCTTATGTGGTTGCATAATGGGGAGAATGCAGGGGTCTGTGTGTGTTTGTGTGTCTGTGTGTGTGTAACGCATGTCTTGTGCAGACTCTGCCACGCCTAATGTGTGTATGCTTGTCATTCAGGTTTTCTTCAGTCTCATAATTCACTTCCTGGTCTTCTGGTAAAATGTTTATGCCACGAGACTCAGTCTAGGCTAGGGTAACTGCATGTATATCCTACAGCATATCAGCTGTGAGACTGTGAGAGACAGTTGTATTGACTATTCCTCAGAACACAGGTTGATGTGCTATCAAGGCCTACTATGATATTTTCTCTATGCATGAACAATAATAATTTCTTACCAAAAACAGGGGCAAATGGTTTGACTTGTAGTTTAAGGGTTCTGCCCGTTGACATGATTAGTCAGGACAGGATAGGTTGGCAAACAATTATATATTTTTTCTGAAAATTCATCATTACTTGCTTTTTGCTGTTTTAAAACTAGAAGGTAAAGCACAGTAAATTTACACATTACCATTATAAAAACAAATGTGTCTTAATTTTAATTGGAAATAACATTGAATGTGAGATACATACTGCAAGTATATCATACTTTAAAAAATATATACAGTTAGTGGATGGCGGCCATTAAATTAGACCCAGCATACAGTTTTGAGAACATTTGTTTTTTACTCAAACTGCAAAATATTTACTCACAAAAAAATGATATTAACCACATCCTACAAATGTCACCAATTATTACAATTTGCGCAATATAGTGAACATTTTCATATTGGTAGTTAGCAAACACTGACACTAGCAAACACTGGAACACAGGTGGCTTTTTAAACCATGGCGCCAGAGGTTGTACAGCTGAGGAACTGACAGTGTCAGTACACATATTGTACCTGGCCTGGTGGTTACTGTTTTTTGCCAGCTTTGACTAAGTTATCCAAAGCCAGTAGCTAGCAAGCCAGCCACCATAGCCACACATTTACTTGCTGTATTAAACATTTTATCTTATCTCACAATGGCTAACAGTAGCTAAGTTTCTACAACATGTGTTATGTAGCTAGCTAGGTTGCTTGAATTCTAGCTTGTAGCAATCTACCCCAAGATGACAAAGAAACAATTGGGGGGGATTGACAAAAGATACAAATCTTAAATATCACATTTACATAAGCACTCAAACCCATTCCTCAGTACTTTGTTGAAGCACCTTTGGCAGCGTTTACAGCCTCGATTCTTCTTCGGAATGATGCTACAAGCTTGGCACACCTGTATTTCAGGAGTCTCTCATATTCCTCTGCACGTCCTCTCAAGCTCTGTCATATTACAGTTGAAGTCATACGTTTACATACACTTAGGTTGGTGTCATTAAAACTCATTTTTCAACCACTCCAGACGTTTCTTTTTAACAAACTATAGTTTTGGCATGTCGGTTAGGACTTTTTGCACGACACAAGTCATTTTTCCAACAATTGTTTACAGACAATTGTAAACAACTGTATCACAATTCCAGTGTGTCAGAAGTTTACATACTGTGCCTTTTGACTGTGAAGTTGACTGTGCCTTTAAACAGCTTCAAAAATGTCATTGTTTTAGAAGCTTTTGTTAGGCTAATTGACATCATTTGAGTCAATTGGAGGTGTACCTGTGGATGTATTTCAAGGCCTACCTTCAAAGTCATTGCCTCCTTGCTTGACATCATGGGAAAATCAAAAGAAATCAGCCAAGACCTCAGAAAAAAAAATTGTAGACCACCACAAGTCTGGTTCATCCCTCGGAGCAATTTTCAAATGCCTGAAGATACCACATTCACCTGTACACACAATAGTACGCAAGTATAAACACCATGGGACCACGCAGCCGTCATACTGCTCAGGAAGGAGACACGTTCTATCTCCTAGAGATGAACGTACTTTGGTGCGAAAAGTGCAAATCAATCCCAGAACAACAGCAAAGGACCTTGTGAAGATGCTGGAGGAAACAGGTTCAAAAGTATCTATATAAACAGTAAAACAAGTCCTATATCGACATACCCTGAAAGGGCGCTCAGCAAGGAAGAAGCCACTGTTCCAAACCGCGATAAAAAGCCAGACTACGGTTTGCCACTGCACATGGGGACAAAGATCGTACTTTTTGGAGAGATGTCCTCTGGTCTGATGAAACAAAAATACAATTGTTTGGCCTTAATGACCATTGTTAAGTTAGCTGGATAAAAGGGGAGGCTTTCAAGCCGAAGAACACCATCCTAACCGTAAAGCACGGGGTGGCAGCATCATATTGTGGGGGTGCTTTGCTACAGGAGGGACTGGTGCACTTCACAAAATAGATGGCATCATGAGGCTGGACAATTATGTGGATGTATTGAACAACATCTCAAGACATCAGTCAGGAAGTTGAAAGTTTGGTCGCAAATGGATCTTCCAAATGGACAATGACCCAAAGCATACTTCCAATGTTGTGGCAAAATGGATAAG
The DNA here is from genome assembly GCF_034236695.1 of Oncorhynchus nerka. NCBI lineage: Eukaryota > Metazoa > Chordata > Actinopteri > Salmoniformes > Salmonidae > Oncorhynchus > Oncorhynchus nerka. Next base: position 28,463,336 of record NC_088404.1, on the reverse strand, counting down.
GACAACAAAGTCAAGCTATTGGAGTGGCCATCACACCAGCCCTGACCTCAATCTCAGAGAAGATTTCACTCAAATGTAATGTCAGGAATTGTGAAAAACTGAGTTTAAATGTATTTGGCTAAGGTGTATGTATTGCTCTGTTCATCTTTCCCTCGATCCTGACTATTCTCCCTGAGGAGTGGGTTCCGTCTGGCCACTCTACCATAAAGGCTTGATTGGGGGTGTGCTGCAGAGATGGTTGTCCTTCTGGAAGTTCTTCCATCTCCACAGAATAACTCTGGAGCTTTGTCAGAGTGGCCATTGGGTTCTTGGTCACCTCCCTGACCAAGGCCCTTCTCCCCCGATTGCTCATTTTGGACGGGCGGCCAGCTCCAGGAAGAGTCTTGTTGATCCAAACTTCTTCCATTTAAGAATGATGGAGGCCACTGTGTCCTTTGGAACCTTCAATGCAGCAGGAACGTTTTGGTATTCTTCCCAATATCTGTGCCTCGACACAATCTTGTCTCAGAGCTCTAATGACAACTCCTTCGACCTCATGTCTTGGTTTTTGCTCTGACATGCCCTGTCAACTATGGGACCTTATATAAACAGGTGTGTGCATTTCCAAATCATGTCCAATCAGTATGATGAAAATTTCAAGAATGATCAGTGGAAAAGGGAAGCACCTAATCTCAATTTCGAGTCTCATAGCAAAGGGTCTCAATACTTATGTAAATAAGGTATTATTTTTTATTTTTTCAACAACAACAAAAAACTGTTTACGCTTTGTCTTTATGATGTATTGTGTATAGATTAATGAGGGGAAAACATATTTTATCCATTTTAGAACAAGGCTGTAATGAAACAAAATGTGGAAAAAGTCAAGAGATCTTAATTATTTTTGAATGCACTGTATATATGTTAATTTCTTGCAATGTGTGCCCAACGTGGTTTAAAACACGCTTTGGTGATGAAATGTAACTTTTGTTTTAAAACACATTTACCAAGACAAATATTATTGCTCATGTTCTGAATCGTTCAGTGGGGTCTTTCTCTAACATATCATTAACATTATATTCAAAAATACAGATTTTGTAGCTAATAGCACCGTGCATGTTGTGGTGGTGGTCGTCTGCAAAGTTGTTTCCGTTGGGTCGCGAAAAGCTAAATTGGCATGACACGAGCTTAAATGTAAAAGAGTTCAAATAAAAAGCCTGCATTATGCTCAGTGCTCCGTTGACATTTCACTGAGATACGCATGTTTTTGTGATAAATCTGTGAAAATTAAAAGGAATTTCGCATGAATTTGAAAAGTTTATTTCCTTAAATATGAAAATGTCATATCTATCTTAGCTCTGTATTGTTTATCTCCTCCGGATTTGATAAGAAAGATGATGATGTCAATGGTGAGCCTGTCAGTTTGCATTAATTCTTGCACAGCATACAGCCTAGCTGACACAATACAATTTATTTTACATTTTCTACCACCTTTTTTCTCATCACCATTCATTGAGTCATCCTAATTGTGGCCATCCTACAAGGGTAAAAACTCCAATAACCTTTTAACCGATTATGATGGAGACATGAGTTTGGTCAAAATATTGGTCAAAATATGCATTTTTGATTGGACACCCCACAATGTGGCAGATGACAAACTCTTAATTTCTGGTTTATTTATTGTAAGGAATGGATCACAAACCAACACTTCTGACCAACCACTGACAAATGACAAATGTGTTTTTTCTGATACAGTGTTAGAATATGAAACTGATTCAATTGCATAAACAGATTCTCTCTAACTTTGCTAGACTATCAATTATAACCAGCCACCCTGCAGTCATGTTGTTAGGAGGGCCAGAGCAGTGACAGAGAGGGGGCCAGTCAGAACCATTCCTCCTGGGCTGTGAGGATGCAGTTGAGGCTAAAGCTGTGAGCTCAAAGGTAGGCCTAAACCAGGAACGATTGCTCCCTCTCATTGAAGCCATGATAGTTCAAGGCCGATTGCGGTACTGCAGGCATTGTTACTAGAAAACAGGATCCCCCTCTAAATTGAATGGAAAAATGGCAATCTTCGTCATCAATCTTCGTGTAAATAATACAAAAAAAGAAAAGCAAAACATGGTACCAATAATTGCTTCTAATACGCAGACGTATGTCCTTGAACCGATTATTCTAAAATCGCACACAGAAGTTATAATATTTGAGTTGCTAACAGTAACCCGATCAGTCTTCAACTTGAGTTACTCAATGAATTACTCACTGAAGTAACCTTCAACTTCACTTCCTGGAGTAGCTTATGTTTACATGAGATTCCATCTTAATTAACCATCTTAATTAGATAACTTCATTTGGCTTCAATGGGCTAAAGACTCTTCACATAGGAATGAATAGTGTCACATGATAGGTGGATTTTTCCATTCATACTGTATATACAGTACAGTAATTGTGCCTAACACACTGCTCATCTTGTCTGTAAATGTTCCTGTTGACTTTTGATAGTGGGTCAGGACAGAATATGAGAAGACAATCATCATTTGATTTGATATGAATCAGGTTGGCTGCCAGCCAGATGTGAATATGCCATAGAAAATCTGCATTTGTGGGCCCATGCTTTTCTGCCAAGTATACTGCTCTTTCTATCTGAAATTTTCACTCCCTCCTTCTCTCCTCCTCCTTTGTATTCTTCCATAATCCTTCACTAAACCATCATGATTCTTTCCTCCCAATAACACTGAATCCTAGTCAGTCTTTGCCTATCTCTCTCCTTTGCTTTTTTTGCCCATACCTGTCTGAGGAGTTATTCAATCAAATCAAATAAAATTGTATTGGTCGTGTACACATATCTTGCAGATGTTATCTGAGGTGCAGAGAAATGCTTATCTTTCTAGCTCCAAAAGTGCAGTAATACCTAACAATACACAAAAATCCCCCAAAAATGTAAATAAAGAAAGTAAGAAATTATTATAGGTACTAATGTACCATCGTCTGAACTGCCCATTCAATGTACTCCACTTAACGTGCATTAGTAGTTAGTATATGAGGAACTATTCGTGACTTGTGCCTTTGTCAGACTATTCAACAGATGGGGGTATTTTATATCCTTCTCCTTAGAGAAGAAAGTTGTGAGGCGATGTATTAAAGTTTAACGAGAGGTTTGCCAAATCAGAGCTGATTTGATGAATAGTTAGCAGGTGTTTCTGAATCCCACTGACTCCTATTCATCTTGTGCATGAGAGAGATGGAGGGAGAGAGGATTCATACAATGAACAAAGCCATCGCTCATAATCACTGTTTCATGTTCCTCTTTCATGTGATGAAAAGAGGAAAATAAAGTTCAAAGAAGGCTTTTTCTTACCTCATGGAAATTCACTGTGGGGCTGCACATTGTTTTGAACACACTCCCTTAGCTAATTGAGAAGAAAGGATTGCAGAGTCTCTCCATCATTTAACTGTGGACAGAGAGGATAGGAGAGGAGCCTCAGGTGGCCATGCCAAGTTGTTATCCTGCGACTTTGATTTATTGCCCGATAATCACCCTCATAATCCTGAAAGAAGGGATTAGTTTTCCAGCTGGCCTTTAATGTTTATTTAACTAGACACAACTTCCAAATCAGTGGCACAAAATGAATGAGGTTTCTTGTAAAACTTTGGTGATTCAAGCCACTTTCACTTGATGCTAGTTTGTTTTTATCTGGACATCTACAATAGAATCATGGTCAGAAAGTGCATTTGTTTTCAATTTATCTGATGGTTGTTTGTTTGCTTCTATTTATTGATTTTCCCTTGTCTGACAAAACAGGCAAAATACAGCATATCACTTGCAGACCAATCCCTTGCAGTTGATACAGTTAATGAAAATGAGTTTATGAAATTTGAGAAGTGATACATTTGAGAGGAGGGAGGTTATATGAGTTTTGGTGTTCCTACCACCAAAAGCAGGGATAACAATCATTAGCAAGGCAACTGACGACAAATATTTTAATCCACTGTCTGTGCATGTGGCCTCTTATTCTAATTTCCATTGTTAATGGGATAGGGTCTTCAGAAGAACTCCCTATTCCTCTGTCCATTATATTTTTACATCAAGACACACAGAGAGATACGCTTTCCAGCTCTGTCCTTTTCACATGTCCAGACTTCATTATCCCAGATTTATTCAGCAACTACATGGCTGGAAAATGGCTTTAGAAATGTGGCTTTCTGAGTGGATGTTGTGGATGGAAATTGGAAATCCAACTTAATTAAGGCTAGTCCAGAGTCCTGTTCGATAAAAGGGTCTGGAATTATGGCACTTCTCACAGGACCCTCATAGAGTGAATGATTGGATGTTTTAGGCCGAAAAAAATAAATTATCTAGAAATTCCCCTCTCTCTCGCGTGGCCAATAAAACTAATTAAAAGTGAGCGGATCCAGTCCTCTCACATGTGAAACTGATGTAGAGCTTCCTGATTGCTACTTGATTAGCACTGGAGCTAATTTCAAATTCATGAGATAGTTACGTTGTCGTTGAATTTAATTGGATATAATGGGTACACTTTATCTCTGGTGGCCGTTAATTGATAGAAAAAAATCTGCATTGATGAATGCAAATGGATGAGTGCAGGCTTATAAGAGGTTATTGAACCTGCACCTCTCTGCCCGTTCCTTTCAATTGAAAAAAAACAAAACAATCATGGGGAGGTTTTACTTGGTTTCTTTACCCATTCCAATTAAAATAGTTTGGTTTTTACTTATATAATGCTTATTCTGTTTTGTAAACACTTAAAATCCATCCCTTTACTTTGTGGTATCAGCCACACAATTAAATGTAGACGTTATTGTGATATTACCTGTGATCCATGACTAAATGCAATGGCCCTGTTTGTGTACACTTACTTTGGTTAAGAACAACTGCAAAGGGAGTAGGCAATCTCCAGTCAAGTTAGAGTAATCAACTTCTGGTTATTGCCTAATGTTAGACTAGAATATGCCAACACAGAGATACAATTCCCACCTACACACTACATGACCAAAAGTGTGTTGACACCTGCTCTTCGAACATCTCATTCCAAAATCATGGGCGTTAATATGGAGTTGGTCCCCCTTTTGCTGCTCTAACAGCCTCCAATCTTCTTGGAAATCTTTCCACTAAGATGTTGAAACATTGCTGCGGGGACTTGCTTCCATTCAGCCACAAGAGCATTAGTGAGGTTGGGCACTGATGTTGGGTGATGAGGCATGGCTTGCAGTTGGTGTCACAATTCATTCCAAAGGTGTTCGATGGAGTTGAGGTCACAGCTCTGTGCACGCCAGTCCAGTTCATCCACACCGATCTCGGCAAACCATTTCTGTATGGACCTCGCTTTATGCACAGGGGCATTGTAATGCTGAAACAAGAAAGGGCATTCCCCAAACTGTTGCCACAAAGTTGGAAACACAGAATTGTCTATAATGTCATTGTATGCTGTGGCATGCTGTGGCATTAAGCTTTCCCTTCACTAGAACTAAGGGACCTAGCCCGAACCATGAAAAACAGCCCCAGATCATTATTCCTCCTCCAAACTTAACAGTTGGCACTATGCATTCGGGCAGGTAGTGTTCTCCTGGCATCCGCCAAACCCAGATTTGTCCATTGGACTGCCAGATTCTAGAGAACGTTCTAGAAAAAGTGTTTCTACTGCTCCAGAATCCAATGGCGGTGAGCTTTACACCATTCCAGCTGATGCTTGGCATTGCGCAAGGTGATCTTAGGCTGCTCGGCCATGGAAACCCATTTCATGAAGCTCCCAACAAAAAGTGTTTGTGCTGATGTTGATTCCAGAGGCAGTTTGGAACTAAGTAGTAAGTGTTGCAACCTAGGACAGACGATTTTTACACACTACGCGCTTCAGCACTCAGCGGTCCTGTACTGTGAGCTTAGTTTGTGTGGCCTACCACTTCGCGGCTGAGCTGTTATTGCTCCTAGACATTTCCACTTCACAATGACAGGACTTACAGTTGTCCGGGGCAGCTCTAACAGGACAGAAATTTTATGAACTGACTTGTTGGAAAGGTGGCATCTTATGACAGTGCCACGTTGAAAGTCACTAAGCTCTTCAGTAAGGCCATTCTACTGCCAATGTTTGTCTATAGAGATTGCACGGCTGTGTGCTCAATTTTATACACCTGTCAGCAACCGGTGTGGCTGAAATAGTCAAAACCACTAATTTGGAGGGGTGTCCACATACATTTGTATATATTGTGTACTTAAATCGAGTCTGAAGCTATAGTAAATGGAATAGAAAAACAATGTTTGCATGATTATTTCACATGTAATGTAGTTATTTCATTGATTAATTTGGTGTACGGTCTCTGACTTGAATCTATATGGTCTTTTTAAGGCAAGGCTTAATTTCAGGACTTTGTTTTCTAAGACGAATCGTTGGCTGTTTCAATTTGCTGTGAAAAAAAATCCATCAGCAGCATTGTTGTTTGTCCAACTGGCCTATTTTTCTCCCCCCTCTGGTATTTATCCTTACCTGGGTTTCTCTCATCTAACTAAGATGGCAAATTAATTTAATCAAAGCAGATATCTTCAAAGCAATAATAGACAATCATCTTCATATTGGCTAGCAGGTAGGCTACAGCTTTGCTTTTACCATCAGTTCTCTAAAAAAGCTTACACAACACTTGAAAGTGAATTTCTGGTCCAAAATGAATTTCTGGTCTGGCTGCCGTGAACACTGGAGGTAAGGGCCATTCCATTTGTATTGAATGAAGATGGAAGAAGAGGAAACAACTCAGCACAGTGCTCACTAATTATGTTTCACTGGTCGATCCAGGGTTCAAATGAGAAACTTTTGAAAGGGGAGGGGGAGAAACACAATTTGCTAGCAACAGTATAGCAATGATGTATAGATGTATACAGGAGACTCAGCAGTCAAGGTCAGCCAAATGAAACATGAGCCTTCTACTGTAATCCTCCATAATAACATAAGCCCCCGACTCACCCTGCCATTGTCATGAAGTGGTTGTATTGATCGTCACAACCTTGAGCCTACCAATACCATACATCAATGTATCCATTCATCTCATTGGCTCAGTTTGCTGGCTAAATTCATCTTATGTTTCTATGGAGGTTTGCTGTTCTGGCTTCATATGTGCATCAAAAGGCTTATGTCAGTTTTTCTGTTGGCTTCAGATCTACTGGGCACATAAATATGAAAATACTTTACCTGTTTCTTTCTTTATGACTTGGATTATGACAAAAAGCACATATAAGATGCTAAATGTGTTATCAATCTGTCATATGAAACTGTCCAGATAAAGCATTAATATGGTTTGCCCTTATCATGTCATCCTTCTTAACTCTAGGTTACCTTAAAAGTAGATAGAGCCTGCTCTTAATATTCAAATGTCAGAGATAATTACCATTGTCAGATATACTTGTATTCTGTAACAACATGCGCTGTCTGTTCCATAAATTCTACTATAGGAGCCACCATGGGCTACATTCCTTCAGAAATGTTACATCCTAGTTTAGTATTTCCGTTGTACGCATCTGTATCATTTTGGCCCCTAATATGATTCTGGAACAGGTTCTATTGTACATCAGCTGCTGTCACAAGCCGCAAGGCCCAGGTGTGAAAACAGCATCGGAGAAGCAATAATGACATTGCTGCCTGCTGGTTAATACTATCTCTGATTGATTTTTTCCAGTTCCACCAATGTCTCTGGAATAGGATTTTGTGCTCATGGTAATGTAGATGCCATCCTTGGGCCAGACAGGCCCACCTCTCTCATAATGCGTATCTGCACAGCCTCTTTGTCAAGCTTGTTCTCTGAGAGATAGAGGGGGAGAGGGGGAAGATTAGCCCAAACACAGAGCTTGAAAGAACCACCCTCTCCAAATGAAGTTCGGCTCCAAAGTAAGTGACTGTAATTTCTAAACTCTTCTTTTGTAACTACCCTTGGCTGAATCCTCCAGTCCATTGTGTAAGTAGCAGAGATTGCCACTTGCCTAAATCTAATGGAGAAAAAAGGGACAGTAGCTGGGGTCTCTCTTTTAGTGTTCCTATTATTGGCTAAAGAATAGTGTGAATTTACTTTTTGCAATAACAACAAGCTATAGGAGCTATGTTGATGAAACTTGATTGTGTTGATAATATTTTGTTTGACTAATGTCTCCCATGTAGCCTCAATAGATTACAAGAATGCCTGTACGCAGTGGGTTTACTGAAGCATGTTTATATTCATTTGGTTGTGTCCAGGGATGTGATAGTTATGGAAAGTAGTTAACACTGAACACAGTTTGAGATGACATGCACAGCATAATGTAAACACCAACAACGCTAAATGTGTGTGTGGACTACATTTAAATCAGTTTAATTAAGTGATAATGCCCGAGAAGCTGGTGTTTGCAGGAAATATTTTGTCTCGGGTCGGCAAACTGTGCCAATATATCCTCCAAACACCGGATTCTCTGGCATTAGCACCTTTATTCAACGGGTTACCAACATATTCATATAATGATTGACATATTTTCATTAAAAACGTTATTTTCATCAATTTATTCATACTATTTCATCCTTCCAGAAGATATAGTCCTGACACAAATCTAGGGTTGCTACCCAAGCCGGCTGGTCGTTTGTTTTATCGTTTCAGTTGCTAGAGACGTGACCCAGTCACTCAGTCTTTTTGTTCTGTATCTATGGACCCAGTCATTTGTTCTAAATGCTCCATAGCCATACCAGCTGGCAAAGTTCTCATCTCTTGCTTCCTAGATTGCTAACTATGGCTAACTTACAGTCATGTCAAAAAGTGCAGACAGAATAACAACAAAGTAGCTGCATTTGCATATGTTTAAGCTGTTTTATAGAGACATTTATTTAGATACATCCATAACAATGAGCTAATGAGGCGGGATTTCATCTGGCAGAGAAAATGTGCTCACTCGTCAGGAGTGTTGTTCAGAGGAGCTAGCCAACAACATAGCTAACACAATCACTTTAAACTAGCTGCACATTTTTTCAATTGACATTTATTTGTATATATCCATAAAAATGATTTCCGCTGATTCATGATTTTGACTGGCTGTTAAACGCTGCCTGCCTCGCCCGACTCCTGACACGTTCATTACTGTGGGACAGCTGAAGATCGAATTTGAACATTGAAACAATGTTGCAAATGTCGGAGAGACTGACAGCAATGTTTATACAAATCTCCGCTGTTGAAAACCAAATGTTAGTCTAAAATAATTGTCAGATAATGTCTAAATGCTTTTTACAGTGGAGATCAACTTCATAAATTGCTTGGCTGGGCTAATGAGACAGTGGATTGCGCAGTCAGATGGAACAGAGTAAATATGCTTTATAACGTCATTGATTTAGCCGGTGATAACTTGTGGAACAGACTCCGGCTGGAATACGGTTTTAACCACTCAGCATTCGGGATTAGACCCACCCGTCGAATAATCTCCACCACATCCCCGGTTCTCTTCAATTGGCCCTGCCCAACACCTGCCCACCAACCACTATGACTATGGATCTGTTCCTGCTCCTAAGCAGCCCCCCTACCCACTAACTCCATCAACTACTATGACAGGTAGTCATTGAAGACTGACAGATCCCAATAGGGTGTAAAGAATAGCAGGCCAAGACCCAGTTTCTGTAACATTTTAGTGAAAGATGGCATAGGTAGGAAGACCCCACTTGCATACACCCACACGCACACACATGAAGAAGTTTCACTTACACTTACACATGGGGCTCCAAGAAGAATTGACATTTGAGTAAAGAAAATAAGCAAAATTAGGACTGGAAGTTATTCAAATAATAATTAAAAGTTAAAGGTTGAAAACATTGGGAAATGTTAAAGGGTGATTAAAGTGATGTAGTAGAATGGTTACGAATGAGATGTTTGTTTGCTTTAAGGTACAATGCATTTTGAATATGTTTGTTAGGTTTAGAGGATAGAGTTCTAGTGCCTGTAGGAGGTTGATAATGAAATGTTAAAAATGTTAAATGTTTAAGATGTATTGTAATAAATAAAGTAGGTTAGAGGGAGATTAGGATTGAGTGAAATAAGAAGGATTAATGTTTAAGAATAAACATTTTAGATGTTTATGTTTAAGAATTAAAAGTGTATTAAGGGTACTAGACTAATATCCTGTAGAATGACCCCAGGTTGGACTAACATGTTGAGGCGAGGAAAAAGTGGGGGCTAGTGGGCGCTTAAAAATACCTTTTTGAGAAATGGCCTCGCTAGGCGTCAACCACTGAATGCTTCATTAAAGTAGGTGTTAGCCAGAATGAGTCAGCAGAAATGAACATTAAGGGTATAAAAGAGGCAGGATTTTTGGGAAGGGTACGACTCTCTTTGAGCTTGTTAGAAGAACCGGTCGCCATCTGGAGAAAGATTTTGGTGTAGCTTTTTAGCTTAAGATGTATTTTTATTTTAGAATTACATTTTTATTATACAAGTTTGTTTTTATTCTTAAACTGTTAAAGCAAAGTTCTAGAAGGAACCCTTAAGGTTACCTTATTGTTAGGAGAGTAACTGTTCGAATTTTAGACACCAACTAAGGGACTGATCGTCCTGAGGGGGGAGACAAAAAACTGTTTATAGGTTGTAGAAGGTAAGAACCTGTTTTTCTTGTTATTAAATACTGTGCTTCTCAGAAAATGTTAGATACAATTATTTTATTGGCACCACAATAAGGGTTTAGTTAAGGGCGCTGAAATGGCCTATTAATCTGATATTTTTGATCTGATCTAATTTTCACTTATCATTGATTTGTGATATTGATTTGTGATTGATTGATTGTTTGATTGAACTGGGATTTTTTATGCCTGTTTTTAATAAACATGCTTTATTGTTCTGAAACCCTGTGTCATCAAAGAGTCATAGAAGTGCATGTCGTTTTACTTTAGGTTTCTGAAATTGACTTGATTAACTGAGGATTTTTTGCATCTGGTTGATTAGTCCATTGGGAACATGAGCTGCTGGTATAAAGGAACCTGAGACCAAACCATATGTACTAAGTGCATTGGTAGGAGTCGTAGGAGGGGTGTCTCTGGGCTAAGCCAACCCAGAGGAATGTGGCCCACTCATAGTGTACTACGGTGGAAGCTCTGGCCTGGACGATCCTGAGAAGGCGCCGGGTTACTAAGAGAAAGAGTGAGGGAGCACTAGACTCTAAGGATAGCCCACTTTACTGTAAGGCCCTTACTATTGAGTTTGAGGAACAGTCCCTAGCTGTAGACTAGCTCAATGGTAAGGCAGAGCAGCATCTATCAGATCTGTAGGGATCAGTGACATGAGATAACCGACTGCAATTGGGTATACGGAAGAGGTTGTGTCGATCTCCAGAGGTTGTATTTTAGCTTTGACAAGGGTTTCATGCTTGTGGGATTAATTGGCCTATAAGATTACACCATGGTGTATCTGGTCTCCACTCCCCCACTGTGGAACCAAATAGCACATTGTGATAGAGCCCTGTTATTGCAGAGAGAGTAGTATTTAATTATATTTCTGGTGGACTGACATCTAGACAAAGAGTGTTAGCTGGAAGCCAAATTGTCTCACCACGATTAAGGCAGCTCTCCTGTTCATTTTCATCTTTGCTCTCCAATGTCTCCTTTCTGGAAATCATACAACCATGTCTGTGCAATTTTAAAGAAAGTAACATAAAATCATGATGATAGTCTCTCTGATAAGTATTGGTGTGGTTGGCTTCTATAGAATAGGTCCTTTCACTGGGGGCAGAGTAGTGGGACAGAATAGCCTAGTGGTTAAGAGTGTTGGGCCAGTAACCGAAAGGTTGCTGGTTTTGAATCCCCAAGCTGATTAGGTGAAAAATCAGTCGATATGCCCTTGAACAAGGCACTTAACCCTACGTCCTCCTGTGTGTCGCTCTGATAAGAGCATCTGCTAAATTATGTAAATGTAAATGTAATGTGTCTATGTCCGAGATACAACTTCTTAACAGTGATCCACAGATGACAAGTAGCCTAATAAGTGTTCATGAGTGAGGATTCATTGATTGGTTGATTTTGCTTGACTTTTGAAAATTCATATTAAGCTGCTTCAGCTGGAGACAACATTACATATAGTAAAACTCACTGAGTATGAAACACAATAAAGGTACATCATAGCTATGTCTACAGAATATTGTTTCCCGTCATGATAGTCTATTTATAGGTATGGCATTTCTATCCAGGCTAAAAATCAGAGCAGCATGTAAGCTGAATCGTATTTCCACGGTATCTTATTGTGAAATGGGTATGTAAATACATCTGCAGAGGCATCCCGTATGCAGAACATCATCAAACATTAATGCATCCTGTTTGAGATTCATTTTATTTTTTAAAGCAGTGTTTTTACTTGTTGCTGGGAGAGCAGGGAGACACCGGGGACTTTTTGACATATTTCTGCAACTCTGCCAGCTGCTGTACTCCACCACTGAGTTATGCTCAAGTGCTGCATGTGGGGGTGGAAGTGGGGGAGGAAGGAGGGATGTGGAGAGAAGATAAGAAGGTGACTCAGAACAGTAGCAACAGAGAATGTTCTGTATTTTTTAAATGGGGATGAAGAGAGATAGGGTCAGATATCAGAACCTCTGCTTCGCCGCAGAGGCTTTCATGGTGGTCAGTGCAAATTAATCTGTGCGCACCCGTAAATCAATCGATTAATCATCAGCGCAGGGGTCTAATCGAGATTGTGGGTGGAGGAGGGTCAACGCTGAGGTGTGTGAGAAAAAAACAGCTTGATTGTTTTCCCTTCGCCTGGTGCACAATGTGAGCTCACAGTCTTGCTGAATCCCAGCATCTCAACCTCAATCCCCTCCTCCCTTTGAGCACAACATCTAGTGCTCTCCCTCTGCCACTTATCAGTCAAAGGCCTTCTATTTCTTCTCCAGCCTTAATGATGTAGGACCCGTGCATGACGTATGGCTGGAATTTCAATGTAGGCCCCTGTGGCAGACGATAGCCTCCCGGTTGCACGAAACAAAACAAGCAGGCCAGGCTGAGGCCGGTAGGCCAGGCTAGCCTGAGAGGGTGAATTACCCTGTATCTGATATCACATGAGGGATTTGGCCATGGCATGGGAAGCCTTTGATGTGCCTGATGGGAGGGGAGATGTTATTTGGTGTAATTGCACATTATGAGTCAATGTTTTATGTGTGCTGTGTTTTCAGTAGACACATTTGGCCCATGTCCGCTGCTGGAGTTTTATTTCTTCAGTGTGTTTGAATTGAACAATCTCATGGATCTTGATCTCTATTTTTAAAAAAGCATACGTTTGGAATCAGAATCACCTCCATTCTCCAAATACATTTGCATGTACAGGAATTTGACTTGGTGAAATGGTGCTGCCACAATAAACATAATATACAGACAGACAGATGATAAACAAGATATAGAAACAACATATATATGTCAGTTGTCTTCTTCTTTCCCTCACCCATTCCTTCCTTAGTTAGAAAGGACAGCTGGTAATGTTTAGTTTGTGATGTCACTATCAGCAGGAAAAATACAGTAATGATGTAGGTTTTTAAATACACATATTATGTTTATTTCATTTAAACATGCTTTGTGTAAATTATAAACTGAAGTGGCTCATCATAAATCATTTAAATGAATCTTAGCTATGTTATTTGCTCTTATTCAGTCTTCTTTCTGTGGGAGTTTATTGCCATACATAAACTGCTAATATTTAAAACCCAAAACTATTTAATCATTGCAGCACTCAAAAAATTATCACACGACCTGCGGAAGTGCTGCTATTTGTATCTTAGAGTAGAAAGGTAAACAGTCTTAACACTTTTAAATTATATTACCAGCCACTACACAAGTCTTTCATCCAGCTTGGTAGTCAGTAAACATATATCTGAAATGTCATCCTTGTCTCATCGCGCACCAGCGACTCCTGTGGCGGGCCGGGCGCAGTGCACGTTAACAAAGGTTGCCAGGTGCATGGTGTTTCCTCCGACACATTGGTGCGGCTGGCTTCCGGGTTGGATGCGCGCTGTGTTAAGAAGCAGTGCGGCTTGGTTGGGTTGTGTATCGGAGGACGCATGACTTTCAACCTTCGTCTCTCCCGAGACCGTACGGGAGTTGTAGCGATGAAACAAGATAGTAACTAGTAAGCAATTGGATACCACGAAATTGGGGAGAAAACGGGGTAAAAAAAATCAAAAACACTGAAGTTTCAAAAACTGTTTGAATCATGTCTGTGAGTATAACAGAAGTTAAATAGCAGGCAAAACCCAGAGGACTAACCGTTCAGAATTATTTATTTTTTAGGTCTCTGTCTGTTCAGTCGGTTCTCAATGGGAAACTATATTTCTTAGGCACTTGTTTTCAGTTCCTACCGCTTCCACAGGATGTCACCAGTCTTTGGAATTTGGTTGAGGTTATTCCTTTGTGCAATGAAGTACGGCCATCTAGGAACTGGGTAACACTGTTGAGAGTGCGCAAGACTTGAAAAGTAGCGTTGGTTTGTTGTCTTCCTGTATTGATCACAGATAGACCCGTCTTCAATTTCATCGTTATTATTAACCTGTTGCTTCTACTCGGGACGCTTGCGTCCCAACTAGAGCTCTGGAAATGCAAATGCGCTACGCTAAATGCTAATAGTATTAGTTAAAACTCAAAAGTTAATTAAAATACACATGCAGGGTATCGAATTAAAGCTACACTCGTTGTGAATCCAGGCAACAAGTCAGATTTTTAAAATGCTTTTCGGCGAAAGCATGAGAAGCTATTATCTGATAGCATGCAACACCCCAAAAGACCCACAGGGGACGTAAACAAAATAATTAGCATTTCGGCGTTACACAAACCGCACAATAAAATAGAAAACATTCATTACCTTTCACCATCTTCTTTGTTGGCACTCCTAGATGTCCCATAAACACTATTTGGGTCTTTATTTCGATTAAATCGGTCCATATAAAGCCTAGATATCGTTATATGTAGACTGTGTGATAAACGAAAAAAACATCGTTTCAAAACGTAACGTCATTTTTTAAAATTCAAAAAGTCGACGATAAACTTTCACAAAACACTTCTAAATACGTTTGTAATGCAACTTTAGGTATTAGTAAACGTTAATAAGCGATAAAATTCATCAGGAGGCGATGTAAAGATCATTAGCTGTCCGTCTGGAAAAATGTCCGGCTAGAAACTCAACGAAAATATCCGGTCCTAGACCGGAGGAGATACGGTGTCCTGTATGTGTTTGACTAAGAAAAAACTCGAAGGGAAATGACAAGACTCTAGACACCGTGTGGAAGCTGTAGGTACTGCAACCTCAGTCAATTAATTGTGGTTCACGTTTATCAATGGGTTCAAGTAGCGCATTGTAGCGATATATTTTCCCATTTTCAGTGATCAGTTTTTCCTGTGCTTTTCGATGTAAATGCCGTTCTGGTAAAGCCACAGCAGTGATTTAACCAGTTTTTTAAACGTCTGAGTGTTTTCTATCCACACAGACTAAGCAAATGCATATACTATATTCCTGGCATGAGTAGCAGGGCGCTGAAATGTTGCGCGATTTTTAACAGAATGTTCAAAAAAGTAGAGGGTCGACTTAAGAGGTTAATTACTGCAGTAATGGAGCTGGTCAGTAATCACCCCTGGAGGTGATCACTAAGAACAGCATTGTATAGCAAACT
The DNA here is from genome assembly GCF_034236695.1 of Oncorhynchus nerka. NCBI lineage: Eukaryota > Metazoa > Chordata > Actinopteri > Salmoniformes > Salmonidae > Oncorhynchus > Oncorhynchus nerka. Next base: position 28,447,720 of record NC_088404.1, on the reverse strand, counting down.
CTATCGTCCTTCAGTCTACATGACACACAACAGATGTATGGAATGGGTCACAAGGTTAAGATTTGTATGAAATACAGTATACTTATAATTCACAGAAGACAGTATCTGTTGTAAAAACAGTTCTCATTGTGTAAAGACCAGTGTCTGGCCCCCCAACTCCATGCTAGAGCCATCTCCCCCTGGAACCCCATTACAGAAACATTAACCCATGCTCTGGAATGCGTTAACCCGAAATACATCGTGAATCTCCTGTCAGTGTTATCTCCCAGAGGCCCACTTTCAGTTCACACAGACACAATAGAGCTATAAGAACCCTCTATTATGTTGCTTAAAACAAAAATGTTATGCAATAAGAGTATTATAACATAATATTGTAATTTCCTCCATGCTCCTCACTTCTCAAAATGTAGGACAAAACACACATCATGACAAGAGAGATAACACAACACTACATAAAGAGAGACCTAAGACAACAACACATCATGGCAGCAACACATGACAACACAGCATGGTAGCAGGACAAACATGGTATTAACATTATTGGGCACAGACAACAGCACAAAGGGCAAGAAGGTAGAAACAACAATACATCATGCAAAGCAGTCACAACTGTCAGTTAGAGTGTCCAAGAGTGTCCACAATATAGTTATAAGATCTACAGAAAATACAGAAATGCCAAAGGCGGAGGTGTGGCTGTTTATATTCAGAACAACATTCCTGTAAACCTTAGAGAGGATATCATGTTAAATACTGTTGAAGTAATATGGGTGCATATTAATCTCCCTCACCTGAAGCCCATTCTGGTTGGAATCTGCTATAGAGGACCAAGTGCTAACAGGCAGTAGCTGGATAACATTTGTGAGATGCTTGTTAATATATGTGATATCAATAGAGAGGTATACTTTCTGGATGATTTTAATATTGACTGGCGGTATCCAAGTCTATCGGATGTAGTGACCACAATATAGTAGCCATATGTAGGAAAACCAAAGTTTCAAAGGCTGGGCCTAATATTGTGTATAAGAGGTCATACAATAAGTTATGTAGTGATTCCTATGTTGTTGATGTGAAGAGTATTTGATGATCTATGGTATGTAATGACGAGTAACCAGACGCTGCACTTGAAACATTTATGAAATTGCTTATCCCAGTTACTTACAGTACAAGCATGAACCCATTAAGAAAATGATTGTACTAACTGTTAAATCCCCGTGGATTGATGAGGAATTGAAAAATTGAATGGTGGAGAGGGATGAGGCAAAAGAGATGGAAAATAGGTCTGGCTGTACAACCGATTGGCAAACATACTGCAAATTGAGCAATCAAATGACTAAACTGAATAAAAATAAGAAGAAACTATTACATAAAGAATGAGAGTAAAATGCTTTGGAGCACCTTAAATGACAATTTGGGCTAAAAGGCAAACTCCAATCCATCATTCATTGAATCAGATGGCTCATTCATCACAAAACCCACTGATAATGTCAACTACTTTAATGATTTTTTCGTTGGCAAGATTAGCAAACTTGGGCATGACATGCCAGCAACAAATGCTGACACTACACATCCAAGTATATCTGACCAAATTATAAAAGACAAACATTGTCATTTTGAATTCCATGAAGTGTGAAAGAGGTGAAAACATTGTCTATCAACAATGACAAGGCTCCAGGGTCTTACAACTTGGATGGAAAATTACTGAATATAATAGCAGATTAACTTGCCACTCTGATTTGCCATAGTTAAATAAATGTTAATAAAAATGTAAAATATCTTACATTTAAGCTTACTAGAAAGAATGGGCCCTCGGTCCTGGAGGGAAGCATTAGTAATTCCTCTACCTAAGAATAGTAAAGCCCCCTTAACTGGCTCAAATAGCGACCAATCAGCCTGTTACCGAGCCTTAGTAAACTTTTGGGAAAAATAGTGTTTGACCAGGGACAATGTTATTTTACAGTAAACAAATTGACAACAGACTTTCAGCACGCTTATAGGGAAGGACATTCAACAAGCACAGGACTTACACAAATGACTGATGATTGGCTGAGAGAAATTGATGATACAAATATTGTGGCGGCTGTTTTGTTAGACTTCAGTGTCAGCTTTTGACATTATCGATCATAGCCTGCTGCTGGAAAAAGGTGTTATGGCTTTCCAAACGCTGCTATATTGGGGATAACCTGTCTAACAGAACACAGAGCATGTTCTTTAATGGAAGCCTCTTCAACAAAATCCAGGTATAATCAGGAATTCCCCAGGTCAGATTCCTAGGCCCCTTACTCTTGCAATCTTGACTGTGTGGCCAGTGTGTCTACGTATGTGCATGACTCAACACTATAAACGTCAGCTACCACAGTGACTGAAATGACTGCAACACTTAAAGAGCTGCAGGTAGTTTCAGAACGAAATGCATTGTTTTTGGGACAAATCATTCACTAAACCCTGAACCTCAACTGAATCTTGAAATAAATCATGTGGAAATTGAGTAAATTGAGGACACTAAACTGCTTGGACTAACCCTGGATTATAAACTGTCATGGTCAAAACATATTGATACAACAGTAGCTAGGATGGGGAGAAGTCTGTCTATAATATAGCGCTGCTCTACATTCTTAACTCTTAAAGATCAGGTCTTTTTTTTCAACGTTTTGTTAAAAATCGTGCAAAATTTCAACGTCCTGCTACTCATGCCAGGAATATAGTGTGTGGATAGAAAACACTCTGAAGTTTCTAAAACTGGTTATATCATGTCTGTGACTATAACAGGACATGTGTAACAGCCAAAACCCCAAGGAAAACTGTTCACAAAAAAAATATATATATATCCATCTGCCAGTTGGCTGTATTGTCTATGGCAAGGGAAAATAGATAGCTCCCAGTTTACAAGTCCTACAGCTTCCACACAATGTCGCCAGTCTTGGCAATTGGGTTGAAGTTGTTCCTTGGTGAACGAAGAGGCACTTCATATCATCCGGTACACGACAGGATGTTTTGAAAGAGAGAATATCGACCATCGTTTCAAGACCTGCAGCTATTGAATACACATCGCCCCGTGATCAATTTGATCGTAACGTTTACTAATACCTAAAGTTGGATTACAAAAGTAGTTTGAAGTGTTTTGTCAAAGTTTATAGGCAACTTTTTTAATAAAAAAAAATGACATTGCGTTTTGGATCAGACGTGCTTCATAAATGGACATTTTGGGTATACATGGACGGATTTAATAGAAAAAAATACCCAATTGTGATGTTTATGGGACATATAGGAGTGCCAACAAAGAAGCTCGTCAAAGGTAATGAATGTTTTATATTTTATTTCTCCGTTTTGTGTAGCGCCGACTATGCTAATTCTTTTGTTTACGTCCCCTTCAGGTATTTCGGGGTGTTGCATGCTATCAGATAATAGCTTCTCATGCTTTCGCCGAAAAGCATTTTAAAAATGTGACTTGTTGGCTAGATTCACAACGAGTGTAGCTTTATTTCAGTACCCTGCATGTGTGTTTTAATGATAGTTTTAGCGAGTACTATTAGCATTTGGAGTTGCGCATTTGCATTTCCTGTTGGTTAAGTGAGACGCTAGCACTATCAACAAGGCAGGTCCTACAGGCCCTAGTTTTGTCGCACCTGGACTTCTGTTCAGTTGTGTGGTCAAGTGCCACAAAGAGGGACTTAGGAAAATTGCAATTGGCTTAGAACAGGGCAGCGCGGCTGGCCCTTGGATGTAGAGACAGAGAGCTAACATTAATGATATGCATGTCAATCTCTCCTGGTTTAAAATGGAGGCGAGATTGACTTCATTCATTCTTGTATTTGTGAGAAGTATTGACATGTTGAATGCACCGAGCTGTCTGTCTAAACTACTGGCACACAGCTCGGACACCCGTGCATACCCAACAAGACATGCCACAAGAAGCCTCTTCACAGTCCCCAAGTCCAGAACAGACTATGGGAGGCGCACAGTACTACATAGAGTCATGACTACATGGAACTCAAACACATGATAACAGACACACTATACACACGTACACATGGATTTTATGTTATAGATATGTGGTAGTAAAGTAGAGTAGAGGCCTGTAATGAATGTTTTGTAATGTTTTTATGTATAACTGCCTTAAAACTTCTTTGGGATAGGGGCAGCATTTTCACTTTTGGATGAATAGCGTGCCCAGAGTAAACTACCTCATACTCAGTCCCAGATGCTAATATATGCATATTATAATTAGTATTGAATAGAAAACTATTTGAATGATGTCTGTGAGTATAGCAGAACTCATAAGGCAGGCAAAAACCTGAGAAAAAAATCCAAAAAGGAAGTGGGAAAACCGAGGTTTGTAGTTTTTGAACTCAGCCCCTATCGAATACACAGTTGGATATGGGTCATTTTGCACTTCCTAAGGTTTCCACTAGATGTCAACTGTCTTTAGAACGTTGTTTCAGGCTGCTCCTGTGAAGGGGGGCCGGAAGAGAGCTGTTTGACTAAGGGGTCTGGCAGCAGCCTCGTTCTCAGTCACATGCATTACACATGAGAGGTAGCTCTCGTTTCATTGCTTTTCTACAGACAATGGAATTCTCCGGTTGGAACATTATTGAACATTTATGATAAAAACATCCTAAAGATTTATTATACTTAGTTTGACAATTTTCTATGACCTGTAATATAACTTTTTGAACTTTTCGTTCGACGTTCGGCTGAACCTGAATGCGAATTTGGATTTGTTTACCAAATGCCCTAACAAAAGAAGCTATTTGGACATAATTGATGGACTTTATGGAACAAATCAAACATTTATTGTCGAACTGGGATTCCTGGGAGTGCATTCTGATGAAGATCATCAAAGGTAAGTGAATATTTAAAATGCTATTTCTGACTAATGTTGACTGTGCAACATGGCGGATATTTCTTTTGGCTGTTTTGGGCTCTGAGCGCCGTACTCAGATTATGCTCTTTCCGTAAAGATTTTTTGAAATCTGACACAGCGGTTGCATTAACCTGTTGAATCTAGGGGGCACTATTTTCATTTTTGGAAAAAGAACGTTCCCAAAGAAAACGGGCTATTTTGTAAGGACAAGATGCTAGAATATGCATATAATTGACAGCTTAGGATAGAAAACACTCTAAAGGTTCCAAAACTGTAAAAATATTGTCTGTGAGTATAACAGAACTGATATTGCAGGCGAAAGCTCTGCGTTCCTATGCGTCCCTATTGAGCAGTGAATGAGATATCAACCAGATTCCTTTTTCTATGGCTTCCCTAATGTGTCTGGTGTCACAATACATAGTTTCAGGCTTTTATTTTGAAAAATGAGCCTGAACGTCAACATTGCGTCAGTGGTCAGCTGGAGGCTCTCAGAGTGTTTTGTGCGTAAAAGACAAATGCGGCCATTGTTTCTCTCTTTCCTACTAAGAAGCCACCTGTCCCGGTTGATATATTATTGAATAGATATTTGAAAAACACCTTGAGGGTTGATTATAAACAACGTTTGCCATGTTTCTGCCCATATAATGGAGCTAATTTGGAATATTTTTCGGCGTTGTTGTGACCGCAATTTCCGGTCGTTTTCTTAGCCAAACGTGATGAACAAAACAGAGCGATTTCCCCTACACAAATAATATTTTTGGAAAAACTGAACATTTACTATCTAACTGAGAGTCTCCTCATTGAAAACATCCGAAGTTCTTCAAAGTGATTTTATTTGAATGCTTTTCTTGTTTTTGTGAAAATGTTGCCTGCTGAATGCTAGGCTTAATGCTATGCTAGCTATCAATACTCTTACACAAATGCTTGTGTAGCTATGGTTGAAAATCATATTTTGAAAATCTGAGATGACAGCGTAGCTTTCGGTAACCTTGCGTCTAAGTAGGCGCACGGTGACATTGCTCCACCAATGACCTAATGGCACTAACCAACGCAGTGTTTAGATCAACAGAACGGGAGTGATTCATCAGACCTGTAACATCTGCAACAGTCTTTCCTTCATGATGACAACAGCTTAGACTGAAAATCTTCACCCTCTGCAGGAGATGCAACAATGACATGCACTGGCCAGGGACCAGCCTCTCCAGGTAACCCTACAGTACAACATCTGGTACTACCATCTTTTTTTATAAAAAATGTTTAATCGTTATTTTACCCCTTTTTCGCCCCAATTCCGTGGTATCCAATTGGTAGTTACAGTTTTGTCCCATCGCTGCAACTCCTCCCGTACGGACTCAGGAGAGGCGAAGGTCAAGAGCCGTGGGTGCTCTGAAACACAACCCAGCCAAGGCACACTGCTTCTTGACACAACGCCCGCCTAGCCCGGAAGCCAGCCACACCAATGTGTCAGAGGAAACACGGCACACCTGACGACCTTGTCAGCGTGTATTTTACACCTGGCTGGCGTAGAGTGTGGGAAAACAATGCATTTTTTTACAGTGTACTGAAATAATGTATCAAAATAATGGATTGTAAAAACATTGTGCAGGTTCCTGCAAGTCATTGTGTAGTTTCACACACTGCAAAGGGTAAAGAGTGCCAGAAAAGTGGGAGACAGGCAGGAAGACAGACAGTTTCTTGGTGCTACGTTCAGACAGCAGGCCCAAGGAGGAGGATGACAGATTGAAAGCACACAGCAAACCTTTTTGTTTAATTTTTACTTATTTCCACCACACCCATAGTTTTCCACACTTTTATTACCCTCGGGTCCAGTGGTCCCGAACACCACATATAATATAAATGTGTAGGGGGGTGTGCAGTGTGCACTCAAAGAAAATGTGTTATTTTACATGAAAATGAGCCAAGGCTAGTGAGTCTCAGGTTGAGAAAATTATTCATTGTTTTGTTTTTCTTTTAGTAAACATTGAACATTGGTCCCACAGACTCAAACACCACACAATGGTTAAAAGGGTCAACATTTATATTATGGCTTAATAACCTGGCATTGAGACCTGATCCCTCACCAAGGTATTCATCCTGGGTCATCATAAATGGAACAAATGCTCTGTGCGTTCAAACAAATGGGGGAGCCAGGAAAGCTGAGTTGAGTGGTCGTTTCTATCTACACTATAGGTGCCTGTTAATCTGTGCAGCCATCTCACCGCTCTGAAAAGCTGCAGGCACAAGCTGTTCTCAAGGCTGATGAGCAGCAGGGAAGCATATCTGTGTCAAGCAGTGTTGGCTGTGCAGGGGACACACAGGGGACGCACTTGAACAACCTCACAAAGGCTACGCTAATGTTTCAGCAAAGTAAATGAGCCAAAACAGGAGAAAAACATGTAATAAAACCCCCACACTTATTGGCACGGAGAGTCAATGAAATAGTGATGGCGGCTGTTAATTCCGTACACAGTTCTTCTGCCGCCACTGGGGCCTTGGGTTGGTTCTGTCAGCCAAGATCCAGTGGTTTGTAGATGTTTCTCACTTCCAGCCCAGGAGCATCAGAAAGAACTGTGTTCTCGTCTTGGCCTGGCTTCAGGTCCTCACTCTATCTCCTACCCATCTCTCTCCAGCCAGACAGATAAGTAAAGTCAGGGAGATGCCAAAGAAAAAGGTTATTGCTGTCATGAATCCTTGGGACATCCCTACCCTAAACCCTAACCCAAACCTTAACCCCTACCCTTACACTTACCTTAACCTTAACCTTGACCATGACCCTTACCTAACCTTAACCTTAACCTTAAACCCTTACCTTAACCATTTAAATGTCCACTTCAATGCGGTAGGGACGTACCAAGATCCCAGATAGCAAGGAAACCCTGTGCTGTCTCAGACAACCATGAAGGCTACTTGGAGTGCAAACGCCTCTCTCTCTCCTCTCCCATGGATCAGACTGTTATTCTACTGGAAGACAAGTTGGCAATGGATCATGCTACAAAGTTTAGCCATCATTTACACTGAACACTGTTGAGGATTTGCAACTCTAAGGGCCTGAGGGACAAAGCACAGAACACAAATCAGTGGAAATAAATAATTCTTAATTATGTGATTGAATGTATCATACTGCCTGTCTCAACTATGACTAACACACCTAATGCATTTTTCCCTTTCCTGGAAGCACTGTCATCATGTGTCACTGTGGACATGGAGGGCTGCATTAGCCCACATGCTAACCTGCCAAATGGGTCCAAAGTGAAAGAGACTTTCCATGGTGGGCTACAGACTAGTGGTTTAGCTTTATATAGTCTCTCTACCCCCCAGCCTGTTTCTTCTGGAGACCATGAACTTCTCTTTTATAAATGTATTATTTAAAAATAAACTGATATTTTTAACAAACTATGTGGTACAGCGACAGCCAAAAGGAACAAAATGTTTGTTTATTATTTAGATGCTGGTGCGAGTTATTTTCCTTATGTTACACAAACACATCTGTTTTGAAGAGAACATCTCAGATGAAAGCACAATGGAATTAGGATGAAGACATTGACGTCAATCAGAAGGAAATATATATGTATTCCACAACAGAGCACAGATACATATTTGATTGATCACTAACGATGGAACTAATCAACATTAGTGGGGTGTTAATTATGCGTTCATGTTTAGACAGAATGAAGTAGAGCACAGATCAGGTAATTAATTTAACCTGTTTTGAAGGACCACATGTTTCCTTGCTAAAACATAATTGACAATTAATTTCAATGCAATAGTTATGGCATTTCAATTTCAATGATATCAGTGCTGTGTCCTGAAATGTTGGATAATAAGTAAAGTTTTGTGGAGTTTATCTTTTCCTCCTCAAATGAACTTTGCCAAATAAATGTGGTTCTCCTACTCACTTCAGTGCTAATGGAAAGCATGAGTAAATCAATAAGGCAATAAAGTATTTAAGATAATCCAATCCTAGGCATCACAACGAGCCTGCGTATTTCTATGTGGCGTTCCGTGAGGTTCGGAAATGGCCCTTTTATCCATAAAGCATATTTGTATATACCAAGTTGGCAGGGTGCTATTGAAAAGCAGAATAAGGAAGCACTGCACCTAACACTCATATTGAGAATACATAATTTCGAACAACTTTTAAAACCTCATCAGTACAGTAGCCACATAACAGTTTCTCCACATAAGCAACGCAGACTACACATAAAGAGACACTGTCAGATCTCCCCAAGGAGATGTGGGTGTGGAGTCAGGCGCAGGAGAAACAAGTTCCAAAGAAAAGGGTGTTTTATTCAACTAGCTCAAAAAACGACAGGACACCGGACTACAGTAATTGCCACGAAAACCCCACTCAGACACAGTCCAGGGAAAAACCACCTGTAAAACATGAGCTAATAAAACAAACCCCAAACTCACTGACAGTTCAAACTAAAACAATCCCACACAAAACCCCAAAGGAAATGTTGAATTAAATAACCCCCCTAATTAACCAAAATTAAACCAGCTGAAACACCAAACAGACATAACCAAAAGAAAAGGAAAAAGGATCGGTGGCAGCTAGTAGCTAGTAGACCGGCAACGACGACTGCCGAGCGCCGCCCGAACAGGGAGAGGAGCCACCTTCGGTGGGAAGTCGTGACAGACACTTCGTATTGAAGTATAGCTGTCATCACACTGTATAAGATGTAAATTAAATGTCTTTTGATAACTGTAACCAAAATCACAGCCAAAGTTATTCCACACCAATTGTTAAATATGCCCATCTACAGTAGTGTTTAAAAAGACATTTGAAATAACATTAGCAATTTAAGGGGGAGTCTGTCTGGCTATGGGCGACAGGGCGTCATGTGTGGTAGTTTTGGCTGAAGGATATTAATGAGGTATATGGCCCAAAATTCTACTGACATCTGATTTACCATTTTAATTATGTCAGAGGACACAGTGTGACAGTGACACATTCATCTGACACTTGAGGTGATGCATACAGTAGAGACATGGGAAAGAGGAGAAGAGGACAGTGACCTATACTCCTCTTCTTCATCTGACCCTGTATGTTCCATTGCCCCCATCCCTCACGTGCTTGCCGTTTATCATAGAGCAGAGGGTTAACAATTGGACTTAATTAGCCTCTTTCAATTCTAGTGGTTGTTAAAACCTTTTTCATGATCCAAAAACTGTGCTATACTTCAATGACGTGTTGTGCCAGCTATCAGGTTTTTGGTCTCTCTGTCTTATTAGCAAGCCAGTCAAGTTCACTGTGTCTAAAAGCTACATAGAGCAGGTTATTCCATAATAAACTAATAGGAGAGAACAACATTATGTAGAGGTTCTATTTTTGCTTGAATGCATATATTTAATTCTAAAACTGTTGTGGTTTGTGATAAAAGGTGTGCATTATGTAGTTAGACTCCTCTTTTAACATGATGCACTTAAAATTCAGGGGGAAGTGCTTTATGAATGCACATATTTGTTTCTGAGGGAGTGAACCAGCTCTGAATACATGAATAGCAGAACACAGGCCCCAGGTCAGGGCTTGATGACAGGGCTTCTCAAGGAGGGGGCGTTGGGTTGGAAGGGGAGGAGAGAAAAGGAGAGGAGAAAGATGAGGTGCTGAACTCCAACTGTGATGGGTCAGGGTTGGCTGTGTGAGGGGGATGCACCCAAAGATCCTGGCACACGGTCAGATCTAAGCCTGTTTGATATCTCCCCAGAGTCCCAACCATTAGGCCTCCTCCACCTTCTCTCTCCTTCCCTTCCTCCCATGGATAAATAAATGAGAGGAGGCCCATATTTCCTCCACTACCTTTATGAGCTACAGCCCAACAGGCCACATTAAAAGCAGAGATGTCTGAGGTGGAAAATGATGGGGACAGATCAAAGCGCTGAATGAAGGGGACTTGAAATACAGTGCATAGGCCCAAAGGCAAGGATCATTCATTTTCTAGGTATCAATAGCAATGAAACCTTATGAAGTGGTAGATGACAGATACTTTGTAAATGCTTTTTTGTGTGTGTGTGTGTGGGGGGGGCTGTTAATAACAACAATGGTATAACAACTGTGTATAACAACACATACATGGTGTAAATGGTAACCCATACTCTATCTAAAGGAAATGTGGTTGAAAGGACAACCTTGACAAAGAACATCCAACACCAGATAGGACTTTTGCCACTACCAGTGGGACAGTCAGCCATTAGTGCTAGGTACAGACCCCATGCTAGACCCATGGCCCCTACAATCACAGTCATGCAAAGCTGTGTTTGTTTAAGATTAACTTCAATCCAGGCCCATCTGAGCACCTCCATCAACTACCCTCAACTGTTCCTGAAGGCTCACATGTGAATGGACAAACTTCATGCTGAGAACACCCCCAACACTCCCTCGGTTTCCATCATTGAAATATGTTGTTCGGGTGTTTGATCGTATCGGATTACAGGGGTGGCATAAGCTCTCCTCGCTGCGCAAAGGCCTGTAAACTGGGCCACCGACAGCATCTTTTTGTTTGGCGCTGCGGTGGAACCCAATCTGACACAGCTAACAGCAGCATCAAACCATGTCTATTAGCAACGTGTTGTGCACTACTGATTGGAAAACCGTGCAAATACAGCCAACCACTACAATGGTAATTCATACAGATTATCATTATCAGTTTGTCAATTTGGTAAATGTGCAATAGTGCAGCCGTAATGTTAATAACAAAATATTACAGAAGACACCTTTCTTAAATCCTACATTATCCATCGTAGCACATTATATTGAAGTTTGTTCGAGGAATTCAGAACAATTTCCTGGATCCCAGGAGTTTTTCTGTGGAAGTCCCGTGTGAATGGGTGTCAGTTTCCAGCGTAGGCAGGCAGATATCATGCTGATTCTTCTTGAGAGAGTCAGCTCTGATTGACACTTCACATGCACCTGATGAATCACAGCTCTGCATACCTTAGGAGTTTTATTGTGAGGAATATGTCTACCCATAATCCTCTGGGTTTCTTTAACCACCTGATAACAGAGAGTACGAACTTATCATTCAGGGCCACAATTCAATACCTTTTGCTTTTCGATGTTTGTTCAGGTTTGTTTGAAATAGTGATAAGCTGTGTGGCTGAATGTCTAACCTTTACTTTGTAAAAAGTTAGTCATGGCATTTAACTATAGATGGTACAGCTTTTGAAAAAAAGTATTCTTTTCCTCTCTTATTTTTGTCAAAGATCTACAGTATGTCTGAAAAGTATCTGCTCTACAGTCCGTTTAAGTATGTGTATGTATTGACATGCCAATTTCAAACTTTTCTGCGGCACAAATCTATGATTCTAACACATGCCTCTATACTGACAAAATACCTCCTATTTGAAAAATAAGAAATATGTTATCTGGGGGGGGGTGTTAGTTTCTTGGGTCAGTGTATGTGTTGTGTGTTGTGTGTGTGTGTCTGTGGCTGGCTGGACGATGCTGGTCAGCAGCAGCAGTTCTCCACTGTGCCTGTTTACCATCTCCCTCCTTTGCCTGACAGCCCTTCCCACCCCACTGAGCTTCCATTCAAAACATCTGTTCAATGTTCAATTGCCCATCTGCCAATACTATTTAATGTCTGATAAAGTCAGCCCCCTTCTTTGTCCCTTCTTGTCGCTGTTAAACAATCTTGTTTCTTATCAATCACATTTTGCCCTCAGTTTTACAGATGTGCCTTGACTATGGTAAAGTCTGGATGTCCTACTGTCTCCCTGGCTGGCTGGTTGATGGGCAGGTCATACCTTTGGCCCCTGTCAATGCCTATGTCATTCAAGTCTGTGCCCTACTGTAACGGTTTTCTTCTGGTGAAAGAGAGGCAGACAAAAATGCAGCGTGGTTAGTTTTGTACATCTTTAATAAAGATGAAAATACAACAATCTACAAAACAAGAACTGTGACTAAACCAAAACAGCCCTATCTGGTGCCACAAACACAAAGACCGGAATAATCACCCACAAGAGACCTAAAGAATATGGCTGCCTAAATATGGTTCCCAATCAGAGACAACGATAAACACCTGCCTCTGATTGAGAACCACTCTAGGCAACCATAGACTTACCTAGAGTACTACTCTAACCACAATCCCATACCTACAAACAACCCCAGACAAAACAAACCACATAAATCCCCATGTCACACCCTGGCCTAACCAAAATAGTAACGAAAACACAGAATACTAAGGCCAGGGCGTGACACCTACAGAGTTCAGTAACTCCAAGTCTCCCCTTCATTTAGCTAATTGCATAAGGACATGTAAAGGTGTAGCAGGCATCATACTAGACCTAATAAGTAGCTCCTAGTTAAATCATTAGGCTTCAGTTCTAAATCTGCACTAGAGAGTAAATTGAATGCTCTTGAACCCCAGGTTTTATTAAACACTTTGGATTTTAAATGAATTAATTAATGAAATCATGGCCTCCTGGGTGGAGCAGTGGTTAAGGGTGCTGTACAGCGCCAGCTGTGCCATCAGAGTCCCTGGGTTCGCGCCCAGGCTCTGTCGTAACCGGCCGCGACCGGGAGGTCCGTGGGGCGACGCACAATTGGCCTAGCGTCGTCAAGGTTAGGGAAGGCTTGGTCGGTAGGGATGTCCTTGTCTCATTGCGCACCAGCGACTCCTGTGGTGGCTGGGCGCAGTGAGCGCTAACCAAGGTTGCCAGGTGCACGGTGTACCCTCCGACACATTGGTGTGGCTGGCCTCCGGGTTGGATGCGCGCTGTGTAAAGAAGCAGTACTGCTGGTTGGGTTGTGTATCGCAGGACGCATGACTTTCAACCTTTGTCTCTCCCGAGCCCGTACGGGAGTTGTAGTGATGAGACAAGATAGTAGCTACTATAACAATTGGATACCATGAAATTGGGGAGAAAAAAGGGGTAAAATTAAAAAAAAAACAAAAAAAAACAAAAAAAAATGTATGATTTCACAAAGTTTTAAAGTGGATATGTTACTTGCTTAGTGCATACAGTTAAATTACAGCCTTGTAAAAAAAACTTGTCAATCTACATACAATAGCACATAATGACAAAGAAAAAACAGGTTTTAAGCCATGTATATTTAAAAAAATCTGAAATATCACATTTACATAAGTATTCAGACCCTTTACTAAGTACTTTGTTGAAGCACCTTTGGCAGCGATTACCACCTCGAGTCTTCTTGGGTATGATGCTACAAGCTTGGCCCACCTGTATTTGGGGAGTTTCTCCCATTCTTCTCTGCAGATCCTTTCAAGCTCTGTCAGGTTGGATGGGGAGCATTGCTGCACGGCTATTTTCAGGTCTCTCCAGAGATGTTCGATCGGGTTCAAATACGGGCTCTGGTTGGGCCACTCAAGGACATTCAGATACTTGTCTCGAAGCCACTCCTGCGTTGTCTTGGCTGTCTGCTTAGGGTTGTTGTCCTGTTGGAAGTTGAACCTTCTCCCCAGTCTGAAGTCCTTAGCGCTCTGGATCAGGTTTTCATCAAGGAACTCTCTGTTCTTTGCTATTTAAGAATGAAGGAGGTCACTGTGTTCTCAGAGACCTTTAATGCTGCAGTCATTTTTTGGTACCCTTCCCCAGATCTGTGCCTGGACATAATCCTGTCTCAGAACTCTACGGACATTTCCTCTGTTTTTGCTCTAACACACACTGTCAACTGTGGGACCTTATTTAGACTGGTGTGTGCCTTTCCAAATCATGTCCAGTCAAATGGATTTACTACAGGTGGACTCCAATCAAGTTTAGAAACATCTCAAGGATGATCAACGGAAACACGATACACCTGAGCTCAATTTTGAGTCTCATAGCAAAGTGTCTGAATACTTATGTAAATAAAGTATTTCTTTTTTTTATTTTCAAAAAAGTTGCTAAATTTATTTTTTTAAACGTATTCGCTTTGTCATTATGGGGTATGTACTGTGAGTAGATTGATGATTTATTTTAAATTTAATACATTTTAGAAATAGGCTGTAATGTAACAAAATGTGGAAAAAGTCAAGGGGTCTAAATACATTTCGAATGCACTGTATCTGGAATTAATAGTAGTTTGTCCCAAATTGTAGGGAAATTACATTTTTGAGAAATGTAAGTCTGATTCGCAGTCGGGCAAATATTTGAACACATTTAAAAAAAAAAAACGTTTAGCATTTGAAAAACATGCTTTAACACCTGTCTGGAAACATGATCTGAGACAACATTCAGTACATTTTGGGTGTTTGTAAATAGTTATGTCTGTTTGTCTGGGGGGGCTGTAGACTGTAGACTGGAAGAGCCGTCCTGGGTCTGGACCTGTCTACCATACACTAGAAACCCTCGCCATAGCCTGCCAACACAGAGCAGACACTGAGCTCCCTACCCTAGAGTGACCTTGGCCTCATCCATCATTCATTATACAGCCTGACAGAATGTCAGGGGAAGGAGGGCAAGCCATTCTCTCAATAATTAATCAGCTCCAATCAGGGCACTTTTTGTCACTGTCCCAACAGTGCTGTTGCTCTGTCCCCACCTAACCCTTGCATGCCACACACTTGTATGTTTTTCCCTAATTGATGTTTCTCTGTAAGGGTATTAAAGTGAAGACACCAGAAATAGCACAGCGAAACAAGCTGTGTGTGTGTGTCACAGGAAGTAGTGGCACCTAAATTGGAGAGGACGGGCTCATGGTAACGGCTGGAGCAGAATAGGTGGAATGGTATCAAATATATCAAACACGTGGTTTGATGCATTCCATTTGTTCCATTCCAGGCATTATTATATTCCATCCTCCCCTCAGCAGCCTCCACTAGTGTAGGTGTGTTCGCGTGTGTGTGTGCGTGTGTGTGAAACATAACTCAGGTCTCTTTGTATTCACACTGCCCTGGCCTTTGAAGGAGGACTCAACTCTTTTGTCAGTTCACTTCAACTATTTTGTGGACCAAGTCCTCTTTGCGTTCACATTGCTATATTTAGAAAGGAACCAAGATCTTTTTCTAGCATATACTCTGGGTTTTTACAAAGTGCAAGACAAGCCATTCAATCACAATGTGGTATTGGACAGCTAAATATACTGTGCCTACTTACATTTTGTAAGGTAATAGATTGCATTTAATTAAAATATGGGACATACTAATTGTAATCAGAAGATACAATTAACATGTACATTTACTGCTAACAGAGTAAATAGCAATACAATAACTGCAGAATAAAAATGCTGTAATTGACAATTGTACACCCAAGGTAGGCTACTGCCCCTTTAAGAGGTAGAATACATACATTGTATCTTGTGTTGTGATTCTCACCAAATAGGTTGTCTTCTAGCACTATTCAAACCCACAGTTTATGAAGCTCTCTTAGACTATTGATCACATATTGCAAACAAATAATCTGAACTAAAAACTTCCACACATTTTGGAATTTCTGTGGTTCCTTGACAATTGCTAATGAATATGCAAATATCCACAGCACACATTTTTTCCTGTGAACCTGCACATCATTATCTTCTCTCTTTTATGGCACCAGTGTTGCATTAGTGTGTGGTGCGGGAATAATAACAAGTGAACCTGGGGAGCTTTGCGCTCACATTGCCCTAAAAAAAGGAACCGAACTCAGACCCCGTCTCAAGATGGTATCAGTTTGATTCGCTTCGAGAGCTCTTTTGAGAGATCTGGGTTCCTTTAGAGTGTTCACACTGCACAAAAAAAATAAGAGAGTCCACAAAAATTGTTTGAAAGGGACCAAGTGTGAAAACACCGTAACATTACATTAATGTGAAATAACAGAATTAGTGACAAAAGAATCCCTGAAAGAAAGAGGGGTAATGAAGGAGAGAGGTGGAGCAGAAAGAGAGGAAGTGAAGGAGAGACATCGAGCGGAAAGAGGAAGAGAAGTAAAGCGGAAAGAGGGGAAGTGAGGGAGAAGGGTAGAGCAGAAAGAGGAGGTGGAAGTGTGGGAGATAGGGAGAGGCAGGAAGAGGAGGGTTGGACAGGGAAATACGAGGACACCCACGCACCAGGTCTTTTGGGAGCAGAAGCTGTCAAATAGGGATTACCAGAATGAGCAAGAAGCCTTCAATAGGCAGCAGCTTACATACTTTAGAAGACAGGATTTCGGTTTTAATCCACTGTAAACGAGAAAAAAGGCAGAAAATACAATCACTGCTAGTAGGCCAAACTGTTTCTGCTTCTGCGGGGAGCTTACATTAAAAAGGGAGAACGCTACTGAACTAAACAATGCTAAGTGGGAAGGGGGACCTGCAATTATGAATAAAGAGGAATAGAGGGAGAGAAAAAGTGAAATCAGGTAAAATGAATGTGCTTGTGAGGTGAAATTAATGTGTATTTTCCATCACAGGGGTAACTAGCTTTGTCCTTCCACGTTCACAAACAGGTGTGCCCACAATATGGATCTAATGGGTCAGTAGGAGAAATTGGGTCCCCTCCTAAATGTACGTACTGTAAAAAAACATGGACACGTACACACACATACACACACACACACATACACACTCAAATCCACACTAGCACACATAATTTTGAATCACAGCTGTTAACTGTAATAACATGCAAATTAACATAAAGGCAAATTCAATTCAATTATGAATTATGAATTATGAAGAGTATGTAACGAATTTACTGAAATATACATCTTTTTTCACCTTTATTTAACCAGGTAGGCTAGTTGAGAACAAGTTCTCATTTGCAACTGCGACCTGGCCAAGATAAAGCATAGCAGTGTGAACAGACAACACAGAGTTACACATGGAGTAAACAATTAGCAAGTCAATAACACAGTAGAAAAAAAAGGGGAGTCTATATACATTGTGTGCAAAAGGCATGAGGAGGTAGGCGATTAATTACAATTTTGCAGATTAACAATGGAGTGATAAATGATCAGATGGTCATGTACAGGTAGAGATATTGGTGTGCAAAAGAGCAGAAAAGTAAATAAATAAAAACAGTATGGGGATGAGGTAGGTAAAAATGGGTGGGCTATTTACCGATAGACTATGTACAGCTGCAGCGATCGGTTAGCTGCTCAGATAGCAGATGTTTGGTGAGGGAGATAAATTTGCCGCTGTGGTCAAGTCTATAATGGCAGTTGCCCACGACTTCGCTTAATTCCTCCAGCAGCTGAGAAACCTCACCAGATGTTGACTGTCCTCCACACCTCCTCCACCTCCTCCTCCTCCTCCACATACCGGCACTCTTCTAACAATCTCTCACCGCTCCTAGGAGTCTATTCTTGGAAAGAGTGGCTGTAGAGAAGACAGAAATTGATTATCACAGTGCTAATAGCTGACTATCTTGAGGGTGTTCAAGCTGAAGTTTGTTTATTCGTCATATACAGATGATTTACTTGGAGTACACGGTGCAATGAAATACTTACTTTCAGGTATACCTCTTGACAGTGCAAAAACAATAGAAAAAATAAATGGGTAACGAAAGGATACTATTACAAAAATATGAATGATAACATTAAAATAAATAGTAATTTAGCAATATACAATATTAAAGAGAAGGAAGATAGAAGGCAGAGACAGAGTGTTATCCTCATTTCAAACATATGCAACAAGGACATGTAGTCAACATCACAGAGATCATTCTATGGTTAACACAACATAGTCGATTTCTAATGAAATAGACGCACAATTCTATTTCCAACTCAGTTCACAGTCACCCTCCAGGTGTTAAGTTATGAACTCTGTGACAATTAACCAATGTGACACCCACCCTCTCTCTGCCTTCTGAGAAGAACAGGGTGTCCTTGCTTCCCCTCCATTCTGCCTGGCGTACAGGACCTCCCATTCTCTACTGTACCCTGCAGGCAGCGGAGTTACCGAGCTGTGCAAAGTGATGAGTCAGGACTCCCCCGAACCGCGTCCAGAGATTAGACGAGAGGCGATGTGGAATTAAAGCATAAATCTTTTTTTAAACTCCCAACACCTGCAACACTTTTTCCTTTTGATTTTAAAAAGAGGAACGAGCAACCACTTTTTTTTCCAGTCTCTGCTTTTTTTCAGCATGGCAATGGAATAAATGAGCCTTTTGTTTTTAAATCATAACCCTCTCCCTCCACCATCTGTTTCCAGCCACTACCTGAGTGTTTCATGGAGATTTTAAACTGGCAGATAATACTTTGTCATGGCACGTGCATGGATAGAGGGAGTGTTGGAGGAGAGGAAAGGGAGCGAGGAAAAGCGGAACGGACAGAGATGAATAGAGGGGCCCACGGTTTTGCCCTGAAAGTCCACGCCAGAGGCTAAACTCAAAGGCAAATATTAGCGATGACCACAAAGCTTCATGGGAAATCTCCTGATGGATGTGCTTATCATTGGAATAAATGAGGCAAATCGAATGCAGAGTAAAGTGATTAGGAGAAAGCTCTGCACCGCTCTCAACCCATTGGGACCAGGATGTAACCTCAAAGCAGAGCATGAAAAATGAGGGGAGGAAACATTGGTTTGCATAAATGAATGCTGTAAAGGTTGGATTTAATTCTGATAACCAGTTATAGAAACAGACTGATTAGATAAGTACAATCTGGTTGTTATTATGTTGTGTGTGGTAATCTGACTAGTCTGCTTTGGTTCACTAGCATTGCAAACATAAGAAAATAACAGATATTAAGCCTGTAATGGAAAAATAATGATAACCATTAATGGAAAATGAGATTACTTGACAAATACCCAACACCACACGTTCTGTTTCTTATTTATGTATAACTTTAGGCCTGCTGTGTTCACTTATGCTAGTGCAGCATTTTCCAAGAAAGAAAGAAAACGGGATAAATTGTAACATTTTTAGTAGGCTGTTTTGAAAGAGATCAATAAATACAAGAAATACCAGGAGAAAGTGGTGTCTCTGCTGCTGGTCTTCAGGCACACAGGCCCCTGATCACTGATGTGCTAACATCCTTAATAAACAATAAGTGGGGGCTTCTCTACATTTCAATAAAACTCGGTTGATCAATAAATGTCAGCAATGCTGGCTGCATCTTATATTAAAAATAGATATTCCACTGCCAGTGGGAATAAGTCTCCCATCAGCAAAGTGCACACTTGCATTTTTTACCCAACTCTCTCTACTGTCTGAAAGATATGAAAAACAAATATGCTACTGTCTGTGTCTGTTACCAGAGCATTTTCTCTGGCAGACTTAAAATGATGTAGGTATTATCTTTTCCCCTACCTAATAGATACATCTTGGCAGAGGATAGGCACCTAGGTATTTCTTGTGTTTTGATTTTGATTGATTTTAAATTAGGTACCTGGAATATATGCTATTGGCTAAACTAACATTTAGCTTGGCATGTGGCTCATTGGGGCGGCAGCGTAGCCTAGTGGTTAGAGCGTTGGACTAGTAACCGGACGGTTGCGAGTTTAAACTCCCGAGCTGACAAGGTACAAATCTGTCGTTCTGCCCCTGAACAGGCAGTTAACCCACTGTTCCCAGGCCGTCATTGAAAATAAGAATGTGTTCTTAACTGACTTGCCTGGTTAAATAAAGGTAAAAAATTGGATGGTTTTGCTGACTTACACTGTATGACCAAAAGTATGTGGACACCTGCTCATTGAACATCTCATTCCAAAATATGAAGTTGGTCCTGTCTTTGCTGCGATAACAGCCTCCACTCTTCCAGGAAGGATTTTCACTTGTTCTTGGAGCATTGCTCCGGGGACTTGCTTCCATTTAGCCACAAGAGCATTAATGAGGACGGGCACTGATGTTGGGTGATTAGGCCTGGCTTGCAGTCTGCTTTCCAATTCATCCCAAATGTATTCAATGGGGTTGAGGTCAGGGCTCTGTGCAAGCCAGTCAAGTTCTTCCACACCGATCTCGACAAACCCTTTCTGTATGAACCTCGCTTTGCTCACAGGTGCATTTTCATAATGAAACAGGAATGGTAGGCCCCAAACTGTTGCCACAAAGTTGGAAGCACAGAATTGTCTAGAATGTCAATGTATGTTGTAGTGTTAAGATTTCCCGTCACTGGAACTGAGGGGCCTAGCACAACCTATGAAAAACAGCCCCAGACCATTATTCCTCCTCCACCAAACTTTACAGTTGGCACTATGCATTTGGGCAGGTACCACTCACCTGGCATCCACCAAATCCAGATTTGTTCGCCGGACTGCCAGCTGGCATCACATCCGGCCGTGATTGGGAGTCCCATACGGCATCGCACAATTGGCCCAGCGTCGTCCCGGTTTGGCCGGGGTAGGCCGTCATTGTAAATAAAAATGTGTTCTTAACTGACTTGCCTAATTAAATAAAGGTTAAATATTAATATTTTAAAAATGGTGAAGAATGATTCATCACTCTAGAGAATGTGTTTACTCACTCCAGCCGACGCTTGGCATTGTGCATGGTGAGCTTAGGCTTGTGTGCGGCTACTCAGCCATGGAAACCCATTTCATGAAGCTCCCGATAAACAACGTCAGCACAACAGTTATTGTGCTGACGTTGCTTCCAGAGGCAGTTTGGAACTCGGTAGTGAGTGTTGCAACTGAGGACGAACGATTTTTAAGCGCCAAGCGTTTCAGCACTCGGCGGTCCCGTTCTGTGGCCTACCATTTTGCGGCTGAGTCACTGTTGCTTCTAGATGTTCCACTTCACAATAACAGCACTTGCAGTTGACTGGGGCAGCTCTAGCAGAGCAGAAATTTGACTAACTGACTTGTTGGAAAGGTGGCATCCTATGAGAGTGCCACGTTGAAAGTCACTGAGCTCTTCAGTAAGGCCATTCTACTGCAATTGTTTGTCTACAGAGATTACATGACTGTGAGCTCGATTTTATACAGCTGTTGTGACTGAAATAGCCGAATCCACTAATTTGGAAGGGTGTCCACATACTCTTGTATATATAGTGTACTACATATGTACTATATAGTGTATATATAGTGTACCTTAGGTTCCTATGGTACTGTGCATTCGGAAAGTATTCAGATCCCTTGACTTTTTCCACATTTTATTACGTTACAGCTTTATTCTAAAATTGATTAAAGAAATGTTTTTCCTCATCAATCTACACACATAATGACAAAGTAAAAACAGGTTTTTAGACATTTTTGCAGATTTATAAAAATAAAAAAACAGAAATAAGTAAGTATTCAAACCCTTTGCTATGAGACTCCAAATTGAGCTCCAAACAGGTGCATCCTGTTTCCATTGATCATTCTTGAGATGTTTCCCTGTGGTAAATTCAATTGATTGGACATGATTTGGTAAAGCACACACCTGTCTATATAAAGTCCCACAGTTGACGGTGCATGTCAGAGCAAAAACATAGCCATGAGGTCAAAGGAATTGTCTGTATAGCTCTGTGACAGGATTGTGTCCAGGCACAGATCTGGGGAAGGGTACCAAAAAATGTCTGCAGCATTGAAGGTCCCCAAGAACACAGTGGCCTCCATCATTCTTAACCCTCCATTTCCACATTTGAGTTGTCTAAAATAATAGTTAAGCTCTCTTTTTCTCCATGAAATTAAAATTACTTTTCCTCATTTAGTGTCAAGAAATGTACTTAAAAATGTGGACACACTGATGTGTTGTGGAATGTCTGTGTAGATTTTGTATACAAACATGATATTGTGTGTAATTTCTACCCGGAGGCTTTCATGTGCATAGATATTTGCACAGGTCCAAATAAACAAGTGTATTTGACTTATTTTGTTTTCACCAGTTAATGGTTGCATTTTTATAATTATTTCTTCTAAACTTTCCCAGGAGTATGCCATACCATCCCCTCCATCAGATGAAAGAGAGAGCATGCAACAACCATCATCCAGAAAAGAGAGGACATGGAAGTCTAAAGATGGTCATATAGAATGGTCACCGTCACCACAACAAAGTCAAGGTAGACTGTCTGATTCCAATGTAATCAAAATTGTTCCAGGGCCTACACGATTTGTACTGCCCCACTCTACAAGACAGTAAAACCAGCACCACTTGTGAAGAATGCAATAAATACATCTTCAGAAAGCACACACGTACATTGTGTTCAACATATGGAGAGAAAGACTGAAGGGATCATTTTGACAAATAGGGTCAAATCACACCTACAGTTGAAGTAGGAAGTTTACATACACTTAGGTTGGAGTCATTAAAACTCATTTTTAAACCACTCCACAAATTTAGTGTTAATAAACTAGTTTTGGCAAGTCTGTTAGGACATCTACTTTGTACATGACATAAGTAATTTTTCCAACAATTGTTTAAGGTCAGATTATTTAACTTATAATTCACTGTATCACAATTCCAGTGGGTCAGAAGTTAACATACACTAAGTTAACTGTGCCTTTAAACAGCTTGGAAAATTCCAGAAAATGATGTCATGGCTTTAGAAGCTTCTGATAGGTTAATTGACATAATTTGAGTCAATTGGGGGTGTACCTGTGGATGTTTTTCAAGGCCTACCTTCAAACTCACTGCCTCCTTGCTTGACATCATGGGAAAATCAAAAGAAATTAGCCAAGACCTCAGAAAAAAATGTCCAAACGCCTGAAGGTATCTGTTCATCTGTTCAAACAATAGTACGCAAGTATAAACACCATGGGACCAGGCAGCCATCATACCGCTCCTAGAGATGAACGTATTTTAGTGCGAAAACTGCAAATCAATCCCAGAACAACAGCAAAGGACCCTGTGAAGATGCCTGAGGAAACAGGTAAAAAGTATCTGTATCCACAGTAAAACGAGTCCTATATTGACATAACCTGAAAGGCTGCTCAGCAAGGAAGAAGCCACTGCTCCAAAACTGCCATAAAAAAGCCAGAATACAGTTTGCAACTGCACTTGGGGACAAAGATCATACTTTTTGGAGAAATGTCCTCTGGTCTGAAGAAACAAAAATATAACTGTTTAGCCTTATTGACTTATTGGATTACTGAACAAAACGCGTGAACAAAACAGAGTTTTTGGGACATAAAGAGGGACTTTATCGAACAAAACAAACATTTACTGTGTAACTGGGAGTCTTGTGAGTGCAACCATATGAAGATCATCAAAGGTAAGTGATTAATTTTATCGCTATTTCTCACTTTAGTGACTCCAATACTTGGCTGGTAAATGTTTGTATGCTTTTTTATATGGGGCGCTGTCCTCAGATAATCGCATGTTATGCTTTCGCCGTAAAGCCTTTTTGAAATCTGACACCGTGGCTGGATTAACAAGAAGTTAATCATTAACCCGATGTATAGCACTTGTATATTTTATGAATGCTTATTATGTGTATTCCTGTGTTTTGAATTTGGTGCTCTGCAATTTTAACGGATGTTGGCCAGGTGGGACACTAGCATCCCACATACCCTAGAGAGGTTAAATGTATTAGGCTAAGGTGTATGTAAACTTCTGACTTCAACTGTACGTAAGTATTACTGTTTCTGGGAAAAACAAGAAAAATGCCTACTTGGGGAAAAAGAAAATGATTGTTTGTGAGAAGGAAATATGTTTAACAAATAGTTCATAAATATAGAGTTTTGAAATCAAAGGTTCTTGTATTTCTTCTTCTGAAAGGTCTGACGAGACAAAATAAAGTGTTTGGTTGTTTTTACCTGATTCTTTAACCTCTTAATCCAACCACGGTGTCAGATTTCAAAAAGGCTTTACGGCGAAAGGTGTAGTGACCGAGGTGACCAAGAACCAGATGGTCTCTCTGACAGAGCTCCAGAGTTCTTCTGTGGAGATGGGAGAACCTTCCAGAAGGACAACCATCTCTGCAGCACTTCACCAATCAGGCCTTTATGGTAGAGTGACCAGGCGGAAGCCACTCCTCAGTAAAGGCACAAGACAACCCGTTTAGAGTTTGCCAAAAGGCACCCAAAGGACTCAGACCATGAGAAACAAGATTCTCTGGCACCATCCCTACAGTGAAGCATGGTGGTGGCAGCATCATGCTGTGGGCATATTTTTCAGCAGCAGGGACTAGGAGACTGAGGTAAAGATGAACGGAGAAAAGTACAGAGATCCATGAGGAAAACCTGCTACAGAGGCACTCAGGACCTCAGACTGGGGGTGAAGGTTCACCTTCCAACAGGACAATGACTTTAAACACACAGCCAAGACAACGCAGAAGTGGCTTCAGGACAAGTCTCTGAATGTCCTTGAGTGCCCCAGCCAGAGCATAGACTTGAACTTGATCTAACATTTCCGGAGAGACCTGAAAATAGCTGTCTAGCGACGTTCCTCATTCAACCTGACAGAGCTTGAAATAATCTGCAGAGAAGAATGGGAAACTCCCCAAATACAGGGGAGGCTATAATCGCAGCCAAAGGTGATTCAACAAAGTACTGAGGAAAGTTTAGATTTGTTTTATAAATTTACAAACATTTCTAAAAAACAGTTTTTGCTTTGTCATTATGGGGTATTGTGTGTAGATAGATGAGGGGATAAAACATTTTCATCCATTTTAGAATAAGGCTGTAACCTAAGAAAATTTGGATAAAGTCAAGGGGTCTGAATACATTGTAAATCTTTTCTTCTGACAACCATGGCTTTATCAGTTTTGAATATCGTGTACATTCCTTTAAAAACTATATTTTTGGCACATCTAGTATCATTTCCACACTCCATGCCAAACAGAAGCCAGTTATATAGATTGTTTTAGACCACATCCTTCACTCAATGAAATGTTTCAGCCACATAAATTAACAAATAAAAACAGGCAAATAAAACCAAATACATTTCTAACATCGATGTCCCCGCCACATTATGGCGAGGGCTCCTTTTATCTGACCTTAAACAGCTTCCTTTCTGGTGGGTTGTTATCGTAACCAAAACCTGACAGAGAAAACAACACCAATTGTATCTGAAATTGCCCAACTGACATACAGGGGCTTTAAAGCATACACGTTGAGGCTCTCTCTCTCTCTTAAATGTCTTATTCATTATGAAAGTATAGTGCCGGGGAGTAAACATTTACCTGACTCTAAATGATATACATCTCAGACATGTGTCTGTGCAGGTGAGCTGTCTAAATATGCATTAATTTATCCAGTGTGACTCGATCTAAGCCCTGGGCCTTGTCAATACTGGAGGAGATAAAATGTTGTCATGGTGGGGAACTCATCCCAGAGGTGAAATGCCGTCGAGGCAACGGTCGATGTCGCCATCAGTGTGGATTATAAGCATGCGTTCAGTGTTCTGGCACACGTGTAAACGCATCATGTGGACATCTTCCTCCCTGCTCTCTGCTATCTCTCTCTGATGGCTTCCTAGCAGGGAAACCACATACAAGGCAAAAGGAGGAGGTGAATAACAAAGAGGATGATACTAGTGCAATGGGAGTCTATTAGTCCAGATGTGTCTGTTCCACTATGAACATATTGGTAATGTTGCATTTCCCAAATACAATTATTCTCTCAAATATATGATTGGCAGAGAGGTTATTGGATTTGTCTCATTTTTACCTATATGTGTGTTGGTGCGAGCTTGGCAAATAACATGACCCTTGGCACAAACATGGCACCTCTCAGGCTGTTGACAGGCAGATAAACTAATTATGGACACATGATGAACATCGAATCAAATGGCTATCCAGACTAATGTACTTGCACCCCACCCATCCTCTTTCACGTCACTGCTACTCTCTGTTATTATCTATGCACAGTCACTTTAATAACGCTACCTACATGTACATATTACCTCAATTACCTTGACTAACCGGTGCCCCCGCACATTGACTCTGTACAGGTACCCCTTGTATATAGTCTCTTTAACTACTTGTTACTTGTATTTCTTATTCATATTTTTTAAACAGCATTGTTGTTTAGGGGCTTGTAAGGAAACATTTCACTGTAAATACCTGTTGTATTCGGCGCATGTGACTAATACAATTTGATTTGATTTGTCAATTTTCTTAACTGTGCAGTAATTGAGTTGCCAGGCCTCTGCTCAGATGAGTCAGATAGAGCTCTCATAGACCTTTGGTGGTGAGAGAGAGGGATAGAGGGGTGAAAGAGGGGAGAGAGGAGTGGGAGAGGGAGGACGTGTCACCACAGGAGGGCAATCAATGCCTCCTTTTCCCCCTGGAATGTTCCATAGGAGGAAGAGGAAGGGGATGGTTGCCAGGGTTGGTCTCAACTCTCCTTGGGCATTCCATCAAAATGGTAGGCAGGGCTAAAGTGGACTTACAATGGAACACACAATCGGATAGACAATGTCCATTCTGTGGATGTATTCTGTCAGTAGGATGACCCACGCAGAGAATACAGCTGTATATTGTAGCTTATAGTGCTGTAGACCTTGGCAGTGCCGGACGGAACTCCATGTTATTTGACCTGTTCCTCCAGACAAGGTGAACCTTGAATACCATGGCTGGAATAGGGGCTACTGATGACAGCATTATAATAAAGTGCTGAGACAGAGGAAAAAGATGGAAGGTTAATTCCTATTCAACCGAGGCAGAAGACAACACATATTACTAGGGGGTACTCGGAGTGCAGGGGAGACAAATTGGATTCGAGCTCAAATCTTTCAATAAGTCACTTGCCTGGTCTTCTCAGGGGCAGCATAAATTGGCTCTGAACGTTGGGACTGAGAGGACTGAGAGACCCTTCATCAGCCTGCCGAGGGGGAGAACAAGTGCAATGAGCAAAATAAGTAAGTAGGGGAGAGTGGATACGTTGAGCCAAAGGGTGAGTTGAGCCACCCCTTATTTCTAGGAAACCATACACAAATTCATGTAACCATAAATTTAGGAAGAGGTCATCATTTCGAGTCTGTGAAGGAACAAACCACATATAAAAAGTGAGTTAGGTCCAAAAACTGATTTTCACAAATGTATTGTGTTATAGGTTTCATGATGAGTGTATCTAAACCAAAGTAAATCGTTTTAAGAATGTTTTATACATCAGTTGGGGTCCCTATAAGCTATAATAAGAGGTCCTAAACTTAGCATGAACGTGTATCCGTGTAGCTGTGTGGGCTAATAGTCAATTGTTTTGCCTTGGGATAAGTTGAGCCAATTGCCACCATACCCCATACAAATGATGATTACATTTTTGTCAGTTTTATGCATAATATGCATATTAGTTTTGCAATAAGTCATGCATATGAACTCAATGTTGTGCATTTTTTGTCCTACAGAACAGGCATCATCATGCCCCGTGTATACAAACGTAAAACAAACAGGGCCCCCCTTTAGGTTCTTGATAGAGCAGACAAAGGAAGTGAGAGAAGGGAAGAAGTCCATTCGAACAGCAGCAAGGGATTAAAAAATAGACTGAATGACACTGAAGAGGTACATTGACAGAAAATAAAATTAACATATAACTGTGTGAAAGAGAAGCTATGAAAGAGTAGCAGAGGCACACAAGGTCTTATCTGATGACATGGAGTCTGAGCTTGCTAAATGTATCAAGTATCTCGCATGACCCGTTTCAATTGCAGAGAACTTGCCTACAAATTGACACATCAAACAACGTAGGCATACATTTAAGATATACAATATACCACACCCCCATTCCATGAATTAAACTTTGACGTACAGTACCAGCGCCATCACCCACCATCACAGGACACTATCACCCACTTACCTCAAGGCACTTCAACTTACCATGTCCCTATGCTCAACCTACCCTATACCGAGGGTAAGTTGTGCCAACCTTTTTTGGACAAGCTTTTTTCAAAACTTTTATGTTTACATGATTATTTCCTGGGATACACTACTTCCTGAAATATATGTAGATATCTTTGTTAGAAATAATACTATATTTCCCTTGACGTAGTGATGCTGAATGAAAACATTTGCTCAATTTACCCCACTCTCCCTGAAATACCATTAGATCTCTCCAGGGAACTTGATTTCCATTCTATACTTCAATCATACTAAATGCAATGTTTTAAGCTATGTGAATGCTTTGTTCAAATTCAGATTAAAATAAAATAAGTGCAACCAACATTATCGCTTACATGGATGGAACATACCAACTGCAAAGCATCAAGGCTACACGTCATTCCATTTCAGAAATGCTTACGAGGAGAGGGTACTGTATGTGTGCCCCTGAGAAATGCTTTTCATCATCATTTTAAAATGAACTCCACAAGCAGAGCCTTTGTAATGACAGTTCTACCCATTGGACCTTTGGAAGTGGACCCACAGATGGGTGTTTGACCCCTCTCTCTCTGAGCCCCTGCGTTGGTTGGGTAAATGTTGAGGGGAGAGACTGTAAATAGCTTACGTGAAGGCTGACACACAATAGCAGCTACCGTTATTGCTTGCTCCACCTAAAGCATGCTATGAATAAGTAATTCAGACACCTCAGAGGAGTATGTCCCTTTCCCTTGGGTGACCACCTTTTTGTACGACCTCTTATTCATTTCCACAGTGAACCTTGCCCTCTGCTGTTTCCTGCTGAACTTGTGTGTTTGCTCTCAAGCTAAGAGACAATAATGAAAAGTGAAGGAATACCCATTTGGCAGTGTGTACAGGACTATTAGCTTTGGGGAGGCAGTCATTGCTTCCACTACCTAGTCCTTAGCCACCTGCTGCTGCTTTCATTACATCTAACACAAGTGTTATGCCAACCCTCTCAATAAGGCACATACTCTCCTAATCAAGAGTTCCCAGCTCCAACATGACTCATGGTATTGTGGTCCCTCTAGTGCTGAGCGATTAACATTTTAAACAACTAATTGACCGACATCGGTTCAATGATTTGAATTCCATTTCAGTTATATTTTTTCCGTGAGCTCCATGTGGACGTTGAGCTGCTGTTTCTCTAGAGATAAATCAGATCGTGCCCGAACTGTGCGATGTAGTAGGGAGTTGTAGTTTCCAACAGGCCAATGTTCTACATAGTTTAGTGCAGAAAACGTGACAATTAACTACAATGACCTTAATCCATTGCGTGCGGATACTTGTCCAGTCTGTGGTTCTTTTATGCCTGCTACTTAAGAGACAAAAGAATGGGCCATCAAGAGGGGATACATAGAGAACATTTTATTCATTAGGAATTGGTATTCAGGAGTCATAAATGTACTGTATGACTTATTTACTTTTAAGAACTACTAAAATAGTGATTTTGTCAAACAGCATAGGCATCAGCTCTACAGAAATGAGACTGATGACTTGGAATTAAATGATAAATTCATAAATAAAACAAAAGTAATACACACAACTGAAATATGTATAAAAGTAAAGTAATGTGAATGACTGATGGTTAATACATGGTAAGGATTCATGGGCAGTCACCACCATCATGGGACTTGTATTAATTGTTTTATCCTGTGTTGATTCAGCATCCAACCCACATAATGCAAAGTGCCTTTTTAAAATATATTTTTTAATTTGAAACTGAAATCGAAAATCTTAATAATTTAAAATAATAATTGGACCAAAACGGAATCGACCACAAAAGGCACTAATTGCTCAGCAGTAGGTCCCTCCCATGCCTCCTCATCCCATTTCCTTCAGTAGATATGTGATCCATTGGGGCCAATTGAGGTCCGCTGATTCCCCAATGCTCCAGAGCAGTGGCTGATGGTCTACTATAAAAACAGGCTCCCCAAGGAGACCATGGGACATTACACATCAACATAGAGTGGGGCCAAGGCTGAGGTCTTCTCTCCCAGGGGGTAATAGTGATAGCACACACAGTAGTGAAGTCATTAATAGCCCCACACATCTGTTTTCTATTTAACCCATGTGCTACAACATATAATCAGAGAAGACAGGTGGCTATGTGGCAGTCATTGCACTGTCTTCAATATTTATCGGTTTCCAGTGGACAGCCTGAATCCGCAGGAAGGCTGGGCATTTGCATCTAGAAGGACCCATGTGCACCAACATGTGAAATTCATAGAAGCATGTCAAATATTTTTGAGGAATTTAAGGCAATATATACCATATTCAACCATGTTCCATCGAAAAAAAGAGGAATAAGTAAAAGCTTTGATTTAAGGTCATGTCACGTTTGTTGTATTGAGGAGACCAAGGCACATATATATTTAATAGAAGAACGACCACTGAACCAAACTAACAAATCAAAACAAACCGTGAAGCAATATGGCTAGTGATGAACAGGCATCTAAACATAGAATAACAACCCACAAAATAACCAAGGAATATAGCGACCTAAATATGGTTCCCAATCAGAGACAACGATAAACAGCTGCTTCTGATTGAGAACCAATCTAGGCAACCATAGACATATAAACACCTAGACAAACAAAAACATCTAGACAATACAAAAACTAAACAAACCACCCTTGTCACACCGTGACCTAACCAAATAATAAAGAAAACAAAGATAACTAAGGTCAGGGCGTGACAGGTCAAATAGATGGAAAAGGGGTCTTAGACAACATCTACCAGAAAAAGATCCCTGCCATCTAATATAAACACATATTTGGTTTTTGAGAAATGATTCTGTAAGTTTAAGAAACATTGCCTTGTAATTCCATGACCAAAATCCACATATCTTTAAGATATTTTTGAAATTGTCACTCATGAGGAGGGTGGATAATGAAAGTTCACAGAAGTAACAAGTAAAGGTAGACCTACCAATTAGTTATGTTTTTTTTACTGATATCAAGTTTGTTTATGTGTGTTATTGAAACTCGTAATTACCGGGAAATCTGTAACTTAATTACTGCAAATGAGTTGGCTGCAATGGGAAATCATAGTAGTCACAATCCACAGTTGGGTCACCTGCTACTGTCCTCCCTTCCACTGGCACACTGTCATAACCGTTTTTTCTCTCTTTCTGTGAAATCAGTCTGGACAACCCCTTCCTCTCATTTCCCTGTCTCTCTCCTGACACTCTCCCTCTCTTCTCTCTCTCTCCGGTTAATGTCAACCTTTCCCGGCTCTTACTGACACCTACCATGACACCTACCATCTACCCTCTTTCCATTTACTGTAACAAGCATCCTCACACACTGACCACCGACTGACACAGAATGTTCATGGTCGTTGAAAAGTAGTTGACATTTGGTCAGTTGGCTCTGGCCAGACCAACTCTGAACCAATCATAGATGTCTATGTTTCACAAGTTTTGACAGGACAGTACAGTAGAGTAAAGTAAAGACAAGTACAGTAGTACAGTACTGTAGAGTTAAGTAAGTACAGTACAGTACATACAGTACAGTACATACAGTACAGTATTATGTACTGTATTGTACTATACTGTTCTGAACAGATCTACTTGACCTTATTGTACTGTGCTCTATGCTTTACTGTGCTGTACTGTGATGTCAAAACTTTTGAAACATCATTCTAAATAAAAAAAATTCTAATTTGGTTTGGTCAGGACCAACCAAATGTGGTCTTGTTTGAGGTCGGAGCATATTACAATAATAGCCAGTGTGTAGAATAATACCCAAATATGCAAAAGGAAGGATATTGTATACCTTTGTGTACCTATTCAGGATACATCACCACAAAGAGAATGATATTCATATCCATAACTTGGTTGCATAAAAAAACTGAGTGAGATGTTCCTGTAATTCTATTACCAAACTTTGTACATTCACAGTTCTTCTAGTAAATGTGTTTTTGTGATTTTGTTCAAACTATATCAACGCAACATGTGTTGGTCCCATGTTTCATGAGCTGAAATAAAATATCCCAGAAATGTTTCATATGCAAAAAAATGTATTTCTTTAAAATGTTGTGTAGAAATGTTTTTACATCCCTGTAAGTGAATATTTATCCTTTTCCAAGATAATCCATCCACCTGAAAGGTGTGGGATATCAACAAGCTGATTACAGCATGATCATTACACAGGTGCACCCTGTGCTGGGGACAATAAAAGGCCACTCTAAAATGTGCAGTTTTGTCACACAACACAATGCCACAGATATCTCAAGTTTTAAAGGACATGTGCAATTGGCATGCTGACTGCAGGAATGTCCACAAGAGCTGTTGTCAGATAATTGAAAGTTAATTTCTTTACCAAAAGCCACCTCCAACATACGTTTAGAGAATTTGCAAGTACGTCCAACCTGCCTCACAACCGCAGACCACGTGTAACCACGCCAGACAAGGACCTCCACATCTGGCTTCTTCACCAGTGGGATCGTCTGGGATCAGCCACCCGGACAGCTGATGTAACTGTAAGTTTGCACAACCAAAGAATTTCTGCACAAACTGAAGCCAACTCAGGGCAACTCATCTGCGTACTCGTTGTCCTCACCAGAGTCTTGACCTGACTGCAGATCGGCGTTTTAACCGACTTCAGTAGACAAATTCTCACCTTTGATGGCCCCTGGCACAGTGGAGAAGTGTGCGGAATCATGGCTGAGACATGGGGCACAAAACCGGGGCACAAAACCGGACAGGAAGATCACGTCAGTGACTCAACCCACTCATGTCGAGTATAGCAAAAAAAGCCTGGCCAGACGTGTTGCACCCCTCCTAGGGACAGCATGGAAGATCACTAGGTAAGCCAGTGATTCAGCCCCTGTAGCAGGGTCAGAGGCAGAGAATCCCAGTAGAGAGAGGGGTGCCGGCCAGGCAGAGACAACAAGGGCTGTTTGTCACTTGTGAGGGAAATTTCTGTTAAGCCGTACTAATGCTTGTGTACTAAGATATCCTTCTTTAAATCTAGACATTGGGCTTGAGATTGTTAAATAAACTAACTCATATAACATAGAAAAGAGTGTGTGCGAATTGATATAGGCCTGTTCTAACTGTTCTGTTCTGTGGAGAATGAACCCATGATGTCCAGGCACACAGCCAAGAATATGACAGAAACTGACTGGTTCCTCTTGATCCTAGACAGAGTAAAGGTTATATCCTGTACACCAGTAACAGAGATATTGTTCTGTTTTGGAGCCTTTTTCTAGGGAAAGATTATGGTGGAGAAATCAGCATTAGCTAGGGGGTGGCAGGTAGCCTCGTGGTTACAGCATTGAGCTTGTAACCAAAAGGTTGCTAGATCGAATCCCTGAGCTGACAAGGTAAACATCAGTCGTTCTGCCCCTCAACAAGGCAGTTAACCCACTGTTCCTAGGCCGTCAATGTGAATAAGATTTTTTTCTTAACTGACTTGCCTAGTTAAAATAAATAAATGTAACATTCATAAATGTGATCATTTAGATGTCTTATCTACAGAATATAATTGAACTGTTGAAACTCTTGTTATTAGAATGTCTCCTTTCTAGTGTTTGCAGCTGCACTTCCTCAGTCACACTGGGTCCAGAGAGGGGAGAAGTCAGGCTTATCTATCACATGTCCCTGTTGCAATGCAGAATATCAGCAGGGAATATGACAAAGGAGGTCAGAAGGAAACATTGTCAACTGTGTGTCTTTATTACAAACAATGTAATGGGGAACCAATCACTTGCCTCCACAGTGTCTGTGCATCAGTCACCTCCTCCTAGGGGGAGATTGTATTTGGGACCCAAAGTCTGGCACAGGATGTGTAGGGAACCATTGTGCCTCATATCTGAAGTTGCACCTATCCTGACCTATCCTGAGATAGTATACAACCCAATGTTCGAGACCGAGTCTGCGTCTCTCACATGGATAGGCAGACCATTTCAGAAAAATGGAGCTCTATAGGAGAAAGCCTCCAGCTGTTTGCTTAGAAATTCTAGGAACAATATGGAGGCCTGCGTCTTGTAACCGTAGCTTACGTGTAGGTACTGTATATACATCATAACCAAATTGGAGAGATAGGTAGGAGCAAGTCCATGTAATGCTTTATAGGTTAGCAGTAAAACCTTGAAATCAGCCCTCACCTTAACAGGAAGCCAGTAGAGAGGCTAGCACTGGTGTAATATGATCAAATTTGCTGGTTCTAGTCAATATTCTAGCAGCCATATTTAGCACTAACTGGAGGTTATTTAGTGCTTTATCTGGGTAGCAGGATAGTGGAGCATTGCAGTACCAAAAGTGGCAGAAGCATTATCTTTTCTGCCCAAAACAATGACAAACACGTTCAGATACGAAGATTTAAAAATGCATTTGCATATGTTCGTAAAGAGAGCAATCAGGGTCCAGAGTAATGCCAAGGTCCTTCACAGTTTTATTTGAGACGATTGTACAACCATCAAGAATAATTGTCAGATCAAACTGCAGATTTTTACCTTTATTTAGCTTGGCCAGTCAGTTAAGAACAAATTCTTATTTTCAATAATGGCCTAGGAACAGTGGGTTAACTGCCTTGTTCATGGGTAGAATGACAGATTTTTTTTGTTTTGTTTAATCGAAATGTACAGCTAGCTGTGTGTCGTCCGCATAGCAGTGAAAGTTGACATTGTGTTACCAAATGACATCCATTTGTATTCTTGACAGGCAGTTTTTCTCTGTGAAGAGGTATTGGAGAACATTTTATTTGTAAGATGCACTGAATACAATACGGTGAATATGGTTACTTACAAGTCCTTAACCAGGTAGGCCTTTGATTAGCTGTTCAGTAGTCTTATGGCTTGGGGGTAGAAGCTGTTAAGAAGGCTTTTGGACCTAGACTTGGCGCTCCGGTACCACTTGCCGTGCGGTAGCAGAGAGAACAGTCTATGGCTAGGGTGGCTGGAGTCTGACAATTGTTAGGGCCTTCCTCGGACACCACCTGGTATAGAGGTCCAGGATGACAGGAAACTTGGCCCCAGTGATGTACTGGGCCGTATGCATTACCCTCTATAGTGCCTTGTGGTAGGAGACCGAGCAGTTGCCATACCAGGCAGTGATGCAACCACATGCTCTTGATGGTGCAGCTGTAGAACCTTTTGAGGATCTGAGGACCCATGGCAAATATTTTCAGTCTCCTGAGGGTGAGTAGGTTTTGTTGTGCCCTCTTCACGACTGTCTTAGTGTGTTTGGGCCATGATAGTTTGTTTGTGAGGTGGACACCAAGGAACTTGAAGCTCACAACCGGCTCCACTACAGCATAGTGATTAGCTTTGAGGGCACTATGGTGTTGAATGCTGAGCTGCAGTCAATGAATAGCATTCCCACATTGGTGTTCCTTTTGTCCAGGTGGGAAAGGGCAGTGTTGAGTGCAATAAAGACTGCATCATCTGGGGATCTGTTGGGGTGTGAATTGGAGTGGGTCTAGCCTTTCTGGGATAATGGTTTTGATGTGAGCCATGACCAGCCTTTCAAAGCACTTCATGGCCACATATGTGAGAGCTACGGGTCGGTAGTCATTTAGGCAGGTTACCTTTTGTTCTTGGGCACAGGGACTATGGTGGTCTGTCTGAAACATGATGGTATTACCGAATCAGTCAGGGACAGGTTAAAATTGTCAATGAAGACACTGGTCAGTGCATGCTCAGAGTACACGTCCTGATAATCTGTTTGACTCTGCGGCCTTGTGAATGTTGACCTGTTTTAAAGGTCTAACTCACATCGACTGATGACACAATCTTCCGAAACAGCTGATGCACTCATGCACATTTCAGTGTTCCTTGCTTCGAAGAGAGCATATAAGTAATTTATCTCGTCTGATATGCTCGTGTCACTAGGCAGCCCACGGCTGTGTCCTGTGTTGACACTTTTCCTGTTTGATGGTTCGTCGGCGGAATGAGTGGGATTTCTTATATGCTTCCGGGTTAGACTTCCTCTCCTTGAAAGCAGCAGCTCAACCCTTTAGCTCAGTGCGGATGTTGCCTGTAATCCTTGGCTTTTTGTTGGGTTAAGTGGCAGGTAGCCTAGTGGTTAGAGCGTTAGACTTGTAACCGAAATGTTGCAAGATCAAATCCCTGAGCTGACAAGATAAAACAATCTGTTGTTCTGCTCCTGAACAAGGCGGTTAACCTCTCTGGTACCTCAACAACAGCCAGTTAAATTGCAGGGTGCCAAATTCAAAACAACAAAAATCCCATAATTAAATTTCCTCAAACATACATGTATTATCCATAATTTTAAAGATAAACTTCTTGTAAATCCAACCAGTGTCCAATTTCAAAAAGGCTTTACTGCGAAAGCACACCATGTGATTATGTTAGGTCAGCACCTAGTCACAAAAAACCATACAGCCATTTTCCAGCCAAGGAGAGGGCTCACAAGTCAGAAATAGCAATTAAATGAATCACTAACCTTTGATGGTCTTCATCAGATGGCACTCATTGGACTTCATGTTACAAAATACATGTATGTTTTGTTCGATAAAGTTCATATTTATATCCAAAAATCTCAGTTTACATTGGTGCGTTAAGTTCAGTAATGCATTGTCTCAAACAAACATCCGGTGAAAGTGCAGAGAGCCACATCAAATTTCAGAAATACTCATCATAAACATTGATAAACGATATAAGTGTTAAACATACGAATTAAGTACGCTTCTCCTTAATGCAACCGCTGTGTCAGATTTCAAACAGGCTTTACGGAGAAAGCACACTTTGCGATAATGTTAGGTCAGCACCTAGCCAAAGAAACCCATACAGCCATTTTCCAGCCAAGGAGTGTCACAAAAGTCAGAAATAGCATTAAAATTAATCACTTACCTTTGATGATGGCACTGCCAGGTCTCCAGGTTAGACAATAAATGTTTGTTTTGTTTGATAATGTCCCTCTTTATGAACAAAAAGCTCCTATTGTTCGCTCCTTTTGTTCAGTAATCCGAATGCTTAAGGCGCGTGCACTAAGTACAGACGAAAAGTTTTGCAATAAAAGTTAGTAGAAACATGCCAAACGATGTTTAAAATCAAACCTCTGGTTGTTTTTGTCATAAATAATCAATAATATTTCAACCGGACAAAAGCTTCGTCAATAGGAAAGGAGAAACAAGTAAGGTGCGTTCCCGATCAGGTGCATGGCTGATGAATGGAAATTTCCACTGGCCACTGATTGAAATCTCCCTAATTTTTCAGAGTAAAGGCCTAAAACAATGTCTAAAGACTGGCCTCATGTAGAGGAAGCCACAGAGCTCGTGAACTGGGTCCTAAGTCTTTGTATGGTGGATAGGCTTTCAATGGAAAAACAGCCTTTCAAAATAATAGTACTTCCTGGTTGGATTTTCCTCTGGTTTTTGCCATATCAGTTATGTTATACCCAACGATATTATTTTAACAGTTTTGGAAACTTTAGAGTTTTCTATCCAAATCTTATATGCATATCCTATCTTCTGGGCCTGAGTAGCAGGCAGTTTAATTTGGGCATGCTTTTCATCCAAAATTCCGAATGCTGCCCCCTACCATAGTGATGTTAACCCACTGTTCCTAGGCCGTCATTGGAAATAAGAATTTGTTCTTAACTGACTTGCCTAGTTAAATAAAGGTAAAATATGTATGTACGGTCACTGTGGGGATGACATCATCAATTCAATTATTGATTAAGTCAGTGACTGATGTGGTGTCCTCAATGCCATTGGATGAATCTTGGAATCCCAGTCCTGTAGCTTAGTCTCTGCTTCCTCTGACCACTTTTTTATTGATTGAGTCACTGGTGCTTCCTGCTTCAGTTTTTGCTTGTAAGCAGGAATCAGGAGGATATAATTATGGTCAAATTTGCCAAATGGAGGGTGAGGGAGAGCTTTATATGAGTTTATGTGTGTGGAGTAAAGGTGCTCTAGAGTTTTTTTTCCCCTCTGATTGCACATTTAACATGCTGGTAGAAATATGTAAAATGGATTCAAGTTTAAGACACGGTGGCAGAAACATTATGTCCAAAATAAGTTAGAAATAAAGCAAAAAAAAACACTCACAATAGCACAATTGGTTAGGGGATTGTAAAAGGGCAGCCATTTCATCCGGCGCCATTACACAAGTGGGATGTCCCCCTTTACATGTTAAAAATGTGCTTATTGTGTTTGCTTGACGCATGTCTTGTTTTTTTCCTACTGACACTGGCAGTTGTTGATGAATCATCGTAACAAATCATGTTTTTACATTATTTCACTGATGATACATCATGATCAGTCTCTCTCTACATCTTGGCACAATCTTCTTAACTGGGACAACATTTACCTACAGAACACTCACTGTTGTGTGTCAGACTTTGGTTGGTACACAATAGGATGTGTTGCTAACAGAGGTGGCATATATCCTAGTAAAACACTGTATGTTGGTTATTAAAATGTATTCTCTTTGAAGTACTAATTACCCTGAGCTTTCATCTGCGTTCATCTCTGACGCCACATTGTCTGCCTTCAGTCCCAACAACTTTATGTGTTTAGTTTTCCTGGGGCATCACTTTTCATGATAAAGTTCTTATGCTCAGAGGTATGGTGGTGTGTGCCACCAAAAATAAAAACAACTTCATCTTAATGAGATCTGAATATCAAGCAGGGCTACATTAGTAATGTAAAAGCTTCTGCTTGTAAAAGTCTTACTTCTTGAATTCAACTGTACATACTGTTCCAAATGGCATTGCAGTGTCTTATTGTTTTCTAGTTTCAAATGACCCTATTTTCTCCTGATTTGTAACTTCTCTTGGCAGAAGTGTTTTTGCTGTTTATTTACAACATCTAAGAAGCAAGGACATACAACAAGAGGTATGGAGACGACGAGAAGATAATGACATCTCTTGTTGCTACCGATCAGAAAGTGTGAGAGAGGGAAATAAGACAGAAAGGCTATGCTGTTGTTTCCTGGCAAGAACTCCTCCTAAGAGGCCTGGACAGTGACTCCAGTGGCTCTCCGGACGGTTTATTAGAGCAGGCTGTGGGTCCCCAGAGGGCTGTCTCTAGGCCCATTTCCCCTTCTGCTAATGCCACCACCTCATTACGCACAGGGGTCCTTGAAGAATCCCCCTGGGGAGGGAGAGAAGCCCAGGCCAGCTAAGCCCAGCCAGACCCAGGAAACACAGCCTGTTTGAGCTCTTATATCAGTGAAGGCAGTGTGATATCTTATTAGTGATTGAAAAAATGGATCTATCTGTACTCTGGAATACTGTAGAGTGCATGTATGTTCCCCTGCACATGTGAAATAATATGGGCTATTAAGAACTATTACCATAGTTCATTGGTTTGCCACATTAGATTCATTAGAATACATATGTATTAATACGTTTTACAAAGAACTAGCTATACAGTATATATATGGAGTAGGGAACAATGATCATGTAAGCGTGTGCATAATGGGATGTAAAGGGATATTGGACAAAGAGAATCATGTAACAATGACTGTCAATGCTTTTTAGTGCTTAGATCATATTAGTCATATCCTCCAGGAGAAGAGCAGTATCACAATACATACATAGTGAGTATCTCTTTGTCCTTTGAGGGTTGATTTTCTCCCTTTCAAATATGAAATATAAACACAGTTAATATTGCATACCAGTGACTTAACACTAATCACACATGGCCATTGGGGCTATTTAAATGTCAACATCAAAGCATCAAAGGTGAAGGGCATTATTTATGGTGTTGTGGTGATGGGGATTGAGTTTCGACCTGCACAATTATCTTCTTACATGAACCATCATTTCAGTCTGCCTTCCAGGTAAAACCAAACCAGATATTTTTTCTTCAGTGTAAACAGTCCCACAGAGAGCGCTGTGCACATCCCAAACACACAACATTCATAGGCCCCTCCAGGCAGTTGTGTCCTATTGAACAAGCACTCTAACAGGGGAGCGACGGTAACAATTACAATTTGGGTTCTACACAGAAGCCTCAATTCGAATTTTAAAAGCCTCACATCAGCCTGCTAGGTGATTCAATTTCTGGGGGAAAAGGAGGGATGGAGATGGTTATCAGAAAATGGTTGTTGCGCTGATATCTGTATTTGATTTACTATATTTTCGATTGAGATTATATGGTTGATACTAAATGCATTGGGGGGTGTTTCATAGAAAATCCATTTGAATTACGGCATTAGATCAACCTTTACCAGTATGCTCAAACAGCTTGTCAATATCATCTAAACCTTCAGGAAGAAATGTTTAGTAATATAAAAAGAACAGAGTTTGATCCACCTTTTTTGACAGATGGTTTGCAAAGAGATTGTTCATCAAACATGCATGCAACACACATGTGCATGCATAATATCAGAGGTTATCATTGACCTGAACAGCAAAATCAAACTTGAATATTGATTCGCCAGAGGGGACGGAAGTAACATATTAAAAGGATTTTGTTCTGGCTGGAAGCAGTAGGTATTGAGAGCTGACCCTGGAGATTTGTATGTAGCTCACGTTGCAGCACTGGGACAGCTGCTTGAACAGACTCAGGTAAACTGGTCCATAAGGAAGAGTCAAAGAGAGTTGAGAGGGCAGTAGAAAACCACAAAAATGCCTGCTGTCTATCCTCTTATTAATAATGGAAGAACAACAGCTACCATGTCTAATCATTACATTCTACATTTACATTGTAGTCATTTATCAGACACTCTTATCTAGAGCAATTTACAGTGCATTCATCATAAAATAGCTAGGTGGGACAACCACATATCACAGTCATAGTAAATACATTAATCCTCAATAAAGTAGCTTTTAGCAAAGTCCGAACTAGTAAGGGAAAGAAAAAGTAAGGTACGAGTGTTAGTACACGAAAGGCTTTTACATTTTTATTTATAAAACAAATTGGTGAGTGGGGGTTAGGGGTCAGATTAAGGAGGGGGGGGTGCTGTGAGATTATTTAAGATACTCTGAGATGTTTTCAGGAGATGAGCAGGGACTCTGCTGTCCTAGCTTCAGAAGGAAGCTGCTTTCGCCGTTAGCGTGCCAGGACAGAGAAGAGCTTGGACTGGGCTGAGCGGGAACCAAGAGGCCAGAGGGGGCATTAGACAAAGGTTTTGAATTCTTATCTCAGATCCAGGGATTCCTTGCTATACCCCTGTGTTACATTTACAGAGAGATGTGGGTTGATGATCAAGTTAGCGGCCTTTACTCTGTAGGTTGCAGTGAGCGTGCAACGAATCATCCTGGCTACAGAAGAAAGCTGTAGTAGGTGGTGCATATACCATCAATCAGCACAAGTCAACGGTCACTGGTTACCCTATATTTCAACTGGCTTTCACAGTCTCTCGTCAGAATTAGACATTATTCATGTTTCTCAAATGTCACATTTTGAAGTTGTTGCAAACATCAAATTGTTCAAGGTTAAGTTTTAGGCATTTACTCTACATTTTTAAGTTTAGGATTAAGTTTAGGCATTAACACTGAATGGTTAACTTCATATGGCTGCAGGGGAAGTGTTGAGTAGCTTGGATGAAAAGGTGCCCATTATAAACGGCCAGCTTGTAACAGTTCTCTTGTGGTGAAGGAGAGTCGGACCAAAATGCAGCGTGTAGATTGCGATCCATGTTTATTAAACTGAAGTAACACGAATCTAAATACAAACACTACAAAACAATAAACGTAACGAAAACCAAGACACTAAGGACAATCACCCACAAAACCCAACACAAAACAGGCTACCTAAATATGGTTCCCAATCAGAGACAATGACTAACACCTGCCTCTGATTGAGAACCATATCAGGCCAAACATAGAAATAGACAAACCAGACACACAACATAGAATGCCCACCCAGCTCACGTCCTGACCAACACTAAAACACATACGAACGATGGTCAGACCGTGACAGGGACTGAGGGGTAGCTCGGGACTGAGGGGTAGCTCGGGACTGAGAGGAAGCTCAGGAGTGAGAGGAAGGTTGATGGATCTCAGGGCTGGCTGAGAGGAAGCTCAGGCAGGTTGATGGATCTACCAGATCCTGGCTGGCTGGTGGTTTCGGCAGATCCTGGCTGACTGGCAGATCCTGGCTGACTGGCGGATCCTGGCTGACTGGCGGATCTGGCGGATCCTGGCCGACTGGCGGATCCCGGCCGACTGGCAGTTCTGGCAGATCCCGGCTGACTGGCGGATCCCGGCTGACTGGCGGATCTGGAAGAGCCTGGTTGACTGGCGGATCTGGAAGAGCCTGGTTGACTGGCGGATCTGGAAGAGCCTGGTTGACTGGCGGATCTGGAAGAGTCTGGTTGACTGGCGGATCTGGAAGAGTCTGGTTGACTGGCGGATCTGGAAGAGTCTGGTTGACTGGCGGATCTGGAAGAGTCTGGTTGACTGGCGGATCTGGAAGAGTCTGGTTGACTGGCAGATCCTGGCTGACTGGCGGATCCCGAGCCGGACTGGCGGATGGCCCTGGCTGACTGGCGGATCTGGCTGACTGGCCCGGCTGACTGGCGGATCTGGCTGATCTGGCGGATCCTGGCTGACTGGCGGATCTGGAAGAGCCCGGATCTGAAGAGTCTGGTTGACTGGATCTGGAAGAGTCTGGTTGACTGGCGGATCTGGAAGAGTCTGGTTGACTGGCAGATCGAAGAGTCTGGACTAGCAGCTCTGGTTGACTGACAGATCTGGAAGAGTCTGGCTGACTGGCAGATCTGGAAGAGTCTGGCTGACTGGCGGATCTGGAAGAATCTGGTTGACTGGCGGA
This sequence comes from Oncorhynchus nerka, assembly GCF_034236695.1. Classification (NCBI taxonomy): domain Eukaryota; kingdom Metazoa; phylum Chordata; class Actinopteri; order Salmoniformes; family Salmonidae; genus Oncorhynchus; species Oncorhynchus nerka. The sequence continues at coordinate 28,404,637 of NC_088404.1, read as the reverse complement.
TCTGGAAGAGTCTGGTTGACTGGCGGATCTGGAAGAGTCTGGTTGACTGGCGGATCTGGAAGAGTCTGGTTGACTGGCAGATCGGGAAGAGTCTGGTTAACTAGCAGCTCTGGTTGACTGACAGATCTGGAAGAGTCTGGCTGACTGGCAGATCTGGAAGAGTCTGGCTGACTGGCGGATCCTGGCAGATTGACGGATCTGGCTGCTCCATGCTGACTGGCGGATCTGGCTGCTCCACACTGACTAGCGGCTCTGGCTGCTCCATATAGGCTGACAGCTCTGGTGGCTTCTTACAGACTGGCAGCTCTGGCGGCTCCGTGCAGACTGGCAGCTCCTTGCAGACTGGCAGCTCCTTACAGACTGGCAGCTCCTTGCAGACTGGCAGCTCCGTGCAGACTGGCAGCTCCTTGCAGACTGACAGCTCAGGGCTGCTCCATGCAGACTGACAGCTCTGGCTGCTCCATGCAGACTGACAGCTCTGGCTGCTCCATGCAGACTGGCAGCTCTGGCTGCTTCATGCAGACTGACAGCTCTGGCTGCTCCATGCAGACTGGCAGCTCTGGCTGCTCCATGCAGACTGGCAGCTCTGGCTGCTCCATGCAGACTGACATCTCTGGCTGCTTCATGTAGACTGGCAGATCTGGCTGCTTCATGCAGACTGGCAGATCTGGCTGCTTCATGCAGACTGACAGCTCTGGCTGCTCCATGCAGACTGGCAGCTCTGGCTGCTCCATGCAGGCTGGCAGCTCTGGCTGCTCCATGCAGGCTGGCAGCTCTGGCTGCTCCATGCAGGCTGGCAGCTCAGGCTGCGCTGAACAGGCGGGAGACTCCGGCAGCGCAGGAGAGGAGAAAGGCTCCGACAGCGCTGGAGAGGCGAGGCGCACTGTAGGCCTGATGCGTGGTGCTGGTACTGGTGGTACTGGACCGAGGACACGCACAGGAAGCCTGGTGCGGGGAGCTGCCACCGGAGTGCTGGGGTGTGGAGGTGGTACTGAATAGACCGGACCGTGCAGGCGCACTGGAGCTCTTGAGCACCGAGCCTGCCCAACCTTACCTGGCTCGATGCCCACTCTAGCCCGGCCGATACGAGGAGCTGGAATATACCGCACCGGGCTATGCACCCGCACTGGGGACACCGTGCGCACCACTGCATAACACGGTGCCTGCCCGGGCTCTCTAGCCCCCCGGTAAGCACAGGGAGTTTGCGCAGGTCTCCTACCTGGTGTAGCCCTATTCCCTGTGAGCCACCCCCCAATACATTTTTGGGGCTGACTCTCGAGCTTCCGTCCGCACCCCGTGCTTGCTTCGCCAACCTCATTCTCCTGTAACCTTCCGCGCACTGCTCCATCGAATCCCAGGCGGGCTCCGGCACTCTCCCTGGGTCGACCGCCCACCTGTCTATCTCCTCCCAAGAAGTATAGTCCATACTGTACTCCTCTTTGGGCTGCTCCTGTTGCCTCTTCTCTTGCTGCATCTTTGGGGGGCTACACTCCCCTGGTTTAGCCCACGGTCCTCTCCCGTCGAGGATTTCCTCCCATGTCCAGAAATCCTTCTTACGCATCTCCTCTTTGGGCTGCTCCTGCCTGTTGACACGCTGCTTGGTCCGTTTGTGGTGGGTGATTCTGTAACGGTTCTCTTGTGGTGAAGGAGAGTCGGACCAAAATGCAGCGTGTAGATTGCGATCCATGTTTATTAAACTGAAGTAACACGAATCTAAATACAAACACTACAAAACAATAAACGTAACGAAAACCGAAACAGCCTAATACTGGTGCACATACACACAGAACAAGGACATCAAGACACTAAGGACAATCACCCACAAAACCCAACACAAAACAGGCTACCTAAATATGGTTCCCAATCAGAGACAATGACTAACACCTGCCTCTGATTGAGAACCATATCAGGCCAAACATAGAAATAGACAAACCAGACACACAACATAGAATGCCCACCCAGCTCACGTCCTGACCAACACTAAAACAAGGAAAACACTTACGAACGATGGTCAGACCGTGACATAGCTCCTCAGTCTAAGTTGCTAATATATGCATATTATTATTAGTATTTGGATAGAAAACACTCTCGTTTCCAAAACTGTCAAAATATTGTCTCTGAGTGTGCTGCTATCCTGTTAGAAGGTAACATATTATTTTATTACAATGGTTAAATTGGATTTTCATTGTGTTCAATGGTGTTATTTGCCCCCTAGTGGCGCTTTCTGGTACTTAGAAAGACGACGTAAACAGGAAGTACAGAATTTGTTTTGCACGCATAGAAGCAGCTACAAACAACGCTACGGTGCAGGTCTTTCAGTGTAGTTATTTCTTGTCACGCTTAAGCCTTGGAAAAATATTTGTTTGTAAGTTCGATTAAAGCATTTAGCTAATGATGATAATCTTGTTATTGATAGAGTTGCTTACATATCAATGTGGGTTGCATTTACTCACAAATTGCAATGCCTTTAATGTATGTCGTTAGCTGTATTACTTTGCTCATGCGTCATGCAAACGAATTGTAAAATATACAATACTGTAGTTTTGTTACTGTTTCTAGTGTAATATGCTTTGTTATTCTACATAGATGGTTATACATTATTAGAGTAATGAAAGGAGCCAATTCCCATATGGTTAACAATTAGCTATATGGTTTGGCATCATGCCAGATGCATGGTACCTTAGCGCGTGCTTTGTATTTATGCAACTTAAAATGTTTAATGTACAGCTACAGTATGTCGGTGTGAATTGAACACTAAAGTATATTCTTTTCTGTATTTTGCAGTTTCACAACATAAACGTTTTCAATATATTCATTCAAGAAAAGTCACGCCTTGGGAGTTTTATTGAAGACTTAGTTGTTAGCTATCTGTCTAGTTTTGCATGGGAACGCAACTCAAGGGCAGAATACTGAGTATAACAGAACTGATATTGCAGGCAAAACCCTGAGGAAAATCAAAACAGGAAGTGGCTTCTATTTTGAAAACATGATCCATAGGCTCCCATTGCTGGATTTAAAGGGATATGAACCAGATTCCTTTTCCTATTGCTTCCTCAAAGTATCAACAGTCTTCAGACATAGTTTCAGGCTTTTATTTTGAAAAATGAGCCAGAACGATAACATCGCGTCAAGTGTTTGGATAGGTATTGCTTTTCCCTCTCCTACTGTGAAAGACATTTGCGGTTGATATATTATCGATTATATATTTTAAAAACAACCTGAGGATTGCTTATGGACATTATGGAAACTATTTGGAATTTTTGTCTACGTTGTCGTGACCGCTCTTTCCTGTGGATTTCTGAACATAACGCGACAAACAAACGGAGTTATTTTGGATATAAAAATAATCTTTATGGAACAAAAGGAACATTTGTTATGTAACTGGGAGTCTCGTGAGTGACAATATCCGAAGATCATCAAAGGTAAACGATTCATTTGATTGCTTTTCTGATTTTCGTGACCAAGCTTCCTTTGCTAAGTGTACTTAATGTTTTGTCGTGCGATCTATAAACTTACACAAACGCTTGGAATGCTTTCGCTGTAAAGCATAATTTCAAAGTCTGACACGACAGGTGGATTAACAAAAGGCTACACTGTGTTTTCCTATTTGCACTTGTAAATATTTGTAGTAATATTTCTTGAATGTAGCGTTATGCTATTCAGCGGTTGTTGATAACACTTATCCCAATAGGGGGATTGCAGCCATAACAAGTTAAGGTTGCGTTTCCCAAACTCAGTCCTCAGGAGCCCAGAAGTTTCAAATTTGTGACCCGATTCAGGAAACTAGGCGTATGTTGAAATTCACGACTTCACAGGAGGGCTGTTTGAACATCAATTTTTTTTATTTTATCAAAATGTGTTTTTTGGCAGAAATGCCTTCTCGAACATGTGAACTTTCATGTGACTTAATATCAAACTTGTATGCCATCTGTAAATATGAATAAAATTGTTAAAGGGAGCAACCATGATTGGCTGAGATAATGAGTGGGCTGGACATGCTGAGAGATGAGTTTGGATTGGTCTACCATATTGTATGTTTAGGTTATATGTTTAGGTAATCATGTCGATCGTGGCTTTAAAATTGCTTTTATTGCGTAGAAAAACTGCATAAACCTAACGTCAAGTTAAAGTGTACTGTTAGCTAGCTTTCGCTAATGTTATGTGTATGCTCTCCACTTTCTGGTGGACCGAGTTTTGAAATCAGTGGAATTCGAGTATGATAGCTAAGGAGATGGAGAAAACACCAGTCTGGATTACATCGTCAACGTAAGGCAACCATGTATGGCATCAGACAGGAGAAGCGTCCAGCCATGATAAACACTGTAAGATTATCAGATATTACACGTTTTTAATTTTGACAGAAGTGTATTGTTAGCTAGCTAACGTTATCTGACTGGGTCGCTTGCTAATGTTATGTGTATGATCTTATTCTTCGTATCTCAGACAAATTTGCTGACTAGTTATAGCCATATAACCTGGTTTGTTAGCTACCTGCAGATTCATGCGTTGTGATTATGGTCCATTGTTTAGCTAGATGTCTTAACAAAAGACTCCACTCTAATTTTGACAAAGTATTTTCATTTCAAGTTAAAGTGTACTGTTAGCTAGCTAGCTAACGTTAGCTGGCTGGCTCGCGAAACAACGTTACGTCATGCATTGGGATTCATTGTTTATCTAGCGAGCTACATTTCTTAGCAAAATACTCTCGTCTTAGTGTGCCAGATTGCAGAATAACTGATTCTTTTTTGAATGCTCAACACCCGTTGAATATGTCCGGTGTCAGTAAAGGTCGGCAACAAAGCTAATTCAATTGTTGCAAGCAGCACAGTTACAGTCACCGACGCTCTGGATAACATGAAAAAAGCATAACCAGCTCTGCTGGGATGAGTAAAATGGTCAGAGTGGGGTGTTCTCTCATTATGTGTCTGGAAGTAGCTAGCCAATGTTAGCCAGTTAGTTTGGGTGCTTGACTGTAGTTGTGAGGTCAGAGATTTCGGAACAACCCTACTTATTGGCCGTGCGAATAATGTTCATTGAGCTGTTCTCTCTCTCTTAGATAACTGGAAGTAGCTGGCAAGTTAGTACAGAACGGTTGGATCAACCCTTAAAGAGATGGGTGGTGCTAAGGCTTAAGAGAGTGTGAATGATGCTGAATGGGTGTAGACAAAGAAGGGCTCTCCAATACTTGTACCAAATCATTGAAAGACGGTTTTCTCAAAAGTGAGTTTACAAGTTGATCAACTTTCAAAGCAGAATTACTTTCCCATTGTTCCTCAAATGCAGTGTATGATATACCATTTTGTAGCTCGGAGTCTCTACTTTTATCCAATGTAAAAACAGAAATTCTAATTTTGCTACAAGGTTTTTGGATAGGCTGAAAACAAAAATCGCAAAAACAAATTTTTATCACAGGATTTGAACTTCAAACCTTTAGAACAAGAGGCAGATGCTTATCCACCTCTCCATCCCCAACACCCAACTTGAAGGTAACAGCAATCACTGTGTATCGCGGATGACCTGGCTGTATATCGTCCTTACCATAGTTGTTTGTTCATTATCTGAGTTGATTGTGTTTAGTATAGGATTGCATTTTGAAAGAAATGCAGCTCAGACTGCTTCATAATTAGGGCTAAGAGTTTTTCCTGACCATGCAACTCAACCAGTGAAATCACTATGTCCAGTAGACTAGATAAAACTACAAATAAATTGTAATCTTCCTTCATCTGAAATGTCTTTGTTTGCTTGTGTTTGTCTGCATGGATCTGGTGAATCATTGCAGTGGAACCTCCTTACATCTGAAGTAACCAAGTCAATTCAAATCAAATTATTAGTCACATGCATCAAATACAACAGGTGCAGACCTTACAATGAAATGCTTACTTACAAGCCCATAACAACAATGCAGTTTAACGAAAATACGGAAAGTAATTAAAGAGCAGCACTAAAATAACAATAGGGAGACAATATACAGGGGGGTACCAATACAGTGTCAATGTGCGGGAGCACCGATTAGTTGAGGTAATATGTATATGTAGGTAGAGTTAATAAAGTGACCATGCATAGGTGACAACAGAGAGTAGCAGTGGTGTAAAGAGGGGGAGAGGGGGGGCAATGCAAATAGTCTGGGTAGCCATTTGACTATATGTTCAGGAGTCTTATGGCTTGGGGGTAGAAGCTGTTTAGATGCCTCTTGGACCTAGACATGGTGCTCTGGTACTGCTTGACTTGCGGTAGCAGAGAAAACAGTCTATGAATAGGGTGGCTGGAGTCTGAGAATTTTTAGGGCCTTCCTCTGACACCACCTGGTATAGAGATCCTGGTTGGCAGGAAGCTAGGCCCCAGTGATGTACTGGGCCGTTCACACTACCCTCTGTAGTGCCTTGTGGTCGAAGGCCGAGCAGTTGCCATACCAGGCAGTGAAGCAACCAGGATGCGCTCAAGGGTGCAGCTGTAGAACCTTTTCAGGATCTGAGGACCCATGCCAAATGTTTTCAGTTTCCTAAGGGGGAATACGTTTTGTCGTGCCCTCTTCACGACTGTCTTGGTGTGCTTGGACCATGTTTGTTTCTTGGTGACACAAACTAGTTTCATAGTGGACACCAAGGAACTTGAAGCTCTCCATCTGCTCCACTGTAGCCCCATCAATGAGAATGGGGGCGTGCTCGGCCCTCTTTTTCCTGTAGTCCACAATCATCTCCTTTGTCTTGATGACGTTGAGTGAGAGGTTGTTATCCTGGCACCACACGGCCAGGTCTCTGACCTCCTTCCTATAGGCTGTCTCAGTATTGTCGGTGATCAGGCCTATCACAGTTGTGTCATCGGCAAATGTAATGATGGTGTTGGAGTCGTGCATGACTGTGCAATTATGAGTGAACAGGGAGTACAGGAGGAGCCTGAGCAGGCACCACTGAGGGGCCCCTGTGTTGAGGATCAGCGTGTCGGTTGTATTGTTACCCACCCTTAACACCTGGGGGTGGCCGTCAGGAAGTCCAGGATCCAGTTGCAGAGAGAGGTGTTTAGTCCCAGGATCCTTAGCTTATTGATGAGCTTTGAGGGCACTATGGTGTTGAACGCTGAGCTGTAGTCAATGAATAGCATTCTCACATAGGTGTAACTTTTGTCCAGGTGGGAAAGGGCAGTGTAGAGATTGCATCATCTGGGGATCTGTTGCAGCATTATGCAAAATGGAGTGGGTGTAGGGTTTCTGGGATGATGGTGTTGATGTGAGCCGTGACCAGCCTTTCAAAGCACTTCATGGTTACAAAAGTGAGTGCTACGGGTCAGTAGTAATTTAGGCAGGTTACCTTAGTGTTCTTGGGCACAGGCACTATGTTGGTATTACAAACTCGGACAAGAAGAGGTTGAAAATGTCATTGAAGACACTTGCCAGTTGGTCAGCGCATGCTCACAGTAGACGTCCTGGTAATCCATCTGGATCTTCAGCCTTCTGAATGTTGTCCTGTTTAAAGGTTTTACTCACATCGGCTGCAGAGAGCATGATCACACAGTCTTCTGGAACAGCTGGTGCTCTCATGCACGTTTCAGTGTTATTTGCCTCGAAGCAAGTATAGAAGTAGTTTAGCTCATCTGGTAGGCTTGTGTCACTTGGCAGCTCTCAGCTGTGCTCCCTTTGTAGTCTGTAATGGTTTATAAGCCCTGCCACATCTGACGAGCATCAGAGTCGGTGTAGTACGATTCGATCTTAATTCTGTGATGATGCTTTGACTGTTTGATGGTTCGTAGCAGGGCATAAGCTTCCGGGTTAGAGTCCCGCTCGTTGAAAGCGGCAGCTCTACCCTTTAGTTCAGTGCGGATTTTGCCTGTAATCCACGACTTCTTGTTGGAGGATGTATGTGTGGTCACTTGGAACGACGTCATTGATCCAGTGACTGATGTGGTGTACTCCTCAATGCCATCAGAGGAATCCCGGAACATATTCCACTCTGTGCTAGCGAAACAGTCCTGTAGCTTAGCATCTGCTTCATCTGACCACGTTTTTATTGATCTAGACACGGGTGCTTCCTGCTTTAAGTGTTGCTTGTAAGCAGGAATCAGTAGGATATAATTATGGTCAGATTTGCCAACTGGAGGGCGAGGGAGAGCTTTGTATACGTCTTTGTGTGTGGAGTAAAGGTGGTCCAGAGTTATTTTTCCTCTGGTTGCACATTTAACATGCTGATAGAAATTTGGCAAAATGGATTTAAGTTTCCCTGCAATAAAGTCCCCGGCTACTAGGGGCGCCGCCTCTGGGTGAGTGTTTTCTTTTTTGCTTATGGCGGAATACAGCTCATTCAATGCTTTCTTAGTGCCAGCCTCTGACTGTGGTGGTATGTAAACAACTACGAAGAATACAGATGAAAACTCTCTCGGTAGGTAGTGTGGTCTACAGCTTATATTGAGATACCCTACCTCAGGCAAGCAATAGCTCGAGACCTCCCTAGATATCGTGCGTCAGCTATTATTTACAAAAATGCATAGTCCACTGCCTCTTGTCTTACCAGAAGCCACTTTTCTATTCTGCCGGTACATCATATAACCAGCCAGATGTATGTTGATATTGTCATCGATCAGCCTCGACTCAGTGAAGCATAAGATTTTACAGTTTTTAATGTCCAATTGGTAGTTTAATCTTCCGTGTAACTCGTCGATTTTATTCTCAAAGGATTGCACTTTTGGTAGCAGAATGGAAGGAAGTGGGGGTTTATACGATCGCCTACGATTTCTCAGAAGGCAGCCCACCCTTTGGCCCCTCGTTTTCCGCCTCTTCATGCAGATCACGGGGATCGGGGCCTGTTCCCGAGGAAGCAGTATATCCCTCGCGTCGGGCTCGTCAGAGTCGTTAGAGGGGGGAAAAAAGAAGGATTCAGCTAGTCTGTGGTGAGTAATCTTAGTCCTGATGTCTAGAAATTATTTTCGGTCATAAGAGATGGTAGCGGCAACATTATGTTCAAAATAACAAAATAAGTTACAACGCAAATAAATGAACAAAAAAACACAATAGGTAAAACATCTGTCTTCTTCTCTGGCATCAAGTGGGGTTAAATATCCAAAAGCTTATAGGTTTTCTGGTGCTTACTCAAATAAACCGTGCTGGCCACATCATTGCATGTCAATTAAATGTTTACATTCTGTAAAGCAATAGTAATCAAATTACCAAACACTTCATGATTTATACAAAGATTCATGACAGATACAAGGCCTGGAGATCATTAGAATATTAGTTCCATATCTATTACATTTTTTTTAGCAAATGTTGTTTATCAACTTCCAAGCACCTGGTCATTAATTTCAGTTCTGTGCATGTATTCACAGAGCAAGGCAGTGTTTTTGCTAGCGCTTAGTTACCATCTTGATTACTGCCCTGGGTCACAATGCAAAACCGCCATCAATTAGCATAAATTATCCCTGGGGCTGTGCAGCAGGTAGTGGATCTGTGAATAAACACGTTCAAATGATGGAACGAGAGGGTATATAGAACCTGTGTTAGCTAGCGCGTGATGATCAGAGAGTTGCTGGTGGGATTTCCGATCGGGTGAAGGATGATAGTGCAGGGTCCTCTAGCATCAGCTGTAAGAGAAGGCAAAAGATGAAACGATAGACAAACTGAAAACGCACACAGAGTGATTAGGAAAAAACGCAGGCAGACAACCAAAACCTCTCATCAGGCCATATAAATGTAATTAGCACTATAAAGGATTTCATTTTTTGAAAAGTGAAGTGAGCAAGCAAAACAAATAAATCACAATTAAAAATGTAACAAAGTTGTACTTCTTTTAATAATATTAATCAACCTTAGCACAACACCTGATGACCTCACCAGGAGATTTGAACCAGGGTCACTGGCGTGAAAGGCAAACACCCTACACAAAAGGAGTGGCTAAGAAATATGTTTGGACAGTTGACTGGTTGACTTACTGTTAACTGATAAATTATGTGACTAAAGTCAACAAAAGAAGAAGAAACGGTATTATGAAGACAAGATCAATGATATTAAGAATGATGGAGGAAAAAACTTTGGAGAACCTTAAATTAAATTATGGGCAGAAAGATACATTCAAATACATCTTTCATCGAATCAGATGGCTTATTTATTAGAACATCATTTGATGTTGCCAATTATTTTAATGATTAATTACATTGTCAAACTTGAGTAAAAGTAAAGATACCCTAATAGAAAAAGTCACCCAGTAAAATACTACTTGAGTAAAAAGTCTAAAAGTGTTTGGTTTTAAAAATACTTAAGTATCAAAAGTAAATTGAATTGCTAAAATGTACTTAAGTATTAAAAGTAAAAATTCCTTATATTAAGCAAACCAGACAGAATCATTTTATTTTCTGTTTTTTTATTGACAGATAGCCAGGGGCACACTTCAACACTAAGACATAATTTACAAACAAAGCATTTGTGTTTAGTGAGTCTGTTCAGTTGCAGCAGGGATGACCAGATTAATAGATATCTTGATAAGTGTGTGAATTGGACAATTTTCCTGTCAAAATGTAACGAGTACTTTTGGGTATCAGGGAAAATGTATGGAGTAAAACGTACATTATTTCCTTTCAGAATGTAGTGAAGTAAAAGTAATGTACAGATACTGCCCAAAAATACTTAATTAGTAATTTATGAAAGTATTTTTACTTAAATACTTTACACCACTGACAGTGAGCCATTGTAAAATGAAGAAGAAAAGCATTGCAAGTTTGTAAAGTTAGTGTGGAACATTTTTTGTTATCAATCAATAATGAAAACTTAGATGTAAAACTACTGAAGATGGTAACTGTCTCTATAGCCACTCCTTTCTGTGATATCTTTAATCTGAGCCAAGTTTTTGTCCTCAGACCCAGAGATGCTATTTCTCTGTTAACAAATGAACAACAAACTTTCAGCATGCTTATAGAGAAGGGCACTCAACATGTACTGCACTGACACAAATGACTGATGTTGGTTGAAAGAATCTGCTAATAATACGATTTTGGGAGCTGTACTGTCAGATTTCAGTGCAGCCTTTAATGTTATTGACCATAACCTGTTGTTGAGAAAACGTATGTGTTATAGCTTTTCAACATCTGCGAGATCTTGGTTTCAGAGCTATCAATATAATAGAACTCTCAGGGTTTTCTTTAATGGAAGCTTCTCTAATGTCACACATGTAAAGTGTGGTGTACTGCAGGGCAGCTTTTTAGGCCCTCTACTATTTTCTATTTTTACCAATGACCTGGCATTAAACAAAGCATGTGTGTCCATGTATGCTGATGATTCAACCATACAGTGCATTTGGAAAGTATTCAGACCCCTTCTCTTTTTTTCACATTTATTCTGTAAAATTGATTAAAGTGGGCCTTCGTTGACAAACTGCACGATTTCCAGTATGGAGCAAAGTTCGAGGTGAGAACAGACATCAATCCACTGACATACACTACCGTTCAAATTTTTGTGGTCACCTAGACATTTCAAATCAAATCAAATGTATTTATATAGCCCTTCGTATATCAGCTGATATCTCAAAGTGCTGTACAGAAACCCAGCCTAAAACCCCAAACAGCAAGCAATGCAGGTGTAGAAGTACGGTGGCATTGAAAAACTCCCTAGAAAGGCCAAAACCTAGGAAGAAACCTAGAGAGGAACCAGGCTATGTGGGGTGACCAGTCCTCTTCTGGCTGTACCGGGTGGAGATTATAACAGAACATGGCCAAGATGTTCAAATGTTCATAAATGACCCGCATGGTCCAATAATAATAAGGCAGAACAGTTGAAACTGGAGCAGCAGCACGGCCAGGTGGACTGGGGACAGCAAGGAGTCATCATGTCAGGTAGTCCTGAGGCATGGTCCTAGGGCTCAGGTCCGCCGAGAGAGAGAAAGAAAGAGAGAATTAGAGAGAGCACACTTAAATTCACACAGGACACCGAATAGGACAGATATAACAAACTGACCCTAGCCCCCCGACACATAGACTACTGCAGCATAAATACTGAGCAAGAGGACAAGTATATTAGAGTGTTAGAGTGTCTAGTTTGAGAAACGGATGCCTCACAAGTCCTCAACTGGCAGCTTCATTAAATAGTAAATGTCCTTGTTTTCCATGAAAACCTGCATGAAATTAGTTCCAAAATAAATAGGAAATATGGCCAAGACTTTAACAAGGTTGGAAATAATTATTTTTAATAGAAATTTTAATTGTGGTCTTCAAACTTAGCTTTTGTCAAAGAATCATCCATTTGCAGCTATTTCAGCCTTGCAGACCTGTGTCATTCTGGTTGACAATTTGTTGAGGAAATCTGAAGAGATTTCCCCCCATGCTTCCTGAATCACCTCCCACAAGTTGGATTGGCTTGATGGGCACTACTTACATACCATACTGTCAAGCTGCTCCCACAACAGCTCAATAGGGTTGAGATCCGCTGACTGTGCTGGCCACTCCATTATAGACAGAAAACCAGCTGACTGCTTCTTCCCTAAATAGTTATTGCATAGTTTGGAGGGGTGCTTTGGGTCATTGTCCTGTTGTAGGAGGAAAATGGCTCCAATTAAGCACCGTCCACATGGTATGGCATGGCTTTGAAAAATTTAGTGATAGCCTTCCTTCTTCAAGATCCCTTTTACCCTGTACAAATCTCCCACTTTACCACCACCAAAACATCCCCACATTGCATCCACCATGTTTGACAGATGGCATCAAGCACTCCTCCAGCATCTTTTCATTTTTTCTGCGACTCACGAATGTTCTTCTTTGTGATCCGAACACCTCAAACTTTGATTCGTCTGTCAATAACACCTCTTTCCAATCTTCCTCTGTCCAGTGTCTGTCTTCTTTAGCTCATCGTAATCTTTTCTTTTTATTGGCCAGTCTGAGATATGGCTTTTTCTTTGCAACTCTGCCTAGAAGGCCAGCATCCCGGAGTCGCCTTTTCACTGTTGAAGTTGAGACTGGTGTTTGCGGGTACTATTTAATGAAGCTGCTAGTTGAGGACTGGTGAGGCATCCGTTTCTCAAACTAGACATTCTAACACTCTAATGTACTTGTCCTCTTGCTCAGTTGTGCACCGGGGCCTCCCACTCTTTTCTGGTTAGAGCCTGTTTGCGCTGTTCTGTGAAGGGAGTATTACACAAAGTTGCATGAAATCTTCAGTTCCCTGGCAATTTCTTGCCTTCAAGAATAGACTGACGAGTTTCAGAAGAAAGGTCTTTGTTTCTGGCCATTTTGAGCCTGTAATCGATCCCACAATGATGCTGATGTTCCAGATACTCAACTAGTCTAAAGAAGGCTCCAATTAAGCACCGTCCACAGGGTATGGCATGGCATTGCAATATGGAGTTATAGCCTTCCTTCTTCAAGTTTCCTTTTACCTAGTGCAAATCTCCCACTTCACCACCACCAAAGCAATTCCAAAATTAAATCTAAAATTGGCTTCCTATTTCGCAACAAAGCATCCTTCACTCATGCTGCCAAACATACCCTCATAGAACTGACTATCCTACCGATCCTCGACTTCAGCGATGTCATTTACAAAATAGCCTCCAACACTCTACTCAACAAATTGGATGCAGTCTATCACAGTGCCATCCGTTTTGTCACCAAAGCCCCATATACTACCCACCACTGTGACCTGTACGCTCTCGTTGGCTGGCCCTCGCTTCATACTCATCACCAAACCCACTGGCTCCAGGTCATCTACAAGTCTTTGCTAGGTAAAGCCCTGCCTTATCTCAGTTCACTAGTCACCAGTTCGCAGCACGCGCTCCAGCAGGTATATTTCACAGGTCACCCCAAAAGCCAATTCCTCCTTTGGCCACCTTTCCTTCCAGTTATCTGCTACCAATGACTGAAACGAACTGCAACAATCAATGAAGCTGGAGACTATTATCTCCCTCTCTAACTTCAAGCATCAGCTGTCAGAGCAGCTTACAGATCATTGTACCTGTACATTGCCCATCTGTAAATAGCCCATCCAACTACCTCATCCCCATACTGTAGTTATTTATTTTGCTCCTTTGCACCCCAGTATCTCTACTTGCACTTTCATGTTCTGCACATCTATCACTCCAGTGTTTAATTGCTATATCGTAATTACCTCACCATTTTATTGCCTTACCTCCCTTATCTTACCTCATTTGCACACACTGTATATATACATTTACATTACATTTAAGTAATTTAGCAGACGCTCTTATCCAGAGCGACTTACAAATTGGTGCTTTCACCTTATGACATCCAATGGAACAGCCACTTTACAATAGTGCATCTAGGTCTTTTAAGGGGGGTGAGAAGGATTACTTTATCCTATCCTAGGTATTCCTTAAAGAGGTGGGGTTTCAGGTGTCTCCGGAAGGTGGTGATTGACTCCGCTGTCCTGGCGTCGTGAGGGAGTTTGTTCCACCATTGGGGGGCCAGAGCAGCGAACAGTTTTGACTGGGCTGAGCGGGAACTGTACTTCCTCAGTGGTAGGGAGGCGAGCAGGCCAGAGGTGGATGAACGCAGTGCCCTTGTTTGGGTGTAGGGCCTGATCAGAGCCTGGAGGTACTGAGGTGCCGTTCCCCTCACAGCTCCGTAGGCAAGCACCATGGTCTTGTAGCGGATGCGAGCTTCAACTGGAAGCCAGTGGAGAGAGCGGAGGAGCGGGGTGACGTGAGAGAACTTGGGAAGGTTGAACACCAGACGGGCTGCGGCGTTCTGGATGAGTTGTAGGGGTTTAATGGCACAGGCAGGGAGCCCAGCCAACAGCGAGTTGCAGTAATCCAGACGGGAGATGACAAGTGCCTGGATTAGGACCTGCGCCGCTTCCTGTGTGAGGCAGGGTCGTACTCTGCGGATGTTGTAGAGCATGAACCTACAGGAACGGGCCACCGCCTTGATGTTATTTGAGAACGACAGGGTGTTGTCCAGGATCACGCCAAGGTTCTTAGCGCTCTGGGACGAGGACACAATGGAGTTGTCAACCGTGATGGCGAGATCATGGAACGGGCAGTCCTTCCCGGGAGGAAGAGCAGCTCCGTCTTGCCGAGGTTCAGCTTGAGGTGATGATCCGTCATCCACACTGATATGTCTGCCAGACATGCAGAGATGCGATTCGCCACCTGGTCGTCAGAAGGGGGAAAGGAGAAGATTAATTGTGTGTCGTCTGCATAGCAATGATAGGAGAGACCATGTGAGGTTATGACAGAGCCAAGTGACTTGGTGTATAGCGAGAATAGGAGAGGGCCTAGAACAGAGCCCTGGGGGACACCAGTGGTGAGAGCACGTGGTGAGGAGACGGATTCTCGCCACGCCACCTGGTAGGAGCGACCTGTCAGGTAGGACGCAATCCAAGCGTGGGCCGCGCCGGAGATGCCCAACTCGGAGAGGGTGGAGAGGAGGATCTGATGGTTCACAGTATCGAAGGCAGCCGATAGGTCTAGAAGGATGAGAGCAGAGGAGAGAGAGTTAGCTTTAGCAGTGCGGAGCGCCTCCGTGATACAGAGAAGAGCAGTCTCAGTTGAATGACTAGTCTTGAAACCTGACTGATTTGGATCAAGAAGGTCATTCTGAGAGAGATAGCGGGAGAGCTGGCCAAGGACGGCACGTTCAAGAGTTTTGGAGAGAAAAGAAAGAAGGGATACTGGTCTGTAGTTGTTGACATCGGAGGGATCGAGTGTAGGTTTTTTCAGAAGGGGTGCAACTCTCGCTCTCTTGAAGACGGGAGGGACGTAGCCAGCGGTCAGGGATGAGTTGATGAGCGAGGTGAGGTAAGGGAGAAGGTCACCGGAGATGGTCTGGAGAAGAGAGGAGGGGATAGGGTCAAGCGGGCAGGTTGTTGGGCGGCCGGCCGTCACAAGACGCGAGATGTCATCTGGAGAGAGAGGGAGAAAGAGGTCAGAGCACAGGGTAGGGCAGTGTGAGCAGAACCAGCGGTGTCGTTTGACTTAGCAAACGAGGATCGGATGTCGTCGACCTTCTTTTCAAAATGGTTGACGAAGTCATCTGCAGAGAGGGAGGAGGGGGGAGGATTCAAGAGGGAGGAGAAGGTGGCAAAGAGCTTCCTAGGGTTAGAGGCAGATGCTTGGAATTTAGAGTGGTAGAAAGTGGCTTTAGCAGCAGAGACAGAGGAGGAAAATGTAGAGAGGAGGGAGTGAAAGGATGCCAGGTCCGCAGGGAGGCGAGTTTTCCTCCATTTCCGCTCGGCTGCCCGGAGCCCTGTTCTGTGAGCTCGCAATGAGTCGTCGAGCCACGGAGCGGGAGGGGAGGACCGAGCCGGCCTGGAGGATAGGGGACATAGAGAGTCAAAGGATGCAGAAAGGGAGGAGAGGAGGGTTGAGGAGGCAGAATCAGGAGATAGGTTGGAGAAGGTTTGAGCAGAGGGAAGAGATGATAGGATGGAAGAGGAGAGAGTAGCGGGGAGAGAGAGCGAAGGTTGGGACGGCGCGATACCATCCGAGTAGGGGCAGTGTGGGAAGTGTTGGATGAGAGCGAGAGGGAAAAGGATACAAGGTAGTGGTCGGAGACTTGGAGGGGAGTTGCAATGAGGTTAGTGGAGGAACAGCATCTAGTAAAGATGAGGTCGAGCGTATTGCCTGCCTTGTGAGTAGGGGGGAAGGTGAGAGGGTGAGGTCAAAAGAGGAGAGGAGTGGAAAGAAGGATGCAGAGAGGAATGAGTCAAAGGTAGACGTGGGGAGGTTAAAGTCGCCCAGAACTGTGAGAGGTGAGCCGTCCTCAGGAAAGGAGCTTATCAAGGCATCAAGCTCATTGATGAACTCTCCGAGGGAACCTGGAGGGCGATAAATGATAAGGATGTTAAGCTTGAAAGGGCTGGTAACTGTGACAGCATGGAATTCAAAGGAGGCGATAGACAGATGGGTAAGGGGAGAAAGAGAGAATGACCACTTGGGAGAGATGAGGATCCCGGTGCCACCACCCCGCTGACCAGAAGCTCTCGGGGTGTGCGAGAGCACGTGGGCGGACGAAGAGAGAGCAGTAGGAGTAGCGGTGTTGTCTGTGGTGATCCATGTTTCCGTCAGAGCCAAGAAGTCGAGGGACTGGAGGGAGGCATAGGCTGAGATGAACTCTGCCTTGTTGGCCGCAGATCGGCAGTTCCAGAGGCTACCGGAGACCTGGAACTCCACGTGGGTCGTGCGCGCTGGGACCACCAGATTAGGGTGGCCGCGGCCATGCGGTGTGGAGCGTTTGTATGGTCTGTGCAGAGAGGAGAGAACAGAGATAGACAGACACATAGTTGACAGGCTAGAGAAGAGGCTACGCTAATGCAGAGGAGATTGGAATGACAAGTGGACTACACGTCTCGAATGTTCAGAAAGTTAAGCTTACGTAGCAAGAATCTAATTGACTAAAATGATTAAAATGATACAGTACTGCTGGGGTAGGCTAGCTGCGTTGTTGACACTACCCTAATCAAGTCGTACCGTAATATACTTTTTTTCTACTGTATTATTGACTGTATGTTTGTTTATTCCATGTGTAACTCTGTGTTGTTGTATGTGTGGAACTGCTTTGCTTTATCTTGGCCAGGTTGCAGTTGTAAATGAGAACCTGTTCTCAACTAGCCTACCTGGTTAAATAAAGGTGAAATAAAAAAAGGCCAGTTTTTATTGGTTCTTTAATCAGCACAACAGTTTTCTGTGCTAACATATTTACAAAAAGGTTTTCTAATGATCAATTAGCTGTAAAATCACAAAAGCAGGATTAGAAATAAAATGAATCACTAACCTCTTGAAAATCTTCATCAGATGACAGTCATATGACATGTTACACAGTACATTTATGTTTTGTTCGATAATATGCATTTTTATATCCACAAATCTCGGTTTACATTGACGCCATGTTCAGAAATTCCTCCAAAATATCCGGAGGAATTATAGAAAGCTACGCCAGATAACAAAAATACTCACCATAAACTTTGACTAAAGATACATGTTCTACATATAATTAAAGATACACTGGTTCTTAATGCAACCACTGTGTCAGATTTTTTAAAAACGTTATGGAAAAAGCCTAACATTGCAATAATCTGAGACGGCGCTCAAACGTAACCGCCATGTTGGAGTCAACAGAAATACGAAATTACAACATAAATATTCCCTTACCTTTGATGATCTTTCATCAGAATGTAGTGCAAGGAGTCCTAATTCCACAATAAATCGTT